>NC_138876.1:43362509-43960009 GCF_965194805.1 Balaenoptera borealis
ACAGTCACCCGCGTTGGTGACATTTATTGGCTGTCTTCACTTCCCTGTTTTACTTCCTCTGCACCCACCCACTCACCTCCCAGATAAACTACTTGCTCTCAAGTTTTGTGTCAAGGTCTGCTTCTGGGGAAACCCAAATTCAGAAACATGCCTACCCAATTCATACTTACCTTTAATTCCCTAGCCTAACTTAAATGTGTGTGATGATCTTTTATTTGTTTCAGATATTGGGGGAACATGTTCACATTGAAAAACCACATCCTCTCCTTTAGTAAATAAACCTTTGGGAAAATTTAGTATTAACCTTTTAGTAACTTTCTTATTCTTGGTTACAAGTGGACGTGTTAAGGCAACCTGAAAGAACTAACAAAATATTCATAGGTACGTTAACATTTAGATTTTTATATAATAAAATATTTTGAGATCTGATACTCCTTTTATAAAACCCAAGCCCTTTATTTCATACATGGAAACACCTTAGGTGGTATAAAGTTTGGGATGTAACGTATCCAAGATTTCACTGCTCTTTGGCTTTACAGCTGAAACCACAGGTTAAATTCAGATATAACTTTAAAATTACTTAATGCCTAAGCAAGTGCCCTGTGTTCCTCCTTTCTTCTAGGGTTTCCCAGTTGCACCTGTTTTGACTGTCTTGTAAAGTGTGTATTCCTGCATGGTTTGGGAGAGGGAAGTCTGTCTTGATTTCTGTGGTCTCCATTCTCCTTACATACAGGAGCGTACTAGCCCCTTAACATGGAACAGGCTTCTTTTTGTAATTTCTATGTTTACCTGAATACCCAGGGTTATTCCTTTCAGGGAAGAGAAGATGTTCTTACTTTCTCTCTCTGCCAATTTCTGCAGCCACCAGCTGTGGAAACGGCCACCCTCATGTTGTAGTAGAGCTAATAATTTGCCTCCTGGGACTCGTGAGAGACCCCTCTTGCCAGCCTAGATGAGTGCATATGGCTGGTGTACTTGTGTAGTTTTGCTCTATCCCTGTATCAGACCCAGTTTTTACACCTCTCCAGAGACAATCAAGCCCACCTGTCCTGTGGGCCTTGACCCTGTGGCAGCTCTCACCATGAGTGTGGGTGTGGGTGTGGGTGTGCCCTTTGCTGCAACCAGAAAGCCTGTGCATCTGCTGTGGTCTCATCTTGTAACACCCCAGGCTGCCTCAGCCTCCTGCAGGGACCAGGGCTGGGCTTCATCCAGCAAGACCCGACCACCATCACGTCTGCCTCAATGGGAGACTCAGAAACTTCCGCACAACAGTCTGACCTCCTGAGCTCACAGGATTTCTGGCTTCCCAGAGGGCTGGTTAACACAATCCAAAGTACCACTCCTATGAGTTTTGAATAAAAAGAGTTTTTTTGTTGGAAGTCCTGTGAATGAGGAATCTAGCACCAGCATTTTGCTCATTCTAGAGTCTGGGCATCAAAACAGAGAAAGCTTAATGACTTTCCTAGAATTAATTATTTTGCCATGAGTAAATTTGAAAAATATAAAAGCTAACCTCTTTATTTCATCTTACCTTGACTTTTTTTACTCCCATGTCCCTTTCTATTTGTTTTTTGCCCAAGTTTATCTGTAGGGAGATGTATAATGGGTAATTTCTTCCTAAAGAATAATTCATTTAGGGCAGTAGATGCTGCATACATCTGTGAGGATTTTAAGCATCTCATGCATTATGTGGCCCAAATGGCTACATTAGAAAAAAAAAAAATCCCAATTAGTGAAATTTAAATATGGAATTTCTTTGAATTGCATTTCTCCTTTCATATGTTACAACATTCCGATCAATGGCACCAAAAAGCAAGAGGTTTCTCTTATTGCTATATATTTTTATTTTCCTCCAAATATCAATGCCACATCAACTGTTAATCTGAAAAACCTCATTTAATGTCAGCTTGCTCACAGTTATGAAAATTCAGGTAATGTATTCCTGTTACTAATTGTATTTGAGAAAGTGTTATTAATTTCATATATCAAGTTCGTAGTGGCCATCTGTTCCCTCCGAACTGCTGCATCTCCCTCCATCTGCCCTGTTTTTCTTCTGCTAATCGGGTGGCAAGGGCTCAGATGATCGGGAAGTTTCTCTCTGACTTTTGATTTGTCACTCATCATCAAGCCAGCTGTGCATTTGTAACAGACTCCTGCGATGGGTGGTGGTGAATTTAAATCTGTCTGGTTTTCTTTTTTTTTTTTTTTTAATAAAACTTTTTTGTCAAAAAATGTTTAAAGGAAGCCAGATTGTATTTTCTACACTGTAAAATGTGCTTTGCTGCCACTAATTTGGCTGCATCTGCACTCTCATGAATATAGATGAAGGTACATGGCCAGGATATTATTAGGGACTGCAGCTAGCAGGGAAGAATTTTAAATGCGGCAAGATACCATAGTTTAGATTTCTGAGAACATTAGGACAAACTAACAAGAAACTGCTGACATTTGCTAGCTTTAAGTTCAAGATGAGTTTTTGAATCGTAACCACAAAGATTCTTCTTTGAATATTTTTGCTTGTGTGCAGCTGGGCCAGGGAAAGAGGTTATGAGAAGGATTCTGGGAGAATATTATTAAATTAGAAAAGTTTTCATTTCAAATTTCTTCACTTCTGTCTTATAAATCATAGACTAGAGTCAGTATGCAAGTGACTTGTTTGAGTTAATATCTTATAACTAAGCAAGCTGGGCGGGACATTAGCTAACACCATGACTTTCAAGTAACTTGGACACCCTGTGGGTAAGATATTAAGCTTCCAGACTTGGGGACTTAAAGATGAACTTGAAATACCAATTACTTATTGTTTGTGATTATTTATTGTATATTTTAGTGCTAATAACAGGTTATACATAATAAATGTTTATGAAAATCTCATTCAACTCTCCTGATAAGCATTTTTCCCAAAGTCCAATAGATAATAGCAGCACTCAGATGTTAATGATGATTAAGCAAGTGCTATTTTGCCTTCAAAATAATTCAGTATAACTTGATATAAGAAATATTCAACCCATATTCAATAAACATGTACCAAGAGTGCATTGTTAGGAACAGAGAAGAAATCAAACTAATGGGACAATATTTGTCCCCAAGAAACCTACAATCTATTAACTATACAGTGTATAAAGCACTTTATTACATTTCCAGACATAACTAGCAGTAAATAGTAAAGGAACAACTGCCAAATAAAAACACAAACAAATCTTAAGAATAAATATTTTAAATTGCATTAGCTCTAAAACAAAGCAAACACTTCTAATATCTATTACATGTCTAATTAGTTAATATTTTTTACATTAAAAATGAAACTTCTTCAACTGTTTTCCTCTTCATAGCACTTCAGTATCAAAAAGGACTGTCACCCTTGCTTTATTAAAAACAAAGCAAACAAAAAAAAACACTAGGAATTTACATTGTAAAGTGCAAAGAGTGTATGCTATAATACTTGTTATGGGAATTTTATCCCCCAAAAAGATATGTTGAAGTCCTAATCTCCATACCTGTGAATGTGGTCTTATTTGGAAATAGGGTCTTTGCAGATGTAATCAAGTTAACGTGAGGTCATACTGAATTAGGGTGGGCCCTAATCCAGTGTAACTGGTGTCTTTATAAGAAGAGAAGAGACACATGGAGAAAACACTGTGTGACAGTGGAGTCAGAGACTGGATGGTGCATCTAAAGCCAAGGAACACCCAGCAGCCACCGGAAGCTAGGAAGAGGAGGAGAAGGATTCTTCTCTAGACCCTTGCAGACTTCTAGCTCCCAAAACTGTGAGAGAGTTCGTTTCTGTTGTTGTAAGCCACTAAGTTTATGGTAATTTGTTACCGCAGTCCAAGAAAACTAATGCAACATCATAATGCAATTTAAACAATAAAAACAAGAATGACCAGTTTCTTTTTTTTTAATTTCCAGAATTCATGTTTAATTTTAACGTAGGGAGTCAAAGTTCTCATGTTTCTCAGCATCGTGAAGGAGAGCACCTACAGATATTTTAAGTTTTTCAAAATTTTTTCTCTCTTAAAAATATTATTGTTATAAAAATAACATAATTGTATAACTGTCAAGTATTTTCAAGCTCCCATAGTTAGTGGCATGAGATGTAAATTATTTCAAGGAACAATGCAAAACTAATTTTTTGCATTACCATAACTTCTTAAACCATCTTCTGTTGGATAAATTATTTTCTCATTTTCCCCCCCCAGGTATTTTACTAGGAATGCTGCTACCAAGCCAGAATCTAGTTCCAATTCTGTTTTTTTACATATCTTTTGATATCCTTTATGAAAAACCACTTTGCACCTCTGCTTCTCTACTTTAAAAAAATGAGATGCCAATATATACCTCCTCAAAAGAATTTTGAGGGTTTCCAGACCTGCCCAGATCTTTAAGAATAAAAAAATGAAAACTTAACCTAAGCATCCTCCTTGCCTCTTGTTATGCCTGTTCCCCAGATCTTTCTCTTTATGCCCATCAAAGAGTCCCCAGAGATCCTGTGATAGCCCCTCCCCTTTACCATCATCTAGGTCTAGATGTTTTCCAACTCAATCAGATCAGTTTTTGTTAAAACCATTTTTTTAAAATTGAAGTATAGTTCATTTACAGTGTTGTGTTAGTTTCTGGTGTATGGCAAAGTGATTCAGTTATATATGTATCATATATATATCCTTTTTTCAGATTCTTTTCTAACATAGGTTATTACAAGATATTGAATATAGTTATCTGTGCTATTCAGTAGGTCCTTGTTGTTTATCTATTTTATATATAGTAGTGTATATCTGTTAATCCCAAACTCCTAATTGACATCAGTCCTTAGGAGCTCAGCCAGTGGATGACCTGTATTCGTCAACATTTTCTAAATGTTGCTCTTTCTCTACAACCTTACTAATCAAAGTGTGTTCCTAGGACCGGCAGCAGTAGCATCACATGGAAACTTGTTAATAACGACTAACATGCCAGACTCTCAGGCCCCAGAATCAGAAACAGCATTTCTAATAGGTTCTCCATGTGATTCCAACGTACCTTAAAGTTTGAGAAGTAGTGCTACACAACATGTTATTGTTTTCCCTATAAATCTCCAAAGCGGTATCTCACACAACCTCTTCCTAGTTTGATAACAGTATTCTTCCCCTTTATTTATGTAAATCAAAATCTTGTAACATTTACAGAATTTGTGTGTGAACAACAAGGGTGGAAAAAGACCCCAAACTGTAGGTATGTGCTACAGTATTACCATCTATGCTTTCCTAACCTACCGTGTTCATCCATACCAAGATCTTGGACTATCCTCAATGATAGTAATAGAATATATATTTACACGGAAGGGAAGACCAGACCCATTTCAGTGATAGTTCTGTTTCCTTTCCGTAGGTAGATAACGAAGTAGATTCACTTTTCCCATGACACTAGGCTGCCTGATATTTTGCTGTGTTACATGACGTGCTTTAGCATGACTAATACAGCCCAGCTGGTCTCAACAGCAGGAAAATGTGTCATGGGGGGCGGGGGGTGGGGGTGGGGGTGGCAGTGACATGGTTAGGAAGCTACGCATGCGCAGGCGGAGGAAGTGCTGTTGTGTCTGTGATTAGAATTGGGGGTGGGGTGGGAAGAAAGGATGAATGAGAAGGGGGAAAATGAGGAAATCCCAGGAGTTTCTGGAGACTTGGAATTTTTCAAGCTGTCATTTACCTTTGCAAAGTTGTGGTGGGTGACTGTTTACAGGCTGTGGATCTGTAAACAGCACATGTGCAAACCGTTAGCTATTGTTTTGAAAATGACAGTATGGCCAATAATTTCAATTTCAGTGTTTGAGCGTGAACCAGATGACGCTATGTTTTATTTAAAACTAGGCCTGTATCATGGAGGGTGGAAACATGTACCTCTTAAACACTTTTAAATTGTGTAGTGTGCCATATGTTGCCTGCTTTCAGGTTTTTAAAGTGATGCCTACTGCCTAAAGGTAGTTTGTCTCAAGATTATAATCCGCATCTTGCTTGAGGGCAGAAATGAACCCATTAATTTAACAGTACACTAATGGGATTGGTATAAAGGTGTTAACTCTGTTCAATATTCCTTAAAGATTAGGTTGAATGATAGTTTGGAAAGAGAGAAAGGGATAGAGAATCAACATGAAAAGTTTGAGGCCATACAAAATATGTGACCAATATATTTTCAAGTGGTCTCCTTCCCACAAAAAAAAAGCCAATCTTGATAGCTAGATGAAGTCATTTCTAACTTAAAATTCTTTTTAAAATCATAAATTACAAAATAAACCTTCCTTATTTTACAACTTTGGATGGAAACACGATTCTTGTTCCCTATTGATTTTCCGCAAAGACAAGTATACATGCTAACATTTACTCTGAGTTATCCAGGGTATATATTCAAGAAAGTGGCTGGATGCATATTCCAGCTGAGTATTTAACTTTTGATGAGATTTGGGTTGGCCGTAAAAGATCCTGGCCACCTCAGAATGCTTTTAGCAATACTTAACTGATCAAGAAGGGCAACTAACTCTGAAATGACATCCACTGGCTAAAGACTATTCAATTGCCATGGTCCTTGACCCTTTTGGAATGTGAAGCCGTGTTCTGTGTAGTGAAGATCTGGACAGGGGGACATAAGCACGAGTGGGTGAAGCCCGCCCCATGATTTGATAAAGGTCATACAAATTCCTGGTTTTACTTAGAGAATTGTTTCTCTAATCCTCAAGACTCCAAGACCTAAACTCCTAGATAATTGTTGATCCTGGGCTTGTTTCCCAGTCATTTTACTCCTGACATCCAGTTCTATCTCCCTCAGAGGAGGCAAACCCTTAGCCCCCTTGCAATAGCTCCACCTCACTAAGTAGTCATCCAAATACTATTACCACTTAATTGGCTTAATGTTAGTATCCATGTTAAACCAATATCTTCCTTTTTCAAAAAAATTGGCAGTTTATAACAGGATTTCTTATCAGGTAATAACTACCTAGGTTTATTTGAAAAGGCCTTTCTTGTTAGCAAAGAAATAAAACCCAGCAATGACAGAAGATTAGGTTTCCCCCAGGCGGAGTTCAGACAGTTTCTTCTTTGTGTTTGCCTCTCTTCTTTTGTAAGATGTGATCAGCAGCCTGTCTTGGGAGGCCTGTGGGGGAAGAGATTAAGTTCTCCTCCACTGGCCGTCCGAGGGTGTGGCTCTTTAACATTTTGGCTCACAGATGGTGACAATCCAACAGGTGCACCCAGATCACTGCACCAAGCCTTTTACATCTGCCGGGTGCACAAACAGTGCGCCCACTGCAACGCCCCCAAGCCAGCTGGGGCCTTGGCTGCTACCAAGCTTGGGCCAGACAAGGTGCAGAGAGATGGAGGCCCGTGACCTTCAGCTATTAACCTACTGATATGATGTGCTTTAGAGGATAAGCGGGGCAAGAATGCTTTGATCTGAATGGTATGCAGTGAAAAGAGAAACAAAGGGTGCGGACCCTGAGGTGAAGTGAAGAAGTGACAAGCAGTTTTGCTAACAAAATCCTCTTTTCAGGATTTGACAGCTTCTCTCATCAGGGCCAGAGATCTCACTTGTAGCAAGGACATTGGCCTGTGTTTATTGCCACTCTGGAAAAACTGCTGAATGGAAACAAGCCAGAGAATCACTGAGACAATTAATTCTCTTTGCGACAGCAACAACTAACCTTTCGTGCACTCTCTGTGTGCAGTGTTCTGCCTGCATTATCTCATTGCACCCTTATAACAACTCTGCAAGATGGGCACTGTTTCGATTCCCATTTTACAGTGGAGAAACCAAGGCACAGAGAGGCTAAGTGATTTACAATTGGAGAAGAGCAGAGTCAGGGCTTATGGATTCAACATTATTTAAACACATTGAGTTTATTGAGTTTACTGTGTGCCAGGCATAGGCCTATGAGCAGCTCTCCAAACCAAGCTGGCCTGACCCAAAACCCCTGCATTTAACAGCTGTATGGGGCAGTCAAGGATCAACTGGCTTTAGAGCTCTATCTACTTGAAGATGGATAAGAAGGAAAAACGTACTTGGGGTAAATACAAGTCACCACTTCAGCATGTTAAATCCATCTTGAAAGGATTAGTTTTTGTTTTATTTTGTTTTGTTTTTGGTCTGATTATCAAGGTCCTTATGTCAAATAAAAGAAAGCCATGTCCCCATGCTGTTTTACTAATCCTCATCATTAACCTTATTTAAAGCCTAAGGTTTTGAGAGTTAGAATTCTCTCGCCTCAACTTTTTTTATTTATTTATTTTTTAACAGAAGAGGAAAATTATTCACCGAGCTATCTCCTGGGTCATGTCATTCTTTACTACAAAACAGGGACTGGGACTCCAATTTCTTGACTTCCTACCCTGGATTCAAAACTGTTTTTCCACACTGGATTGTCTTGTTTCCATATATTTCATGCTCACCTCTCTAAAGGATTTGGGGAAGTGGTTGTAACAGGCTGGCTGCCACCTCCAGCCTCAGCTGTCAGTGCGAACTTGTGCCTGCTGAGTAAGGAGAAAACACAGTAGGGCCACGTTTAATCATCCTGGTTTCCACCCTTCATCATGTGATGAAACACGCAAAGAGCAGATTGCTTGATTTAAAAGTCGGGAAGAGCAGATGAACTGAAGAACACCATCTTTCACACAAGGCTCCACGAGGGTCCCCAGCGCTCCTCTGGACGCGTGATACGTGGCCTTACAAGAATTAGAAAAGGAAAATTTGTCCCATATCTTTATTCTCAATTAGTGTTCACATGCAGAATGCTATAGTGACTGTTTGTTGAAAACTTACAGGTAGTTTTCACTACCTATATGTCAGGCACTGTGTTGTGTCTTATATGCATTTTGTCATTTCATTTCCCTACAAAACACTATAATGTTGACACTATTATTGACACATTTTACAGATGAGGAAATTGAACCTTAGTATGCCTGAGTAACTGGTACAAGATCTCACAGCTGGTAATTATATGTTTGTATGGTTTGGTTATTGGACGGTCATCCCTTTGGACTGTAGCTTGTATAAGGACAGAACTGTATCTGTTGATGCCTCTATTCACCCCAGAGTGCTTAAACTATTTAACAGGGTCTTCATACATATATGTTTAATAAATATTTGTTCAACCATTGAATAAATGAATGAAGTTGGAGAACTGGAATTCAAACCCATTCCTGTCTGCATCCAGAGTCTGTCTTTTTAACCACTGTGCCCATGACCCCATATCGCTCAGCCTGTCTATATTCTGCTTATTTGTTAGGTACTGTTATAGACTGAATTGTCTCTCCCCAAAATTCATATGCCGCAGTGCTAACCCGCAATTTGACTGTATTTGGAGATAGGGTCTTAAAAGAAGTAATTAAGGTTAAATGAGGTCATACGCTTCAGGTCCTAATCCAATAGCACTGTTGTCCTTATAAAAAGAGGAAAACACACCAGAGCTCTCTCTTTGTACTTACTTAGAGGCAAGGCCATGTGAGGAAACAACAAGAAGGTAGCCATTTGCAAGCCAGGAAGAGAGGCCTCACTAGAAACCAATGCTGACAGAATTTTGATCTTGGACTTCTGGCCTCCAGAACTGTGAGAAAATACATTTCTGTCATTTAACTCACCCAGTCTGATATTTTGTTATAGCAGCCTGAGCAAAAACGAATACAGCCACCACGACTTTCATCTGCTTTCATTCCTTGTTCCTCTTATTCCCCCTTCAGCCAAGGTATCATTTATTGGATAGCTTCTAGCTGTTTCTGTTTCTTGGTCTTCAAAAACTAGCCAGACAGAATTGCCTTCTTCCTCTATACACACTCTTTTTTCTTATACTTTTCAGCAAAGAAAATTTTTTCAGTGTTAGTAAATTTTTTCTGCCTATGTGATCATCCTTTTCCTTAGGAGGAATGAAATACTGTGACAACTTAAAGCCTGCTTGAAGAATATAAAGGATATGGGTTCCCTGTACTTAGAATTAACTTTCTGGGGCTTCCCTGGTGGCGCAGTGGTTGAGAATCTGCCTGCCAATGCAGGGGACACGGGTTCAAGCCCTGGTTTGGGAAGATACCACATGCCGCGGAGCAACTAGGCCCGTGAGCCACAATTACTGAGCCTGCGCGTCTGGAGCCTGTGCTCCGCAACAAGAGAGGCCGCAATAGTGAGAGGCCCGCGCACCGCGATGAAGAGTGGCCCCCACTTGCCGCAACTAGAGAAAGCCCTAACACAGAAACGAAGATCCAACACAACCAAAAATAAAACAAATAAATAAGCCTACACCTTAAAAAAAAGAAAAAAAAAAAAAGAATTAACTTTCTGCCGTGAACCTTCCCAGCTCCAGAAAAGCTTTCTCCCACCCCATCTCCCACCAGGTCTGGATGGCAGGTATAGATTATTATGGTCGGCGTAGACCAGCACCAATCAAGAAGGAAGAGAAGGGAGTTGAAAGCTAACAATCGGACCAAAGCTTAGGACAAAACTCTGGGCTGGAGAGTCCGTTCCAGCTTTTGAGTCTGACTTTCAGTGGTCAAGTTCAAAAGTCTAGAACAATTGAAGTCACAATTGGAGGCTCCTAATCAGCAGATAGTCCAGTTGGTGGTCAGGTGGTAAGGATCTATGCCTAAAAAGGGATGGAATTACTAACCTGAGTAACCTAGCAGATCTGAACTAAAGAGGAATGTCAAATGATACAACAGTTTGGGTTGACATGACAAGAGGAATAGTGACTTGAAGGGGGTAATCCAGGAACCTAGGAGTTATTTGTAAAAATGTCTATACTCTGGGTCTCACTGACAACAATAAGCCAGAAAAGACCAGGGTCAAAGCCTATGAAAATAAAAGAAGTACCACAAGCTCCTAAAATAATTCCACCCATGGCAAGAAGAATACTGAGAAAAATGATGTACTCCTGCCTCAGTCATAATCATATACTCTTGACATAATCATAACGGCTGAGGAATTGGAGAAGGTGTGAGTCAGTGAAGCGGGATGTGAGCTATGATGCTCTGAGGACTTGGGGAGCCGGAAGCCAGGGAAAGCTGAGGCCAGTAGCAGCAGTGGTCACTGCAGCCCCTCCAAAGTCATACCCTGGAGCAAACAACTTCAAGCTGTTAATTAGAAGCCTGAGGTTGGGGTCCTTGTCTATTGTGTTCCCTACTTATTCCCAAAGGACCATCAGAGTTCTCGGTACAAAATGGAGGCTCAATATAGATGTTAAATTAACAAATTAATAATATAATGCAGCAAGAAATGCAGATCTTTCAACTCCAAACATTTAAGTCCTATAGTGTTTTCAACAGTGACCGTAGTTGCAAGCTGATTAAAGTTTATAGCATCAATATCTGCTGCTCAGGAATCATCGGAAGTGTGGCTCTTAGTATTCAAGAAACCAATGCTAGTAAAAATCATGGGTCCTTCGGTAAGAAAATGTTTCCTGAATAAAATCTGGTTGCTTTTTTTGCTGCTTTCATTTGAGAGGATTAAGGAGTTGTAAATAATCATTCAAATGATTTATAAAATGAAGTTTGAGGCTAAGAAAGAAAAGTTAGTTTGAACCTCACATGTTGAATTTCTTGATTATTCCTTTATCACAGCCCAGGTATTAGTAAAAACACACTTGCAATTTCTTTTTTAAATTTTTAATACAATTTTAAAGGTTAATTTCAATTTACAGTTATTACAAAATACTGGCTATATTTCCGGTGGTGTACAATACACCCTTGATCCGACCTTACACCCAGTAGTTTGTATCTCTCACTCTCCCATCGGTATATTGCCCCGCCCCCACTGATAACCCCTAGTTAACACACTTGTGATTGTAATTTCCCTTTCTATGAACAGATATACACACACACAATGCCCAAAGTGATTGATCCCATCAGAGACCACACTGGTATTTGGTATTTCCGCCCTTTATTCCTGGGCTCCCTGAGCTGAGATGCCCGCGCTGGGCACACAGACGTCCCCGCAGCTCGGCGCTGCCGGCGGGGTTGGCGCTCGCTCACGAATGCTGCTCTGACAGCCTGGTGGGTTTTTCAAGTGTAGCGGGATGGAAAGCTCAGTTACTCTTGACGCACACTAAATAGTTATCTATCGAACTGTGAGTCCCTTTCCGCTCTGTGGGCGGATTTAAAATTAGGAAGAGCAGAGCAGCCGGAGTCTCGGTGAACGCAGCCACTCTCCTCGGGCTACACGGAGCAGCCGGGCGCGCTGCCAGCTCCGGCGACGGCGGCTCCGGGGCGCAGACTCCGGTGAGCCTCATTCTGAGTGTTAGCTGGATCTCTGAGCAGCGCACGTCTGCAGAAACTTCAGAAAGATCCCTACAACAGTGTAAACCCTACGGCTAAGATTAGCTCAGACTGTTTTTCGATCTCCACAGTCATAATCTGCTCCTCAGGTGAAAGCTGAGCACCGAGTGCCAGGGCACTGTGAGAACAGGTGTACCAACCTCCACCCGGGACCTGGGGAAGGGAAGCAATGAGCTAAGAATGGCCGAATCAGAAGTTCCTAGGTAAGCGAGCTCTTACACAAGTGCGCCTGGACTTATGGAGCTTGAAAATGCCCTCTCTGGCACGCCGCCTACGATGCAGCTTCACATAAAGAAGCGCTTCATAAAGTGTGTTTCATGGAACACAGTCCTGCAAGATGCTCGATGCAGAAGTCGCATCCCTTATCCCACTCCAGCAAGTGAGCCTTCGAAAGGCTCGGAAACATCCTGTAGTAAAACACTCCGTTTAGCACAAAGCTCTCACTTATTTGACCGTAACGCTATTTTTATGCAATTACCATTTACACACTTTGCAAAACACTGATCTAAAAGACCATTCAAATACGGTTGGTATCTGTCAGGAACCAAAGGTGGCATTTCTGAGACTTCCAAAAGTATACTTAAACAGAGGTTCTGGCCTCCCCGGAGGCAGTGGAATTTGATATTCCTCCTTCCCATTCCACCATCCTTCAAATCTGAGGCATCACTTTTGTTATTAGCTTGGATCCTATATGTACATAAATCAATTGAGGTTCTTACCCATTTCTCTGAGATCACTGCAATAAAAATACCTTTGTTGAAGCACTTGAATTTCTACTTCCCTAACATTAAGGGAATGCAGGGATCTATCCAGTAAACTGCTATAGCCTACTTGTGTAAGAACTGAGAGTAGGGCATTAAAGATTCTTCCTGCTTGAGAAAGTATTACTGGATCCAACTTCTCAGAAAGGTGCTGTCCTGGGCAGGAGATGTTCTCTACCAAGGTCTTTTTGATTGCTACTCTACAACCCAGGTGTTCCACTTCACATGGCCCAGCTGTGGTGCCAGCTTCATGGATGTGCCACCTGACGGGGCCCTAAGGGCCCTACACTTAGAGAAAATCCCTGTGCTTTGTTTTAATGTTCTGCTGTTACCCTATTGAAATTCTTAATACTTTTTAAAAAGGGTCCTACATTAATTTTGCAAATTACATAGCTGGTCCTGCCCACCTGGGGAATATGAGTCTGTCTTTTGGTCCCATTCTTCAGAAGGACGACTCGCTTGGCCTGCCCCAGCATATTAACTACAGTTGTCACTCCCATTGATCATTTAGATACTTTTTGTAGTAAAATCTGAAGCTACTTGACGTCATCATGTAGTAGTGAAAATGCAGAATTTGGATTCAAAGAAAAGTGTGTTCAAACCATAGCATCTACATTTACTAAAGTTTGGACCTGAGCATGGTTACCTTGCTTCTTTGGGCTTCAGCTTTGGGGGCCTTTGTGGGCAGCTGTGCAGCTCCTGCTCTGCACAGGTCCAAATGTAGATGCAGCCAAGGGACAAAGTGGGGCTGCTCTTGCTAAGCCATCTGGCACACTCACGTAATTTGCACAAAGGTGCTACATAAGCTACTGATGGCCTGCCCAGCTTTCTCATTTTTGAAAATGGGAACAATGCTTGCTGGCTACGAAGACTGAGATAACCCATGAAGTACCTAGTATAGGAGTTGCTCAATACCTGTTTAATCCCCTTCCTAAAAATAAATGTTTACACTCAGAACTTTGAAAAGCTGATACTTAACGTCATACTATGTTCTAATATGAATCAACTAGTTAAGCATACATGTGTCTGTTTATACTTATTTACTCAGGAACAACACACACACATCATGAATAATAATGCAGCTGAAGTGCTTTCTGGTGCTAAATTGCAATTTCTCTTGACTAACAAACTTGTGAAAACCCCGTGGTCGTTATGTTTTGTATTGTTCTCGTTCTGCACTAAAGGCTCCTCTATAAGTCTCGCTGGGACCGGCATGCATCAGAATGATCATTTCTTTTGTAGAGCTTCTGTGATAATTTCACTTAATACTCAATTCTCTTATCTGTTTTCATCTAAAATACAGGTTTTAAGCAGTTTTTATTCAATGTAGTATTTCAGCCAAAGTTTGCACTCCTAAGAGCCAGGTTTGAGTTTATGCTTTTATTAGTTTCCCAGAGCTGCCATAACAAATTGCCACAAACCAGGTGGCTTAAAACAACAGAAACTTGTTCTCTCACAGTTCTGTAGGCCAGAGTGTCAGCAGGGCTGGTTCCTTCTGGAAACTCTGAGGAAAAGTTCATTCCATGCCTTTCTCCTAGCTTCTGGCGACTGCCGGCAAACCTTGGCGCTCCTTGGCTTGTACTAGCTGTATTGCTCCAATTTCTGCCTCCATCTTCCCATCACCTTCTCCTCTGTGTCTGTAACTCAAATCTTCCTCTACCTTTCTGTTATAAAGATACCTGCCATTGGATTTAGAAATCCTAAATCCAGGATGATCTCATCTTCAGATGTTTAACCTAATTACATCTGCAAAAACCCTTTTTCCAAATAAGGTCATGCTCACAGGTTTTGGGAGTTAGGACATGGACATATCTTTGTGGGGACACCATTCAACCCACTACTACCCATGTGGGCTTGAGTAGTCACATAACGTTGATCAACCTCAGTTTGTTTTCACCATCTGTAGAAAGGAGATTAAAATGCCTATTGTTGAACTGTTACGAGGATTAGAGTACCTTAGGTAAAATGCACAATGCTTACCATGTAATAGATCTTAAATGAATGGTAGTTGCTATTATTATTATGCAGAATTTTTGTTCTTTTTTCTTTTAGTGTCTACTACACAGATTCATACTTATATTAATGAAATAACTAAATGTGGGTCTTTTCTGATGTGCGCTCTACACTGTTGGCAACTTCAGCTAAGGAGGGTATCATCCCTTCCCAGATGAAGGGGGCAGAGTTTTAGAGACCACTTTGGCTCCAGAAAGGAAAAGAACAATTTTGAGTCTGAGAGCTACTTCAAAATGTGTATCCCCAATACTATAAAAATCACTGTCGATGGCTACTTCCCATGTGCTACTTTCACACTATCAAGGAACCATTTAACAACATGCAGCAAGTGTTAATTCAACAACCCTTTATGTGCCTGTTTGATGAAAGAAAAGACTGTAAAATCATGAGTTTTGGGAGAGCAAGAAAGTAATCATAGTAAGGATATCTATCAGTTTGGGATTTATAGCATGTAAGAGAAAATTTAATTCTTATCAGGCTAAACAATAAAGGGTATTTATTGCCTAATGTAACTCGAAGATATGGAGGTAAGGTGAATCTCAGCACTGAATGATTCAGCAACTAGAAAATATAAGGGATCTGAGTTCATTCATTCTATCTATTCAATCTTCCATGGTGCTAGCCTCATGCAGATGTAGTATTGCTCTTTTGATGGCAGGAAAGTGGCTAAAGCAATCTAGACTTTATACCTGCAATTCATATCATCAAGATGGAGAGGGAGAAGTTGAGAGTGAGGTCCTAGTTGCGCTGTGAAATGAGTGAGAAACCACATGAAATCTCTCCTTATGTCTAATCCACTTTCACTGGATTTCAGGCCCATCCCTGAACCAGCCCCATTAGGCTATGTCCATACTGTGTGACTTTGGCCTGAGTTACCTAAACTGGTCCACCATGGCAAGAGAAGGATGGAACCTCTGCAGCTAGTGTGAGTCGGCACGGTTGAATACTAGTTTGATTTTTTTTCCTGAAGTTAAAGTCAGTCTAGTGGTATGTTAGTCTCCAGTAATGTTCAGCCACCCTGTTAGGTACTTGGGTTTAACCAAGGTTGGAACTTGGCCTGATGGAAAAGGGAGAGAGAATAAAAGGAGTTAGCAGTGTTTGCAAGGAGATGAGTATAAAGGCAGACCATGGACTCTTAGCTGAGTAAGGAGGAAAGTGGTAATATGATAGACTGAGGATGGTGATGAGACAGTCATTTTTATGAATTGAAAGTCTCAGAGAAGCCAAAGAAATGATGTCTCAAAGACTAGGATGCATGCAGTTGAGATTTCAGTTTTGGTGTGGCTGTTCATGATGACCAGGTCCAGTGGCCATGATGAGGTGCAGGAAAAATCCCTGGATGCAAGAGGGTCATGTGGTGGGTGGCCTGGATTCCACTGCTCAGCTCCATGTGGCTCTCAGGACTGCAGCACAGTGAGGGGGAGGGGCAGTCTCACCTGAAGCACAAGAAGTTGAGATGCTCTCCTCTCTCCCTTCTTTCCCAGCCGTGAGGTATGCAGGAGCAGAAAACCTTGAGATTGTCTATTTATGTCCACTTGCCCAGGGATGTGACCAACAAAATCTGGTGGCTTTTCCTGAGTTCGAGCCAAGTGTGCTCAATCAGAACATGGCATAACTTAAATAGTTAGGTCATGATGTTTCAAAATTTCCAGAGTGCATTTTTTTTTCCTGGATGCTGATGGCTGGTGCATGACTGATTAGAGAGTGAAAAATAAAGAGCTAATATGATTAACAACTCATAAATACCAGGGATTGTTGGAAGCACTGAAATTTCCTTGGTGGATTCTGCATATTTTATTTCTGGTGGAGAAAGGAGTGGGGGAGAGAAGGTGAGGAGAGAGACAGAGACAGAGACAGAGGGGGAGGGAGACGCTCAGAGAAAATGAAGACAACATTTCCATCTGGGGTTTGTGCTTTTCTGAGTGCCGACTCATTTTGACAGATTATTAGAAAACTCATATTTGCTCATAAATGTGAAAAAAGTAGCAAATGTAAAATTTGCAAATTTATTCCTAAATGTAGTTAAATTCATAAATATTTAGACATTTTCTGTAAAGCTTCTAATTTATAACCTTTACATGAATCTATAATTTGGTATAAAAGCTTCTAAATGCAGTAGTAATGTCACAAATGTCTATAAATATTCACATCTCATTTACAAGTGTTCTACAAACCATGAGATGAAGAAATTGTGAATGCAAACCATTTTTCAGGTGGATTTCTGCCTAGGTAAGTCAGGACAATGAACAACGAAAACCTTCAAGAGATCATTTCATGACCATGATTTTAGTCTATTGCTTGTATAATCTAAAAATTCTTCATTAAGAATAATTAGAAAAAGTTATAGATGCAACTAAGAATGAATGAACAGATTCGATTATAAAAATTGAAAATCAAGATCTGAGAAGTTGGAATAAAACTTCTAGAGACCAGACAGTACCGGGTAGAATAGTGAGTCCTTGAATGAACCTTTCTAAGGCAGTTTTTTCATCTGTAAAATGGTAATAATACATTCTTTATAAAGTTTTTTTTAATAGTCAGGACTATGCAAGTAACAGACATTCAACTCAAAAGTGCTTAAGAAAGCTGAAACAAAAATTCAGAGGCTGACATTCCAGTAAACTTCAAGCTTATCTAGATGCAGGGGCTGAAATCAGGGCTCAGCCTTTTCTTTCTCTAGCTCACTGTTTGTCTCTCTCTTTCACACACACACACACACACACACACACACACGCATGAAGCTCTCAATTTTGCTCTCCTTCTCACTGTCATGTTTCCTCTTCCAGCCTCCAGCTCTGTTTTTCTAGGCTCATATCACCCCTAACATACTGACCTCAATAGAATGAGAGCCTTTCTTTCCCAATTGTTCTACCAAACCTCCCCTGACAAATTATCATGAGATTGACCTGGAACATTTGTCTGTCTCTGAGCCTGTCACCAGGCTCAGAAGAATGGGATTCTACCTAGCTGTGCCTGGGACTCATTCTCACCTGGGAAGCCAGGGGGACTTGGGGTCCTATAAATAGAGTGGAAAACCTTGGGTCTGATATGGGTGCTGTCACCAGAAGAAGAGGCAGCTGGATGCTGAACAGACAAAAGCTAGAAAGGCTCTTTACATGTGGACAGTGGATGAAAAGAAGCAATGTATGAAAAGCCTTAGCCCAGTGTTCAGCACATAATAGACTGTCAGTTATTTCCTCCATTAGCCATTACTTACTGCTGTTACTGTAGAGACAAGAAGAGAGGGATTAAAGTAGGAAGTAGAGAAGTCTAGGACAAGTGTTCCTGCTCAAAACTGTGTTCAGAGAGTCTCAGGAAACCAGATTCTCCATGCTAATATCATCCACCGTGATTACTCAAGACATCTCCCATCAACACAAATCCCAACCATGTCCATGGTGCCAGGGAGTCAGGGAGAAATCATTCTCAGCATGGTGAACAGTGTCAGTATTATCAGTACACACCATAGAGCAAAGTCTCTGTCTCTGTAGTTTGTTTCTGTCATAAATCCCCTTTGGGGAATCAAGTTCCATATTTCTTGGGTTTGGAGATGCTGTCACAGCTATGTGGCAGGATATTTTGATACTTCGTGAGATTAACTGCAGAAAATTAGGGAAATATTCTTATAACTTCTTTAAAATGTGCTCAGCTGGGGCTTCCCTGGTGGCGCAGTGGTTGAGAATCTGCCTGCCAATGAAGGCGACACGGGTTTGAGCCCTGGTCTGGGAAGATCCCACATGTCGCGGAGCAACTAGGCCCGTGAGCCACAATTACTTAGCCTGTGAGTCTGGAGCTTGTGCTCCGCAACAAGAGAGGCCGCGACAGTGAGAGGCCCGCGCACCGCGATGAAGAGTGGCCCCTGCTCGCCGCAACTAGAGAAAGCCCTGGCACAGAAACGAAGACCCAACACAGCCAAAAATAAAGAAAGAAAGAAAGAAAGAAAGAAAGAAAGAAAGAAAGAAAGAAAGAAAGAAAGAAAGAAAGAAAGAAGCTTTCATTAAAAAAAAAAAAAAAATGTGTTCAGCTGGATGTTAGATCATTCTGCCAAACCCTTTTGAACTCATTTGCTTTTTCTTTGACACTCTCTAATAATAGGCACTTTATGTTTATTTATTGGATATATTAGCACCATAAGTGCTTCCACTTTTTTTCTAAATGTACTTTTTTTCAAATTTCAAGGAGGTCCTTCTACAGCCAATACTCCAGAATTTGGTAAAGAATTCTTTACCTATTGAATCCACATTCTCCATTTTATTATTTTTTTAAAAATCCCTGCTTTGCCTTTATCTCTCCACACTGAAAGTCTATAATCTCTTTAGTCTATTTCCATGAGAAAGCCTCTAGTCCTTTAATCATTTTAGCAGTCTTTCCCTGACTTCTCTGCTGCTGGTCCATTTTTATTAAGTGTGGTGAGCAGACTACATGCATGTACTTGTATTGCTTTTATCACTGGAATTATTCACCCACAGTCATGCCGTAGGTTTACCTGCTCACTCCCAAACCAAAATTGTCTTCAATATCCTAAGCTCAACTGCTATTTCTAATATATATTCTTGCTTTCACTTTTTGTTATCAGTGTTCCCAGTATTTCTTCGGAAAATAGGGTTATGGTTGGCACCTACCGTACAGGGTCGTGTGGAGAAATTCTTGCACAGCATGTAGAGAATATTGAATGGTTTCTAGGCACCTAGAAAATTCTCAGGAAATATTCACTAATGTTATAATTTTGACTATTACTATCATAATAGCTCAGTTGAAGTTTGAGAACCCTCTAATGAAATCAGTGTCTGACTTGGACACTGACCCTTTACTTGAGTGATTGTCTCTTAGATTATAGCCCTAAAAAATGGAGGATTTTGATGTGTGAAGCATCTGCATAAAGAAGTAATAAGGAGTTTTTAACAGACATTAATTTGGCTAAAAAACTGGCACATAATAAGAATAAAGAGTTGAATTTTACTGATCTCAAAGGAGTAAGTAATTTATAGAAAATAAATATGGAAGCAACTAGTTCAAGGTCAATTGAGAAGTTGGCATAGACTACAAAATATGGGTCTTGCCTTCAGGTTTTCAGTTTCTTTCATAATATAAAAGTTGTCCTTAGTCACGGTGTAGTCTTTCTTGGAATCCTTATTTTAATTCTGTAACATTTATATTCCAGGAGCAACAGCAAATCTGCTGATTACTTATGAAAGCAAAGGGAAAAAAAAACATTTGCAATTACAGTCAAAATTAAAGTTATTTTCTAATCTTCTCATCCTTTTTAAGGAATGAGAAACTTTAAATATGGTCAACGTAGCACATTTTAAGCACAAACTTACTGAATTTTTCTATGCCAATTGAATAATAATCTTCTGAAAAACAGTGAGCATTCTATGGAATTTTTATCATTTGACCTGTTTAATATAAGTTGAAAAATTCCCCTTGTGTAAGTACCATTGCATAATGCTGTATGCTGAGCTATTAAGATATATTTAGTAATTCCATTAGAACTGCACCATCGAGCAGGGCAGAGCATATGGAAAGAAGTTGGTGAAAAACTGATTAAACATTTATATCAAGTACATTTTGATTTAACTCACATAAATAATTCATTTTTATGTTTTCTTTCTTTCAAAATAAACCTTTTTGACACCTGCTGTGCTAAAAATAATGCTAGCATGGCTGTAATAAAGAAACTCTTAAAGCTCACAGCAATGACATCATCTGGCACTCATGCAGATACTAAACTGTCAGCACATAAGTGTAGTAAAGTAAGAGTTGGCAGTATTTATTAGTTATTTAGTGCCTCAAAAATATACCATGCTTAGTGGCAAGTAAAACACTTGGAAGAATTTGAAAATAGAGTTTGTCTCAAGAAAATCTAAAAATTAAAGGGCTTACAGAGACACACAAGAAAATGTATGAGAAAGCCATAAAGATACTGAATCCCATTCCTTCCCTTGAGCATGAGAACAAAACTGAGATAAGAGTGAATGAGCTAAAGCAAAGACCCTGAGAGATGTTAGGTAAGATGATAGTTAGTGACTACATATGGTCACAGCAGCATCATTCTAGAATAGTAATTCCTAAAGTAGGAGACAAATACCATTGAAAGCACAAAGGATGTTGTTGGGTGGTCCACAGGCATGGTATTGAATAACACTGAATCATAACATCAAAAAATTATTCCCCTTTAATTCTCTTTCAATATTTCAGGGTAAGTTTAGGAAAATGTCTTAGAGCTATTCTACCCCTAACATTCCTGTAACACTATCCAATCTCCCTTTTTTACAAAGAGACAAGGACTAATGCCCCGAGCCTTTCTGGGCAGAGGTGTAGTGGATAACATCACCTAACCAAACTTTGGTGAGGTACCTTTATTCTAATTTTACCTACACCCGGCAATTGATATGTTTTCCATACATGACATGATATTAAAATATCTTTAAAAACATTTTGGCAAAACACATATATGTTTAACAAAAATTGTTATGTAAACAAGAGTGAATCACAGGGGCAGTCCAGAAAGGGGATATTTTTAGGCAGAATTATAACAATAGTTGCAAATCCAGCCCAAAAAGCTGGCTGATACGGGCAGGTTCTACCAAAAGGAGAGCTTTAGAGTGAGCATGAGAGGCACTCCTCTGCTTTTGCCTCAATGTGGACTAAGAGTGTAAGATGATGCAATGGATAGCCTGGCAGACTCCCTTTAAGCCAATCCTTCTCACACATGCCAAAAAGGCATAACTGATTGCTTATTGGTGAGACCGTATTAAAGAAAATTTATTTATTCTGGGAGAAAACACATCAAAGCACCACAATTGATATTGGAAAAGAACACCACCTATTTGACACTTGCAAACTCAGATAGCACCTGCTTAACCAAACATTTGTAGGAGCTAATTTTGTTTTAAGAGTTTCACTTGGAGAATGATTTTTCTTTATAATGTACTCTTTCAAAATTTCAAAAATAAAATTCTGTATAATCATTATCGTGTCTCTTATAACATGGTATTGGCATTCATTTCCCTGGACTACATTAATTCATCTGAAAAGGAAAGTCCTAGGATTAGGGCCACAGAAGCATTGCAGATATTTTCCTTTTTGTTCCTTAGAGCACTTGGCAGGAATGACCATCAGGGAAAGAGTGGGAATATCATATTTTAAGTAGTGCTAGACTTTGAAAATAAAAGTATTATTACACTTATTATCTAAAATAATTTTTTCCACGATTACAAAGTTAATATATTTTTGTTTTCAAAAATTTACAAACTATAAAAGAGCAGAAAAAGTAAATGAACTATAATCCCATTGTTCAGAAATAAACACTGATAATATTTTGTTATATATTTTAAGATGAGATTGTCTTCCCATATTTCCTGTAGGATTTTATAACAGACTATTTGTTTTTTTTTTTAAATTTCACATCAATTATTCTTCCTAAGCAGTAGTTTTTTAACTGTGAGCTGTGTTTAGGCAGTGGAAGTTGGTGACATTGAGTTCCCTGGGCCATTGTAATCAGGGAAGTTTAACTTCCATATTCTTTCAATATTAGGATTTCACATAAAATTTCATTTGGTTTAAAACATGAGAAAATGTTTTCCTTGATCATGGTTTTCATGGCTTCATAATTTCCATAATTTAATCAATTTTCTATTTTTCATATTGTGGTTGTCCCCCAATTTTTTATGGTTATAGATAAAAACTTTGATAAACATTTGATATACAAATATTTAGGAATATAAACACTACATTAAAATGAAATTTCTTGGTTAAAGAGTATGAACATATTAAGATTAATTTTCTTAGAAATGAAATATCAATTTTCTTTTCTACCAGTGTTATTTGAGTGTGTGTTTACTACAACTTTATCTTCATTAAGTATTATTTCTCTGTTAAATTTTTCAGGTACATTTAATTTTTATTTATTTATTTATTTTTGGCTGTGTTGGGTCTTCGTTTCTGTGTGAGGGCTCTCTCCAGTTGCGGCAAGCGGGGGCCACTCTTCATCGCGGTGCGCGGGTCTCTCACCGCCGCCGCCTCTCTTGTTGCGGAGCAATGGCTCCAGACGCGCAGGCTCAGTAATTGTGGCTCACGGGCCTAGCCGCTCCGCGGCATGCGGGATCCTCCCAGACCAGGACTCGAACCCGTGTCCCCTGCATCGGCAGGCAGACTCTCAACCACTGCGCCACCAAGGAAGCCCCAGGTACATTTAAAATAAGAAACATTCTGTTTATTTAAAATGTTCACATGTGAATAAGAATATTCAGAAAATAACTTTAAAGGAGCTTAATATTGTTCACTAATTAATTATATTTGAATGGGATCTAGAGAGCAAAATTACAATGATGGAGAAATTGTGCTTTCCTAATTATTACTTCTATTTCATTATATATGGTTGTTTATATGATGCCTTCTTCTTCTGGAATATAAAGTAGAAGCTCAGGTTGGCATTCCATTCTCTGATGTATACACCAAATGTAAAAACTAGGTATTCTGCATCAACCATCAGTAAGTTAGTGGATTACGCACTGTCTATGGATCTCTACTCAAGCTAATGAGTGTTTATAAATAGAATCATTCTGTTTTCATTAGTGGCCAGAATTAATCACCCACTCCACAAATAATACTTCCTTAGTTACTTATATCTCCACTGTGATATCGATGACATTCTGCTTTACAATACATTTCTTTTTGTACATCTTATCTCTCCTTCTAAATTCCATCTGTGAATCCCTCACTGTGGTTAGCAAAAAACTTGATTTATATTTCAATAATCATTTATTTATTCAATAAATATTTACTGAGCACCTACTATGTACCAGAATTATGATAGTCACATTATAGTCACAGCAACAAGTAAGAGGAATGTCATTCCTGCCATGTGGGCTTTCAGTTCTGTGGAGTAACCAAAGCTTAATTACCTATATAAACATTTTTAGAATTCCAATGGACTTTAGTGCCGTAAAGTTACTGAGTGCAAGGAGAACGTAGAGGAGGGCAGGTGTGGCAACAGTGATTGTGGTCGGAGAGAGACAGAGAGAGGAAAGAGCGTGTGTAGAGGCTGTGCAGAATTAAAATGAACACAGTGATATTAATACAAAAAAGTAATCAGTTGTGCTACAGTGTTTCTAATAAGAGCAACCACATAAATATTTCCACTGAAACAGAGTTATCAGTAAAATAGTGTTACCTGATTTGCTTTTCATCAATAGCATTTTACTAGCATATAGATTTTACTTGTGAAGTATTTGTTATGTATCAGTTACTTTGGCACATACACACACACACACACACACATACAGGTACACAACTGTTACTCTTCAAAGCCCTACTCACCTAGGAGGGTGACTCTGTTTTGACAGGAATGAGAAACTCATCTTCATAAGTTTTCTCTGGATTCAGAGGTTTCACCACATTCTGACCTGCATTCTCCTGGTGAAAGGATGAAAGTGATGGCTGATCAAATGTCCATTTTGTTGGGATTCCTCAAAACCATTCCCAAGAAGATCAGAATATTTGAGTGGGGAGGAGACTGGAAGCTGTGCACCATCCCCAGAATTCTTCTTGGGCTTCATTCTTACTCCTTGGTAGCTTCTGACTGAAGGAGAACTCTAAACTGTTCTGGAATAGACTGGTATCTCCCCAGCTCCTTCCCACTCAGTTGATGCAATGACTACCATGGACTAGAAAGCAACAGAAATTCATTTTCACAAATTTTATCATACTGTTCTGGTTCCAAACAATTTCTCCCTTAATGCTCCACGAGTGCCTTTTGAACATCTCAGCATCGTTCTGTGATATGTGCTCTGTCTTGGCCTTAGACATAAACCTTTTCTTGATTTTAACTCATGGAAGAAAATGGTGACAATTTGAGATAGCGTCATTATTCTGATATTGCAGTCAGATGATCTTTCTTCTCATTTTTCTGTGTTACACTCTTAGGCTATCACTAGGTGCTTTTTTCCTTCACAAAGTAAAACATGTTTTTGTTAAAATCCTATACAGAATATACCTTTGTCCTGAGTCCTTATGCATGTTTATTTTATTGCACAATATGTTTTCATAGTGAAACACACAGGGGAGAATCAGGAGTAGAGAATCAGGAAAGAGAAAATTTATCAGACTTCTTACTATAGTGGCTAAAATTGAGTAGAGAATCAGGAAAGAGAAAATTTATCAGACTTCTTACTATAGTGGCTAAAATTGATCTCCAGCTCTACAAAGAGAGTCTTGCTAGTAGTTAATTTTATCTTGAACAATATATTGGTCACTGACTGAACAATCTTATTTTTCCCTCATTATTAATACATGTAAAAGTATATTTACACATCAATGCATCAGTACATATTTTGTAGAGGAAAATTCTATCAGGATTTTTTATATAACCACAGATAAAAATTTGATGCTATCAAGTAGCAGACATTTATAGGTTAATCTTTACTCTCTATCCAAGAATTCTATGCATATTGATATATCACACCAAATCAAAGAATTAGCTGCCCAAATCTCAACCTTTTGTGAAAGATGTTTCAGTTCAAGCTTGTTTTCTTTCTTTTTGCATGTACAGTAAATTGATAAAAATTAGTTTTAGTAAAAGAAAAATTCAAGACATCAGTGCCTTAAATAGTATTGACATTTATTTTTCTGTTTCAGTGACTTTAAATTACAATTCAACATTATTTGGATTACTTTCATATTCATTTTTTTCTTGATTTCTACAACAATTCTGGGATGGAAGCAAAGTAGACATTAGAAAGTGGATAAGCTGAAGCTCAGAGGACTTCAGTATTGTCTCCACTGTGGAAAACTTCACCAACCCCAAAGAAGAGTCTAGACCTAAATGAAGGCATTGGGAACATGGTGTCCTTTCTGTTTGCCAGCCTACTGAACCATTAGGAGACATCTGAGCCATCAACATGTAGATCTTGCAAGACCTTGATATGACCCACAGAGAGGTTGAGGTGGAATGAATATGAGCTCACAATCCCTCAAAGTTGTCCGTAAATAAAGATATTTTCAGTGAGTATTTGATTAAACCTCGTGCTGCCAGTCTTGACCAACAGTGATTTCCAAAGAAGATTTGCCCACTGGAGATTATTGGTACTGATATTGGCATATAAGAAAGAGTTATAACTGCTGAGTTCCTTACTATTAGTCCAATCTCTAGAGGGAGTGACATAGAAAGAGGAAAAGATTATAGAATGGACGCCAACAGAATTAAGTCCGGACTATGACTTACTTGCTGTGTGACCTTGTTCAAATTACTTAACCATTCTGGCCTTTGGCTCACAGGATTGGTATGCTCATCTGATGAGATAATGTCTGTGAATGCATGTAGGACAGTGCTTGGCAGTGTGAAGGCACTCTCTAAATGGTAACTATTATTATTTAAAGGAGGCTAAGGAAGAGTCTAACCACTGTGTCTCTTTTGCTGAGCTCAAATCTAGAAACAGACAAAAAGGGGTCAAAGCAGTTAAGGGATTCCAGATGTAGTCAAAGCCACAGGGTGGCTGAAGTTTGTCTGAGAGCCTAGATGCCAGAAGGAAAGTGGGAACCAGAAAAAGAAAAACTACCACCTCCCTGCCCTGCTGCTACTTGGTCCTCTTTGTCAATCTTTGAACTACTTAATAAACACTAATTAACCCTGTGCCCTGTGAGACAGACTTGCCTAAAGCAACATGCTTTTAAGAACTATACACATCTCCTGTAATTGACTTGATTATCCTCATTGCCTGGGACATCAGAAAAGCTTTCTTCCATCGTAACTTATTACCATAGAGAAAAACTTGCATGAGTGTACCTATATCTGACTTCTTGAAATTAAAGGTTTAGTCCAAGTGCAGCAGGGAAAAGATACTATCCTTCTGGAACTAAATGTTCCTGACTTAAATAAACAGAAGAGGGTTCAAGCCAAAATTATTCATTGTGTTATTATAAAATTTTTAAACAAGTAAAAACTATCAATTAAAAAAAATCATAACCGTGGTACATTCATAAGTGTAATAGATGTGTTTGATCATGTGTGCATACATAGGTATCCCAGGCTCAAAAGAGCAGATTATTGTAAAAGTATCTTTTCTCCCCCTGTGGGCAAAGCAACAGTAAAGAATCTTTTCAAGCTCAAACTGTGTAGTGATAAAATTTTACTTTCAGTAAAGCACCTGCAATTCCCAGAGTCTTCTTGTATATGTCTGATTTATAAGGATCCCTGTTTATTTTTGTCTATTTATGCACCTCAGTAGATTGCCTTCTCCTTGAAGGCAGGAGTCTGGTGGTCCATGATTTGATTCCTCCTAATTTCTTGTCCCGGGGAAGGTGCACAGGGCGTCGTTCAGCCCTCTGAATCCTGACTGGCTCCCGTCCTCTTTGGCACACACCTTCTCCATCGATCTGGTCATTCTCCTGGCTTTCTCTGTCCTGTCTGTGCTTCTGCTCTCACTTTCTCCATAACCTTGACTCCTCTTTCTTGTCCATTTCTACTGTCCAGCAGTACCTGAAGGCCCAATTCTAACATCAACTCCTTTGTCACCTGTGGCCTGAGGTTTCTGTCCTCTGAATCATTCCTTTTCCTGGATTCTGACTCTGCTGCCCAGCATAACATTCAATTATCCCCAGTTGCTCCATGGTTTTATCTCTACAACTAAGTGCCTTAAGGAGAAAGGCTCCTGTCTGAAATTTCTTTCATGGATCGATTCAGCAAACATATTCTTTTGTTTTCTATTCCCAGTTGCCTAACCTGTACATGATAGAAATACAGTAGACACTCAGTAAGGACTGGTTATTTGTTCAGACCAGCTACAATGTTCGACATGGGTCTAATCTCTAGCAAAAGCCTTCTCTTGGATTTTACTAGGAAAGTGATTCTAACTTTAGGTTGCACTTGCTTCATATATCTGTCCAAAAATTTTACCATCTATTTCTTATTAAAATAGAAGAGCCTTTTTTTTTTTGACCACTAAACAGGAGAGGGTGTATATTCCGCCATTGTTGTTTTTATAGTTGTTGCTGTTGTACGTTTTGTGTTTCTGTCCCATTGTTTAATATTCCTTCTCTGATCTACCCACTGCCCATATCTGCAGCCCCTTCCCCCACCATTTTGGCCCTTGCCCACTATTTTCCAGTCATTCTGACTTCTTTTTTTTTTTTTTTAATTTTATTTATTTATTTATTTATGGCTGTGTTGGGTTTTCATTTCTGTGCGAGGGCTTTCTCTAGTTGCGGCACGTGGGGGCCACTCTTCATTGTGGTGCGCGGGTCTCTCACTATCGTGGCCTCTCTTGTTGCGGAGCACAGGCTCCAGACGCGCAGGCTCACCAATTGTGGCTCACGGGCCTAGTCGCTCCACGGCATGTGGGATCTTCCCAGACCAGGGCTCGAACCCGTGTCCCCTGCACCGGCAGGCAGATTCTCAACCACTGCGCCACCAGGGAAGCCCCATTCTGACTTCTTTAAATTCTTATAACTTGTCATGCCCTCTCTGATTTTTACGTATTTTTACATAAGCTGTAGAATATATAAGAATTATCTCCTAACTCCAGCCCTTCCTATCTCCTTTCTCCTCTAGCTCTGACTGATCGTTCAGGATTCAGCTTTAATGTCATTTTTTCTGGAATGCCTTCCTGTTGCTGCAGCATAAGGAGACATAAACTCCCAGAACATGCCATACTTCTTGAGTGGTAAGATGTCACCCATTGTCAATGCCTGGATTCTAAGCTTGAGGAGTCAAGGACTATGTCTGTTTTGTCCACCCTTAATATCATCAGTGCTCACCCCAGCACCAGACCCAGACGAGGTGCTCATCACCTTGTAGTAAATGAATGCATTCCTCCTCTAGGGGATCTTTAGGAGGGGGTATGAGACTTCATCTCCCCCGACTGACCCAAATATCAGGTTCCTGTTCGTTTATTTGTTCCCTAAATTATCCATATACTCCAGTTTACTTACTTTAATTTCATTTTTTGAAAGTTTTGAAACTTCCCAGTATATAAAATTAGATTCATCATATTCTTTGTTTCATTTCAAATTGCTTAATTGAAGAAATTCTGGCTAACTTTTTTCTAGACCAACATAGTTTTTGTAGGATGACAAGTTCTCTCTGAACATTTTCCAAGTGTGTGTCCATTTAAATATTTACTTGGAAGTGTCTTGTTTTCAAGACACTTATTTGGAAATTCTGAGTGCAAATTATGGCTATGTAATCCATTTGGACAAAAGCAAGCTGGTTGCCAGGTTACCATTTTAAATGCGCTCATAAAATACTGCTTGGTAATATCACTTTAATCCAGTGTTTACTGTACCTGGCAACTGTTCTCGTGGTACACTTCAAAAGTATTCAGAGAGGATGTAGTTTCTAATGATCAAGGGACTACCACTGCTCAGTAAATAGGGTTAGAGGCAAGACTGAGATATTGTGCTACTCATCACATGCACTGAAGTATATGAGAGTTAAATTTGACAAACTGAATAAAGTTTCTTTTTTGTAAATGAGTGCTTTTCTTTCCTGGAATATTTTATTTATCAGAATCATAGAAGGGCTGTTTAACACTTTAGGAAATGCTGTCATATTTGGTTCTGCTTCTTTTAACTCTCAGCTAAGAGGACCAGAAACACGGCGGAAAGCTGGGCCAAACACGGTGAAAAGCTGGGCTGCACACTGCTGGGCGTGCAGGTGGGTGGACAGCCTGCGTGCTCCTGCAGCTGCGTCTCCCTGGCAGTCCTCTAGGGCTCCTCAGCTGTGCTTAGAACTCAAAAATAGATGCTTTTCCCTTCACTTCTTTCCCTGACTCACCTCAAACAGAACTAGACTTTCCACTTACAAAAAGCACAGCTTTCTTTATTTTTGCGCACGCAAAATCACCTGATAACATTAGAATGCAAATGACTAAATGCAGACCGTGTGATTCCTTCTCCACTGGGCCCTGCAAGCATAGCCTGTGTGCTTATTCTGTGCCACATTCGTATAGGCTCAGTATTCTCTGAGTGTTCTTTTAAAAGAAATAGCTGCCCTTCCTGAGTCCTTTTTAAAAGTTGAAGAGTATCTATTCAAAAGTTCTTGCAAATCGTTTTGTGGGGTAAAGAAGAACCATTCCCTGTTTCTGCTTATAGCAGCATCTACCGTGGTAATCACCAACTCTGCCTTTTCCTTCTGGGCACACAGCTAGTCCACATGCCCCAGCCTCTCTTGGGGTTAGGAGTGGCGCTGGTGTTGAATTTGGCTAATGCCATGCGGGCAGAAGTGACATGCACATCTCCAGGCCTGACAAAAAACTCTCCTGCTTAACCCTGCCCACTCTACCTGCTGCCTGCAGGAACGGTGTTTGGGATCTCCAAGGCTTTGTATAGAAGGAGCCAGAGCAGAGTGTCCTGCTCACCACCAGCCCACTGTGACATGAGAGAGAAATCAACTCGTATTGTGTAAAGCCATTGAGGTTTGGGGTGGTTGTTGGAGCAGTGAACCCAACCCGCCGACAACTGCAACGCTCTTTAACTCCTGTGACCTTCACATACACATAAAAACACATGACGGGACTTCCCTGGTGGCGCAGTGGTTGGGAGTCCGCCTGCCAATGCAGGGGACGCGGGTTCGAGCCCTGGTCCGGGAAGATCCCACATGACGCGGAGCAACTGGGCCCATGAGCCGCAACCGCTGAGCCCACGTGCCACGGCTACTGAGGGCCGCGTGCCTGGAGCCCGCGCTCCACAGGGGAGAGGTCACCACAGTGAGAGGCCCGGGCACCCCAGCCGGGAGTGGTCCCCACTCACCACAGCTGGATAGGGCCCGCGCATAGCAGCGAAGACACAACGCAGCCAAAATTAAAATAAATAAATAAAACAAATAAATTTATTTTTTTAAAAAAAGAAAACACATGAAAATGGCCACCATGAAAGAAAAGCAGCATCAACAGTGAAGCTAACATGCAGCCTGAATGGAGAGGGTGGTGCTTAGCTAGTCGCTCCTGCCCCTCCTTCACCAGACCCTGTCCCTTTGAAATGGTTGTGGTAAGACACGAAGTCCACGTCACTTTCTTGCTGCTTTATTTTGCCAATACAGCTCCTACAAACTGTTGTACCCTTCAAAATCCACATGCACATTTATACTTTTGACTTATGCCACAGAGGCAGTTTTACTCCTGTCCTTTTCTTCCTCTCTTCCATACAAGAATATTTTCTTTAATGCTGAGTATAGATATATTTGGCCTTGGGACCTCAGGATCATCACAGGCTTTTGGAGTCACAAATGTGCTTGCAAAAATTGTATATCCTGAGTTGTATTCATTGGACATGCTTATAATTCTTTGCTTAAGTTTAAAAATATGTCCAAGAAACAAAAAAAGTCAAGTGTAGATTTGGCAATGATTCAGTTAATCTGATCACCATAGGCAGAGAAACCCAGGTAATTCAAGCTGAAAAAGAAAACTCACTTAGATAAGGCATTTTCAGTTAGGGCCACATAGGAACATCTGCCAGCTTGTAGGCTGTCAAGTTTTTGAAGAAGTGTTTTATTTTCTTGGGAAGTACAAGTGTAGAAGAAATACTCAAGTACTTGAAAAAGCCTTTTCTCTCCCTGGATAGCCTTGGGCGATCAGATCCCTGAAAGGAAGCAGGCATTTCCCCTCTGAAAAGGGATGGCTTTAACGTCTAGCAGATAAGCTTTCTCTCAGGAAGGGGAAAATCCTTATATATATATTTTCTTCCCAGCTATACTACAGCCCTAAAAATATCTCAGCCACAGTAGAGTTGGTTATCTTTTAGCACCTGCATTGGTGAATCTCTCAAGGCCTCTAAATTCAATTTTTAAAAATTGACTCTAAAATTTTCAAAGGGCTATGGGATGGGGAAAATTGGAGATTAAAATCCAAAACGGCCTGTGGAGGAAACAGTGGAAATTTAAACTGCCTTCTGTGTGCACAGCTGCCCTGTTAATAATGCTTTCGCCAAGGAACATCTGCCTGGGGCCTCACCACACACCCAGGGTGCAGGCTGAGGGTTCAGTAATGCATATCCTGATGGGGGATTATCCTTGTGAGCGTTCTCTCTTGCAACTGTGGCTGGTTCCAAATGGAACTGTTGGTGATCCAGAAACAAAGTGGACTCCCTTCCAGGAAGCTGAAATAAGGAGATTAAGAAACTAGGGAGTCCTACGAACGTTTTCCATGTTACTTAGAACTTGACCAGACTTAGCTTTAATCAAAGTTAATCAACCCATCTGAGGCAGATCAGAGAGAAAATCCAAATGGGGATGAATGCTAATGCAGCAGGGCACCAAGGGCCTTACTGGTAATAGGCAAGAAAGCCTCTTTCTCCAAATGAGAGATGCTCAACTGTGCAGGGCCATATGTCTGCTGCAATCTGTGGCCTTATGGATGAAGAACTCTCTCGACCCCAAGGCACTATGTTGAACAAGGAACAATCTTGACAGCGCCAAAGGGTGAAAGGAATTCGCTGTGTTTCAAACACAATTGAAATATTTTAGTAACAAAGGTGTTCGTAAAAGAATATGTCACTGGTGTTGATTGTTTTCTACATTATTTGATTAAAGGAGAAAGAAGAGAGAATTTTTGAAATTTTCTAAAATTAATGACTATAATATTAAGGGTTCCATTTTCTTTTAAAACACAAGAATACTGACATAACCAAATATTTAACATTCTTTACAAAGTTGGCAGTTGGGGAGACTCTACACACACCTCAATAAAATTGCCATTTTTCAAATAACATTTGGAACTTTTCCTCAGCAGTGCCTTTAGAAACTGTGGCATGTTTTATTAAATGCTCAGGAGTGGCCACTCTGTATATACTGTGAATTTTATATTTTTCTAAATAGTTAAAACTTATAAAGCTTATCTGTAATGATTAAGATTTGTGATCAGAGTGTTACATTTAGGTGAAAGGAGCCTATTTAACTTTAAAAGTAACAAAATTAAACTTTGTAAGTAAAAAGTAATCAAAGTTTATTTTTGGCTAATTTACAAAGTGACTCTAAAAACAGTGACCTAAGAGGAATTCTTGAAATGGCCTTGCACAATGGCAAAATTCTACAATACATGGCTAGCTCCCAAGGGTGATTTGACAGGCAAGTATTTATTTGGGTGTTTACATCCTGGCACAATTGTTTAAAAGGTCAGTGTGGCAGAGTTTAAAGGCGGTTTTTTGACATCCACTTTCAGTGATGAAGGACTAGGTAATCTGGACAACCTCCTGCTGAGGACAACTAAGAAAGCACAAAATTATTTTTTTAATGGCACAAAGGCATTGGAAAGTCAGTAAGGCATGGGAGGACTATAGGGTCAAGATTTTGAAGACGGTAAACATTCAAAGAGAAGAATGCTGCATTGTGGGGCCACTCTCCCCCTGGCAGCATCTGCCCAGTCCAGAATAGTCGGCTAAGCAGCCAAGAAGCCGCAGTGCTCACGGAGAGTCTTGTGGAATTAGGAGGACAAAAGCTGGAATAGATGTGTTGCTGGTAGTGCTGGTAAAACACCAATATTTTGTGTTAAAATACCAAAGATCTCTAGGACTAAGGATTCTAAAAGTAAGGGTGAACCAGAAGTAGACATCTCAAAGGAATTGAAGTCCAGATTTAAATTTCTAAAGTCCTTGAAAACAGATCAATGTGTGCCTGTGTTGCTAGTGTACATAGCTGCCTGCAAAAAATCACCATAAATCATCTCTAGTTGAGGGTAGCATCAGTATAGGGCTTATCTCTATAATTTTTTATATGAAATATTTAGCAAGTAATCAAAAATAATCAGGCATGTGAAGAAAAAACATAAGGGAAAAAACAGATTAAAGAAACAAACATTCTAAACTACAGATAAAGACTTTAGAAGAGCTATGTTTGCTGTATTATAGGAGATAATAGATATTATTGAAAAGTTAACCAGGTATATGGAAACTATTTTAAAAATTATATAGAAATTAAGAACTCACTAGGAGTAACAGCATATTAGAAACAATTGAAGAATCAATAAGTAAATCAAAAGATAGATCAGAAGAAAATGTCCAAAGTGAATAATGGAGAGTAAAAAGAATCAAGTTAAAAGAGAGGGTAAGATACATAGAGGATAGTGTGAGGATGTGCAGTGGACAAGGGTCCTAGGCAAAAAGATGAGAAAAAATGGGGCGTTAGTGATCAATGACAAAATGACAATAGCTGAGAATTTTCCCAAAATGAAGAAAACATCAAGCCACATATTCAAAAAGCATCGTAAACCCCAAGAAGGATTTTTTAAAAATCACATCTAGATGCATCATAGTAAAACTGAAAAAAATTCAACCGGGAAAACTTTTTAAAAGAACAACCTAAAAACAAAAAGGATAGGAAGAAAACATAAAAAGAAGAAATAATTAGCCTGACAACTATCTTTTGAAAAAAAAAAAAAAGTATGGAAACCAGGTAAAAATATAGTAACAACCTTCAAAGAAAGAAAGCAAATAACTGCCAACCTAGCATTCTATACCCAGAGAAAATATCCTTCAAAAATAAAGGTAAAATAGACTTTAAATTTTTTTTTAATTGCAAAAATTCATCACTAACTGACTTGAACTAAAATACTAAAGAACGTTTTTCAGGCAGAAGGATAGTGATCCCAGTTAGAAAGTTGTAGATTTAAGATGAATTAAGTAACAAAAACACCACCCACAACAACATAAAGCAAATATATGGGCAAATCTAAATTGATGTTAACTGTAATAAACATTAATAATGTCATTTAGACACACAACATCAATGGTCAATGGTGTCCAAGTGTTCGAAAGTCCTCACATTGTCAGAGGTAAAATTAATAATTTATACAACAGCTTGGATTAAATCTAGGGTGACCATGGCAATCTCTAGGATAAAGAGTGAAAGAATAGGAAAAGCTAATAGAGGTAAAGACCTCATATAAGTTGAATCATGCAGTATTTGTCTTTAGTTGTCTGGCTTATCTCACTTAGCTTAACGGCCTCAAGGTTCATTTATGTTGTTGCATATTGCCAATTTTTCTCCTTTCTTAAAGCTAAATAGTATTTCATTGTGTGTGTATGTGTGTGTGTGTGTATACACACAAAGAATATACTATTTATATATAATATACAAGATATATTCTTTGTCCATTCATCTGTTGATAAACCTCTGGCTTGTTTCCATGTCTTCACTATTGTGAGTAATGCTGCAATGATCATGGGAGTATAGATATCTCTTTAAGATAGTGATTTTACTTCCTTGGGTGCATACCCAGAAGTATGGGTCAGATGATAGTTCTATTTTTAATTTTTTGAGGAATTTCCATACTGTTTTTCAAGGGCCTATACCATTTTGTATTCCCACCAACTAAAATAGTGAAATTCATAGAATCAAAGAGTGGAATGGCAGTTACCAGGGCATAGGGGGGCAGAGAAGGAAATCTAATCAACAGGCATGAAGTTTCAATCAAATGAGATTAATATGCTCTAGAGATCTATTGAACAACATTGTACCTATAGGCAACAATAATGTATTGTACACTGAAAAATGTATTAATAGGATAGATTTCATTTTAAGTGTTCTTACCACAATAAAATAAAATAAAATATAAAATAGGTTGAAATGGAATAATTTTTAAATATAGAAAATAATTACAAAAGAAAACAGAGGAGGAAAGGTAAGATACAGAGAGCAGACAGGACAAATAAAAAGAAAATATTTAGATGATTGATTTAAACCAAAATATATTAGTAATTACATTAATGTAAATAGGATAAACAATATTGAACAGGAGATCCTAGCTAGTTAAGTATGAGTAGAAAATAAATAGTATAAGGTTTGGAAAGGAAGAAATAAAGCTATTATTATCATCAATATATAATATAATAATATATATGTCAAAAATCCAAAGAATCTCCAGATAAATTATGGGAATAATATATGAATTTGGCAAGATTTCTGAATACAAAAATAATTTAAAAATCAGTTTGTTTGATTTTTTTTCCTTTTGGAGGTCACTTTTCAAATAAAAAGACTGGTTTTTACCTTGGGAACTCTTTCCTAGGCACTTGGTCTCTACCTCTCTCTTATTTTCTCTTTGGTTGCCCACTTCTAGGGGAATCAGAAATCATGTCATGAGGCAGCCCTGTGGACAGGTTCATGTAACAAAAGTCTGCCAACATGAGTCAACTTAGAAGTGGAGTTTTATTTTTATACATTAACAAAAATAATTTGAAATACAAATTTTTTTAAAAAAACTACTTAAAATGTCATTAAAAAAAAAAAACCTATTAGCTAGAAATAAATCAAATAAGAAATGTGCAGGACCCAAACTCCAAACAATGCAAGTACTTATAAGCAGTTAGAATTGAAATTCATGAATGCATATATACACATATATATGTATATATACACACACACATGAACACACATATGTATGTATATGTATATTCATATACAATGGAATTCTATACAGCAATGAAAAGGAATGAATCACAGCCACACATAAAAAAATGGATTAATGTTTCAAATGTAACATTGAAAGAAACAAGACTCAAAGTTTCCATTTATATAAATTCTATAAACAGACAATACTAAGCTATAATATTAGAATTCAGGAGCGTGGTTACTTTTGAGGTATAGGGTAGCACTTGTGAAAGTACATAAAGGAACTTCTGAGATGCTGGCAAAGTTTTATTTCTTCAGTTGGTTTGAAGTACCTTGTCAGAAAGTAGGCGGGCTTGGAGGTTGGATCCATCGTGGCTGGCATGGATCCTGGGTCTTCAGGGGCAGAATAGGCACAAGGGACCAATGGCATGGGCCTGGTATCTGTGTCTGTGGCAGATGACCTGGTATTGGGGTGGGCCAGGAATCTGGGTTCATAAGAACCTCCTGCCGATGGTGTGGGTCTGGTTCTGGGGTCCATGGTAAGGTTGGGCCCTCACTTCAATTTTCTTCTCACATGAGAAGGGAGTCTCTCTCTATACTGGGCTTCGTAGGCTTGAGAGAGGGGTGATGGGAGTAATGTGAAACTGTCTTTACTACCCTCTTCAATGCATCTTTTCTTATTTCTGTGTTCCACCCAGGTGCTGTAACCCCTATCCTGGAATGCTTAGCTCTTGTGAAGGTATTTTAGTGTGGAGGTTGTTGTTCAAATTGATGTTTCTGGGAGGCGATGAGCACTAGGAATGTCTATCCCACCATCTTGCTGATGTCACTTCCATAACTCACTACATGATGAAAGTGATTTGAATGACTATCAATTTTTGAGTAAAAATTCTAGAAACTTTAGCCTGTAAGCATAGAGTTTTAAAAATAATTTATTAACATCTTTTCAAATTAATTGCACAACTAATTATATTAAAAAACAAGATACATTAAAATAACTAAAAATCTTTCTGCCCCAGGGATCAACATTATGACCAGCTATTACCCTATAAACTTCGTCGTCAGTCTTCAGGTAGGCAATTTTTAATTTATTCATTCAACAATCAATATTTAGCAAATATTGCTCTCTCTTAGAGGCTGCACGTTGAACACAAAGATAATAAGACTGAGCAATTCACATTCAAAGTAAGAAAAATAGTCAAGAAATTCATAAAGTCCTCCACTTGAAATTTATTGAGCACTACAAGATGATGGATAGTCAAAGATAAATGGTCTTTATGGCCTCTCCTCTTGAAGAGCACTCTAGAGAGCATGATAAATTCCAACAACATGTTCTAAGATTTATGATAAAGGACAGAGGAGGAAATAGCTATATCCCCCTGGGCAAGGCAGTGGTCAAGAGGAAGTGACAGTTGAGCTGTGTCCTGAAGGATGAGTAGAAACAAGATCAAGGACAAAGAGGTACATCAGCTGGTTTGGAGAACTGGAAATAGTTCACAGACACTAGAACCTTAGTGGATGGAGACAATGAAGGAAGAAGAGGCTGAAAAGTAAAGAGGGGGCCAGAAAGCAAATGACCTTTTACCATCATAATAAACATGTTGGATTTTTGGCAAGGTATGATTATTAAATGGTTTTAAGTATCAATAGAATAGTGACATGTTCATACTGCATTTTAGAAATATAACTCCAATGGCAGTATGGAGAATATTCACAAAAACGAGACAGCCTAGAGACCGTGAACATGACAGAAGGGATAGTGGTTTGTGTAGGAGACATCAGATGTGGAGCTAAAGACATTGTTGACCGCTTGGGTGTGGTGAGGAAAAGTGATGGATGTTTAGTGGTGCCCTTCCAGCTATGGGACAGGCAACAGGACTGGGGGAAGACCTTAAGTTCAGTTTCCACTTGCTGAGTTTTAAGTGCCTAAGGAATAAACAATAAGGATGACCTTGAGGGCAAGGATCACACTTAAATCTCTATAGACCTTTGGTATAAATCCATAACCTTTTTTTTCTATATGATAAATGACAATAAGAATGTCTTTAGAGTTATAAACTAAATGTGTTTATGTTAATAATTACACTTTTCTAGTGGAAGCATGATAAACCCTTTAGAGCAGGAACAAATTCCTTGGCCCCTCTGGGTAGTGTATCTTTAGTCCTCTATACATAGCTCTGTATCAAAAGCTTCTTTCTCCTCCCAGAAAGTCATAATTTTTCACCTCCTCTAAGTATCCCACTCTTAACACTGACCTCAAAACAATTCTCCAAAAAAGTTTTGTTTTTTTTTTTTAGTATTAGTTGTTTTGTTTGTTTGTTTGTTTATACTGTAGGTTCTTATTAGTCATCAATTTTATACAAATCATTGTATACATGTCAATCCCAATCCAAAAAAGATTTTAGGTTGTATCTGTAAATAAAATGAGACTATAATTTTGATATTTTAGGGACTTCACTAGTGGTCCACTGGTAAAGAATCTGCCTTCCAATGCAGGGGAAGAGGGTTCAATCCTTGGTGGGGAAATGAAGATCCCACACGCCAGGAGGCAACTAAGCCCACGTGCCACAATTACTGAGCTCGTGTGCCTCAAGGAGAGAGCCTGTGCACCACAACTAGAGAAGAGAAAACCCACGTGCTGCAACTAGAGAAAAGCCCACACACTGCGACGAAAGATCCCGCATGCTTCAACGAAGATCCCGCGTGCCACAACTAAGACCCAACGCAGTCAAAAAAATGGAATAAATAAATAAATAAAATAAATATATCTTTAAAAATTTTGATATTTTAAAAAGCCTTGAGAGCTGAATCAATCTCTTCCCAGTGTGCCATCCTTAGTAAAAGATAGCCTTGTTTAAATTTTAAGTTTGTGACATTATTTTCCAAAACAAATGCACTCATTATCCTGGTGTGCTGTTATTTTTTTCTTGAGTAGTCACTTAATTTTTCCTCCTGTGTATACATTATTTCCCTAATTATATCAACTCACTGAGGATATGTCTTAAGTGTCTTTGGATCTTCTGATGCCCTCCTCATAGCACCAGGCACATAGTCTGTGCTCAAGAAGATTTGCTGATGGTTATTTGGTATGTTATTTGAATTAATCAAATGATGTCATTAACTATTTTTAATAAGTCAAAGTTTAAACTTAAGTTGCAAGTCTTGGAGTTGATGAATACAATTCCGGATTTTCAAAATGTTGCTTACTTTCTTGGAAACTGTGTCATGCCCTCACACAATCAACTTTCCTAATTCCTTGTTGACACATTCTCTGAATCATAAAAGGAAAATAAGTTTGATTCATAAAAGAGAGTTAACTCATGTCTTGATACTCAGAGTGGTATTTTTCCCCTGCTACTGAACTTGATGATTTGTTAAAGAAAAAAACAAAAGCTACAAATCCCACAGTGACCTCACTCATGTCCTGTTAACCAAACACTTGTCATAGTCATCAAGTGGACAGCTAGAACATTTATAAAGGCCACAGGGCCTTTGCAAAGAGTTGGAAACAGCTCTGTTTTAGTGAATCTTGGAACAGATATGCTCCTGCATGCACATTGCTATTGTCAAGGGACTTTCCACACTCTCCTTATGTTTTACGAATTATAATTGAAGTGTGCCACCAAGTTAAGGGGGGACAAAGGTAATTTTTGGAATCAACCAGGTCTCTTCCCTGAATATTGTCTCTTGTGAAATCTACTGCAGTTCCTGTATGCATGAAACCTTGCTTCTGTAGAGGAGACTGGACTTTCTCCCCCAAGAGCTAATCTCCTTGTCAATGACCAGTGGCTCATGAACAGCCTACTCATCAAACAATGGTGGTGCCTTACATTGAGACATTTATGGCCTGGGAAGTGTCTACCATTGAACGTGAAGTGCAAAGGTGGTAAAACTGATAGGATTTTAAGGTAGCTCTCTAGGCAAAATAACACAAGAACAGCACTAAGTTCATTCAAACTGAGTATTAAAATAGAACCATTTCTCACTTAGAGAGCTCCCTCAACAGTAACTGAGTATGGGTTAATTCAGAAAATGCTATGAATCACTGAGCCTCAGAAGTCTGTCTGTCTTTATGTAGACAGATGGATTGATTCTTTCTTTGTATGTTGGCTAGAGTAACATTTGAAGTCCTAGAATAGTCAGGACAGTTAATTTAAATGTTTCATACTTTATTTACTTCATGTTTAAAAGATTTTTTAAAGTACCAGTCATCCATTAAATCCATAAAACTAATGTGTCAACTGGTCCAATTCTTTGGTTGCTGTTAAGTGTTTATTGAATAAACCACAATGTATCAAACATAAGTATAGACAAGCCCATTCTAAGCTTACAAGCTAAATTAGCTTAAGCATTACTCATAAAAAAAAACCCCACAAATCCTAAACAAGCATGTATTGATCAAATTTTAAAGGTAGTTTGTGAACAATGGACTTGAGTGAATACCGTGGGGGAAACAGTTGCTAAAAAGGAATTTTCAAGAACTGAGTCTTATTTGACTCAGCTTTTCTGAGAAGATTTCACATGTAAGATGTAATTTGATGAAGAGTCAAATGTTGGATGTCAGTGAGCTTCGCAGGTAGAAGGTAAAGCAACCCAAGTTAGGGAAAAAATCCAAAACAAATTATCTCAAACCTAAATCTGAAGCAGATTTTTTAATTAAAATAGAAAACAAATTTCAAAATTGGGCAAGATTGGCAATTATCTGGTCACTTTGATCAGTATTAATGATGTGAGCAAATCTGGAATTGAGCCAAGACAGTGTTTTCTTCCTCTTTTGCTTGCTTACATGCTGGGTAATTGAATTAAGCATATACTGGCACTCACACTTCTGAAGGTGTGGCTATCAGTTCAACCAAGTCTCAACCTCCAAACCTCACACAAACAGTGTGATGCCCAATTCTTTCTGCTTTGAGGACCTGGAAGCAAATTTATAAGGTTTGGTTTTGGGGAAATAGAAGGTGATGCACGATGTGATTTATTCCTCTTGAATAAATGTGGAACTTTCCACAAATCTCAGACTCAGGGGTTCTACTGTCACTCCCTGGAACTCATCAGTGTATACCACCTCTTTTCTGAAACAGAACAAAAAAATCAAATCATTAGTTATGGCTCAGAAGAAGCTGCTTGTTTTACTATGTTTAAAAAGCTTATTTTAGAAATAATGATATTACTGCGTAGTCATTGTATTTACATTGGCTAATGTTATAGCCAAGATCCTGTTCCTAAGGCCTTTGACTGTTTACAAAACCCTTTTATATTTATTATCTCATTAGACCCTCCTATTTACCTTTTCAGGTGACTCTTACTGTCTGTATTTAACGGATGAAGAAAACAAAGCTCAGGAGATTGACTATCCCAACCTCATAAGTTCATACAGAGGCAGAACTTAAATCCAAGAGTACTGACATCTAGTGTTTTTTGTTTGTTTGTTTGTTTGTTTAAATTATATTAGAATATCTGTTAGAAGCCAGAGAATAATTATGCTATGGAATATTTCCAGAACCTCAGAGATCAATTCATTAAATTCTAAACAGCAATCTTAAGAATATGCTTAAGCAGAGATGGTTCTAATGGGCTTTGTAACGAAAGGGATTTATCGTGGGATTCAGGAAGGTTCTGTTCTTTTTCTCATTCATTTAGTCCTCTTCTCTAACTGCTTTGGATGTTGGCCATGAAGTTGATGAAGTAGACAGAGCACTGCAGGACAACTATAGTCTGACCTTTGGTAAGTACTGAGCCCAGAATTTTTCTCAGTGGAAATAGTGGAAAAATAAAAGAAATACAATCTACAGGGGAAAAATTAAATTTTTCCATTGTAATGACAGTAGTTTATCAAGATGAAAACCAAAGTGGGTCAGTCATCTCTATTCCAAAAGGCCATGCCAGTGGCTGAACTGATAATGCAAATCCTTCTCAGGTTAGTGCCATTTGGCTGAAATATTCCAGTTTTTTTTAACTGTGAATGATAAAGTACGATCACTGTGTAGAATTGGGGTGAGGGAGAGGGAACAAAAGAAATTTGTTTACACAAATTTACTCCTGGATGTCCTAAATTATGCCTCAGAAATAATCGTTTAAGCTGTTCCACACAAAGAATTTGTAAACAAACACGTTTTCAGTATTGCTCCTTAAATGGGAGAGTTAGTTAGGGGGGAAGAAGACAGACATTAAATCTTAAGCACTGAATAGTGGCTTTACAGCTCTGCTCTCAAAGTATCAGATACTTTTACAAAGAGAAGCTTCACACAAAGGAGGATGGACCAATGATTTACTAATGTAGTCCAGCCTCAGATTCTGTGCACCCTTACAAGTTGATCTTCATTATTTGCAGATTCCATACTTGCAAATTTGCCTACTTGCTAAAATTTATCTGTGACTCCAAAATCAATACTTACAGTGATTTTGAGATCATTCACAGATAAGTGCAGAGGAGGGAAGAGTTTGAGTCAGCCATTGTGGACATTCCCAGCTGAGGCGGAACACAGCCTTCTTGTTTCAGCTCCATACTGTACACAAATGTCCTTTTCTTGGTCTATTTAGTGCCACATTTTTCACATTTTTGTAGTTTTTCTTGGTAATTTTGCTGTTTAAAATGGGCCCCAGGCATAATGCCGAAGTGTTGCCTATTGTACCTAAGCCCAAGAAGGTTGTGTCATGCTTTATGAAGAAAATATGCATTTAGATAAGCTTCGCTCAGGCATGAGTTAAATCAACAATATATAGTAAGTAAGGTGTCTTTATACAGAAACACACATAAAACAAGGTTATGTATTAATCACCTGATGACAATGTTGTGACCAGAGGCTTGTAGGAACCTCCCCCTGTATTTCCCCTAGCAACAATGATTCAGTATTTGCTAATGCAGTGTTTGCAGTGACTTTTTAGAACATATAACTACAGCAAATAATGAGATTCCACTATAGTGCTTGTTTCTAGTACCCAGAATTATCAATCAGATAAAAGGTAACAAAAAAGAATTTATACTACTGCTTAGAATTACAGAATTATAGCTACAAATCCAAAATTTTAAATGTTGTTGTTGGTTTAAAAAAAAAGCATATTTCAAATGTATGTAATCTTGAGTGAATGTATGCATATCTATTTTCAGGCATTTGTTCCTCTTAAGAGATATACAACAGTTTGGAAAGTAATTCAAGTGGATAAAATATTTCACAATGTTGTTATCAAATAACAAATGTTATCAAATAAAATGGGGCTTCAATAACCATGTCCAAACCATGTCTTTTGAAAGGAATCTGTATCAGAACCAGAGTTGGTGTTATTGAAATATAAACCCCACATGAGTATTTTTTAGGTACATTGATTTTTTTTTGCTGAATAATAATAATACTTTGTATTTGTACAGCTTGCTGTGGTCTTAACCCTGCTCATGTGCATTTGATCTCTTTAATTCTTTAGGAAGATGAAGACATTCAGGTATTACCACCACAAACTAGCTGATGGGAACTGTGAGTCTACCAGTTAAGTGACTTGTCCATAGTAACAAGTCACATGTCATTTTTGGGATTAAAATTCAGAAGACTTCAGATAGCGTCCTATATTTTACCCTGTGTTGCCATGCTAAGGCTCATTTTTAGCCTTGAGAAATTTTTAGCACACTTTGTCTATCAGTAAATCCAAATCCAAAGACCAGTTGAAAGTGTTCTAAATGTAAGGTTGTTACATGTTTTCCATTTATAATTCCACTTACCTATTTTTGAAACACTGCTTTTTAAATAACATATTTTATTTTATACTTTCTTCTGACTTATGTCTGTGATATAAGAAGTATTTACTGAGAGACAAGCTGAATTTGTAACCTGTGTCGTATGACTCCAAGCTAAAAGTACATTCTTTACTTACATAGTAAATCCTGGATTGGACAGTGAATGTTTAAGTTTGGGAAACATGTAAGTCTGGTTTATATCTCATACCAAAGAACACTCAGTATTATGCTGAACAGAAAAGAAGCTTCAAGATAAGGCAAATGTAGCTACCAAAAGTAATGATCTTTTTGAAAAATTGCTATCATGTCACCCTTGAACTGATAAAACATTTGCAACTGTTGTTTTTTTGGTAGCCATAATGTTGCAAAAATTGGGAGAGAGGCATTTCTTTTTGCAAGGGTGTGTGGTGGCACATATTTACTTGCACTTGGCAGATTATCTTATTTTAAATGGATTCAACAGTCTGTGAGGGGGCAGATGTTCATGACAACAAAAGGAGGACAAATTAGACTGAGTTAAAACGGGAGCATACGGGAATAAATACAATGCATGGTTATTAGCCTACAGAAGTGCTATAAGAAATAAAAACTTGACATGAATGGGAAAGCAGTGTGATGGTATATATCAGGAAAATAGGGAAGGAAGACCAAGTGGCAAGATTTTGTCAAGTTAAAAAATTACATGTCAAAATTTCAACATCTCATAAAATACGTTTTAGAATTCCATTCTCACCCACCATCCTCACCCTGCCCCATATAAAAGAAGCCTTGAGACTGTAAAAATTCAAAAGCTCAGTGTTCAGACTTTAAAATTTTAACATTTTCAAGGGACAACACAAATTTAGCTCAGTCCGTAAAGCTTATTTTTGCTGCACCGATGTTGATATCCTTGTTACAGACCTTTCTATCAGAATGTTGAAGAGATGGAGGGATGCCTAACTTGCTGTGAGTTTGCTGGGACACGAAAGAACTTCACTTCAGGAGTATTTTTAATGGTACAGTCAGGGCTAGAGATGGCCCTGCTCAAAAATTCAGTGTGGTGCCAAAAGGGTAACCAAATGAAGTATGCAATTAGGATGCTTTTAGAGGCACTCTGCGATATTGCTGTGCTGTAATAGTCATTGTGTTGTAATTACTGCTGATTTGTTGTGTTGTTTTGAGCCTTTAAATCCCTTGAAGTATCTTGCCAAAAATTAAAGTATTAAAAGGGTGACTCAAACACACTTAAGATTATAAACAGCTTAGATCAGATCTATTGTACATGAAACTGATATTGTTAAGGAACATTGAGTCATTTGAACCAAAAAGAGAACATAAAAGAAAGGACTGTCTCCAGCCTTTGAAAGAAAAGTAGAAGTGAAACATTTTCAGTAACACAATGATTTAGTTTTTCTGGATTAAGATGAAATAGACTTCATCAGTGAGGCAGGTAAGACTTTGCTCCAAACACTCTATTGACAATTAATGATCAGTCTCCTGATCTCCAGATGAGATACCTCATCTGTGAATGTATGTTTACCTCATGGATTAAAAAGAGTATAGGGCTCATTTGGGAAACATAGCTTTTTCCCCCAACTCTTCCAGGGCACTAGAGGATATTCTTCATTTTAGAAGTATGTAGCTTTACCCTGTAGACAAATTCCTGAAGAGTTATTTGGAAAAAAAAGTTTTTGTTAATAAAAGCATTTTTGTAAGTATTAAAAAAGACTGCTGAATGTAAAACTACAGTAAATTCTAATTGCCTTTTTGATAGAGCCAGATTTTCGGATACTGCATTTACATGAAGTGGAGTGGGCCTCTGCAGAACTCTTAGTAAAAGAGTTAATCCTGTTTTCTCAAGTGCCTAATTTATCACAGAGTTACCTTAGGCATTGGGAGCATCTGGCTCAATACGTACATATTTTTCAAGTACAAATTAAGGACTGAGAATGAGGCCAGGAACGCGCTTTTATGTGAGGCAATAGGATGGACTCACTGAGAGGGAGAGGCATAAATATTGCTTCAGATTTTAATAAGGATGAAACTCCATATATCATTAACTATTCTTCCTTCAATGTCTTGAAAGCCCTCAGTCATTACGCTAGATCCCTGCTTAATATTCTGCATGTGTGAACCAATTTGGGTTGAAGTTGCATTAAGCAGGTGGGGCATTAAAAATGAATCCTCTTTTGTTGTTAAGATATTTTTAAAGAAAGCCTGCTTATCCTGCAATTTGTGCCGAGATATGTATCTGCATACCACTTCTGTCTACCCCATATGATCTTAGATGGAAGACTAAACGGCCATTTTGCATACTATTACCTAATCATAATGATTGTCCGTCTCCACTTCTCTTTATTTTTTAAAAATCAGGCTTAGTTATGGCCAATTTGGGGAAAAAACTGAACACATCTTTTTTAATTGCTTTATTTCTTCATGGATTCTCAAAAGTGTCATGGGTGGGGTGAGGGTGTAGTATTACACTTGAAACTTTTAATTTTTTTAACGTCTTTATTGGAGTATAATTGTTTTACAATGGTGTGTCAGTTTCTGCTTTATAACAAAGTGAATCAGTTATACATATACATATGTCCCCATATCTCTTCCCTCTTGCATCTCCCTCCCTCCCACCCTCCCTATCCCACCCCCCTACGTGGTCACAAAGCACAGAGCTGATCTCCCTGTACACTTGCAACTTTGATGGGCAAGAAAACAATGACACTGCTTATAGAATCCAGTTTTCCTGATGTCACATTGTCTATATGGGTGATGCATGTTTCCTTAAATTGGAAATAATCTGTTCAGTGGACTGAAAGTCTCAGTCTGCTCTAAGCAGAGTTTCCAGGCACATGCTCAGTTTTCTTGGGAGTGTGGGAGATGCCTGTGCATCAGTGACTGGATGTAGAGCACGTTAAAGTGCGTAAAACTTGGATGGAAAGGGTCCACGTGGAGAATGGCAATGCCATGACCCTGCAGTAGCTACTGTTGACATTCGAGATGAAATCAGAGGCAAACCTCTGTCGAAACCCTGACATGAAGAGAATCTCACTTTGGGAAAAGAAACCCCAATATCTCATTAAACATATATGTCCTTGCTCTGAAGTCATAAAATAAGGACCTCGTGGAGAAACTCAAGGCAAACTGTTTTTCAGGGGATAGAAAGAAAGGAAAGACAACCCTGCCTCTTCCTCTGCATCACAAAAGTATCCAGCCTCCAAGGTGACCAGTTTGACCTTTCTCTTAAGCACTGTTTAATTTTTTTTAAAAGCCTTTAAAAATGCCAACATGCAAATTGTACATAAAATATTTAAAACATGAGTCCTCACTTTGAAAAGGTGAATTAATGAATTCATCAATCAAAACCGTGAAGTTCTGAAAACCTCTAATTTACTCTTGTTGTAATTTAGTGGAAGAAAAGTAGCCTTCCGCTAGATAGTTCCACAGAAATGTAATTAACCTTTGCTTTCGACGGAACAGTGAGACAATTGGTAGAGAAAGAGGATAAATAAGATAAACACACACACACACATTTCGGAGCACAACCTTACAGGTCTCTTCCTCCACGAGTTACTGTGAGGATCAATATTTGAAAGAGCCTGTGAACTATATTACTCCATAAATATGAGGAGTTGCAATAGTTGTTTTTAGACAGATAGATAGATAGATAGATAATAGAGGCAGACAGACATCAAAATGTTAACAAAATATTATATAATTATTTCTATTATAGAAATGAGGTATAGTCTAATGATTACTTACTGCATTTTCTAATGATTTTTTCAATTAACATGTATTACTATGAAATAAACCAAAATGAAATACCAATGTTACATTATTTTATTAGCAGTCATGACTACTGGTCCACACATATCATGACAATGGTGGCATATATTCAAACATAAAAATTGTAGCATATGGTCCAACGAGTTAAAGTGCTTTCATAGGGACAACGGGTCAGAATACTTGGAACTGAGACTGCCCATAACATAGGTTTGATTCAGTTCAAGTAAGCAGGGAAGGTAATCTTCTTGTAAGGCTGAAGTATGCAGATTAAAACAGGACACTACCAGCTCCGCCCTGCCTCCCAACTCTCATCTTCTTCTGATTCAGGACAGAGTGAACCTATTTCTTTCAATATTTCTCACTAAACCTCCAATTCTTTCTCTCCTTTGCGTAATTAACTCAGAGTTCATTTAAATCTGATTCTAGCCTATGTTAAGGCTTGACAAGAGTTTAAGAGAAGGGCAGATGCATTTTGTATCACATGGAACCTGTGATCTATTTACAGAGAAGAAAGACTAACTCTTCCAATTTTTACAGGTTTTTGCTCATTTAATTAATTTTACTTCCACAGGTGAAAATGGATGGACCATTTCTGGGAAAAGAAAAGAGCCCAATTAAAATTGGGGTATGTCATTACCCTGAGAAGAAATGAATATGCCTCTTTAATATAAAGAACCCCTATATTCCTGTGACTCTGATTTATTCCTTGGTTTCTTGTCTCAAACATTAAGGAATTTTCTAGGTCACCACTGTTTGTGTATGTATATGTGTGTGCATGCACATGTGTGTCCCAGAATAGAAATATGAAGCATTTAATATCCTTTTTTTCAGTACTAATATAGTTTATATTTTAATATAAAACCTAATGTGACTAAGTAGCCAGGATTCATGCATTATCTAAATTCTTTTGCTTTAGTAGGAGTAATTAAGTTCAAGTTGGAGTTTTAACATGTTCCTCTTTCTATTAATATTTCTCCAAATGATTATGTGCTTAGTAAAAATATATGTGTACTGGGGGGCATGGATATATTTTAAGAAATCACAGAATCAAAAGTTAAAAAAAATTCAGAAGAAGCCCAAGAAATGTCTGTTCTTTGAGGGATCTGACTGTATTAAAAAAGAAAATAAAAAGACTATATAAATATGTACATATATAGAAAGACTTAAAAGATTATATATATACATATATATGTGTGTATGTAATATACGTATATAAATATAATCAGGGATAGTTGTGTGTGTGTGTGTGTGTGAATGTGTGTATAACTATATGACAGATTACACATCAGAAAGGTCCTAGAACCATTCTCGTTCCTCTCCCGTCCACATATATTTTATTCTTTAATTTTTTGTTTTGGGAACAAGTATTTCATGGGAGACCTTGTCATTTCTGCCTTGTGTTGATTAAAACTTTTGTTTTTTTGTTTTTAATTGATTCCTACACATAAACTATGAGACTCAAAAATTGATCCAACTTTTTCTTGAAGCAGTGAGACTGTGTATGTTAGCCTTCATGGTTTCCTTCTTACAAAAAAAAAAACCAAAACGTAAACCTTTAGTTTTTATACCTTCTAATAGCTCAAACAAAAATGGTCTGAGTGCCATGAGTGGTAGGTTTGGCTAGTAAGACAGTTTCATCCAGCAATGAAATTTCCCCCTGCAGGAGGGCTATGAACTGCTAATTAGCATCTATGACCTAATATTCTCTAGCAACCAAGAGTAATAGCAGTAATTTCCAGTTCTATGCAGAGTACGAGTCTCCAATATTACCAGCACTTCTGTTTCATTTGTAATTAACTGCAAGCAATAATTACAGTCAAGAAAGTATATCCTAATGCTCCTAGGTAATAAAATAAAAAGAAATTATGTTTGTAAAACTTATACACATGTCATGCTGACTGACTGGAGTTCTTTAAAAGCCCTGAGGTCATATATGTATCAATTAAATTTTTCATTTTGTCTACACTGGTATCACTCTTAATTTTAATTTGTAACTTTTAGTTCACTACTTAATTATTTGTTCTTTGCTTGAAAAGGAATATTTATTAGATTTGGTTTTGAGTTCATGGATAAAAGGAAACATTTAAAAGCTAGTAACTAGGGGGAGATATGATACTAGATGACAATATATTTTAAGAGACTGGTAATGCATAATTCTTTTTTTTTTTTTTTTTTTTTGACCATCACTCCAAATATACTTTTAATTTTTTAAATATTAAACTTTTAAAATAAGCTTTTAATCACAAGGTAATACACACAATGTAATACACATTGATTAATTTTCATAAAGTGAATGCACCCATGTAACCATATCCAGATCAAGAAATATACTATAAGAACACAAGGTTGGTTTAATGCTCGGAATTCAAACTAACAGAAAAAAGAGAGAAAAACCATATAATCTCAATAGATTTTATCAAATAGAAGCATTTAATAAATTTACCCAGTCATGAATTTATTAAATGTTTATACCAAACTATCAGTAGAACAGAACTTCCTTAACCAGCTACAGAGATGATTGCCTCATGTTATTCCGTTATCAAAACCCTTCTTCCTACAGTAACAACTCTCCTGTCTTCTAACAAAATAAGTCATTTTTTCCTGTTTTTAAATTTTATATAACTGGAATGATATAAAATGTATACTCTTCTTTTTTTTTTTCCTAACAAACATCTTTATTAGAGTATAATTGCTTTACAATGGTGCGTCAGTTTCTGCTTTATAACAAAGTGAATCAGTTATACATATACATATGTCCCCATATCTCTTCCCTCTTGCATTTCCCTCCCTCCCACCCTCCCTATCCCACCCATCTAGGTGGTCACAAAGCACCGAGCTGATCTCGCTGAGCTATGCGGCTGCTTCCCATAGCTATCTATTTTACGTTTGGTAGTGTATATATGTCCATGCCACTCTCTCACTTTGTCCCAGCTTACCTTCCCACTCCCCATATCCTCAAGTCCACTCTCCAGTAGGTCTGCATCTTTATTCCTGTCTTGCCCCTAGGTTCCTCTGACCTTTTTTTTTAATTTTCTTTTTTAGATTCCATATATATGTGTTAGCATACAGTATTTGTTTTCCTCTTTCTGACATATTTCACTCTGTAAGACAGTGTCTAGATGCATCCATCTCACTACAAATAACTCAGTTTCGTTCCTTTTTATGGCTGAGTAATATTCCATTGTATATATGTGCCACATCTTCTTTATCCATTCATCTGTCAATGGACACTTAGGTTGCTTCCATGTCCTGGCTATTGTAAATAGAGCTGCAATGAACATTGTGGTACATGCCTCTTTTTGAATTATGGTTTTCTCAAGGTATATGCCCAGTAGTGGGATTGCTGAGTCATATGGTAGTTCTATTTTTAGTATTTTAAGGAACCTCCATACTGTTCTCCATAGTGGCTGCATCAATTTACATTCCCACCAACAGTGCAAGAGGGTTCCCTTTTCTCCACACCTTCTCCAGCATTTATTGTTTGTAAATTTTTTGATGATGGCCATTGTGACAAGTGTGAGATGATATCTCATTGTAGTTTTCATTTGCATTTCCCTAATGATTAATGACATTGAGTATTCTTTCATGTGTTTGTTGGCAATCTGTATATCTTCTTTGGAGAAATGTCTATTTAGGTCTCCTGCCCATTTTTGGATTGGGTTGTTTGTTTTTTTGATATTGAGCTGCATGAGTTGCTTGTATGTTTTGGACATTAATCCTTTGTCAGTTTCTTCATTTGCAAATATTTTCTCCCATTCTGAGTGTTGTCTTTTAGTCTTGTGTATGGTTTCCTTTGCTGTGCAAAAGCTTTTAAGTTTCATTAGGTCCCATTTGTTTATTTTTGTTTTTATTTCCATTTCTCTAGGAGGTGGGTCAAAAAAGATCTTGCTATGATTTTTCTCATAGTGTGTTCTGCCTATGTTTTCCTCTAAGAATTCGATGGTGTCTGGCCTTACATTTAGGTCTTTAATCCAGTTTGAGTTTATTTTTGTGTATGGTGTTAGGGAGTGTTCTAATTTCATTCTTTTTCATGTAGCTGTCCAGTTTTCCCAGCACCACTTATTGAAGAGGCTGTCTTTTCTCAATTGTATATTCTTGTCTCCTTTATCAAAAATAAGGTGACCATATGTGTGTGGGTTTACCTCTGGGCCTCCTATCCTGTTCCATTGATCTATATTTCTGTTTTTGTGCCAGTACCATACTGTCTTGATTACTGTAGCTTTGCAGTATAGTCTGAAGTCAGGGAGCCTGATTCCTGCAGCTCTGTTTTTCTTTCTCAAGATTGCTTTGGCTATTCGGGGTCTTTTGTGTTTCCATACAAATTGTGAAATTTTTTGTTCTAGTTCTGTGAAAAATGCCAGTGGTAGTTTGATAGGGATTGCATTGAATCTGTAGATTGCTTTGGGTAGTAGAGTCATTTTCACAATGTTGATTCTTCCAATCCAAGAACATGGTATATCTCTCCATCTATTTGTATCATCTTTAACATCTTTCATCAGTGTCACATAGTTTTCTGCATACAGGTCCTTTGTCTCCTTAGGTAGGTTTATTCCTGGATATTTTGTTCTTTTTGTTGCCATGGTAAATGGGAGTGTATTCTAAATTTCACTTTCAGATTTTTCATCATTAGTGTATAAGAATGCAAGAGATTTCTGTGCATTAATTTTGTATCCTGCTACTTACCAAATCCATTGATTAGCTCTAGTAGTTTTCTGGTAGCATCTTTAGGATTCTCTATGTATAGTATCATGTCATCTGCAAGCAGTGACAGCTTTACTTCTTCTTTTCCAGTTTAGATTCCTTTTATTTCTCTTTCTTCTCTGATTGCTGTGGCTAAAACTTCCAAAACTATGTTGAATAATAGTGGTGAGAGTGGGCAACATTGTCTTGTTCCTCATCTTAGTGGAAATGGTTTCAGGGTTTTATCACTGAGGATGATGTTGGCTGTGGGTTTGTCATATATGGCATTTATTATGTTGAGGAAAGTTCCGTCTATGCCTACTTTCTGGAGGGTTTTTATCATAAATGGGTGTTGAATTTTGTCGAAAGCTTTCTCTACATCTATTGAGATGATCATATGGTTTTTCCCCTTCAATTTGTTAATATGGTGTATCATGTTGATTGATTTGCATATATTGAAGAATCCTTGCATTCCTGGGATAAACCCCACTTGGTCATAATGTATGATCCCTTTAATGTGCTGTTGGATTCTGTTTGCTAGTATTTTGTTGAGGATTTCTGCATCTATGTTCATCAGTGATATTAGCCTGTAGTTTTCTTTCTTTGTGAAATCTTTCTCTGGTGTTGGTATCAGAGTGATGGTGGCCTTGTAAAATGAGTTTGGGAGTGTTCCTCCCTCTGCTATATTGTGGAAGAGTTTGAGAAGGATAGGTGTTAGCTCTTCTCTAAATGTTTGATAGAATTCGCCTGTGAAGCCATCTGGTCCTGGGCTTTTGTTTGTTGGAAGATTTTTAATCACAGTTTCAATTTCAGTGCTTGTGATTGGTCTGCTCATATTTTCTATTTCTTCCTGGCTCAGTCTCAGAAGGTTGTGCATTTCTAAGAATTTATCCATTTCTTCCAGGTTGTCCATTTTATTGGCATAGTGTTGCTTGTAGTAATCTCCCATGACCCTTTGTATTTCTGCAGTGTCAGTGGTTACTTTCCTTTTTTATTTCTAATTCTATTGATTTGACTCTTCTCCCTTTTTTTCTTGATAAGTCTGGCTAATGGTTTATCAATTTTGTTTATCTTCTCAAAGAAACCGCTTTTAGTTTTATTAATGTTTGCTATTGTTTCCTTCATTTCTTTTTCATTTATTTCTGATCTGATCTTTATGATTTCTTTCCTTCTGCTAACTTTGGGGGTTTTTTGTTCTTCTTTCTCTAATTGTTTTAGTTGTAAGTTTAGGTTATTTATTTGAGATGTTTCTTAAGGTAAGCTTGTATAGCTATAAACTTCCCTCTTTGACCTGCTTTTGCTGCATCCCATAATTTTTGGGTCATTGTGTTTTCATTGTCATTTGTTTCTAGGTATTTTTTTATTTCCTCTTTGATTTCTTCAGTGATCTGTTGGTTATTAAGTAGTGCGTTGTTTAGCCTCCATGTGTTTGTATTTCTTACAGATTTTTTCCTGTAATTGATATCTAGTCTCATAGCATTTTGGTTGGAAAAGATACTTGATACGATTTCAATTTTCTTAAATTTACCAAGGCTTGATTTGTGACCCAAGATATGATCTATCCTGGAGAATGTTCCATGAGCACTTGAGAAGAATGTGTATTCTGTTGTTTTTGGATGGAATGTCCTATAAATATCAATTAAGTCCATCTTGTTTAATATATCATTTAAAGCTTGTGTTTCCTTATTTATTTTTATTTTGGATGATCTGCCCATTTGTGAAAGTGGGGTGTTAAAGTCCCATTAACATAATTATGATTGTGTTACTGTCGATTTCCCCTTTTATGGCTGTTAGTATTTACATTATGTAATGAGGTACTCCTATGTTGGGTGCGTAAATATTTACAATTGTTATATCTTCATCTTGGATTGATCCCTTGATCATTATGTAGTGTCCTTCTTTGTCTCTTGTAATAGTCTTTGTTTTAAAGTCTATTTTGTCTGATATGAGAATTGCTACTCCAGCTTTCTTTTGATTTCCACTTGCATGGAATATCTTTTTCCATTCTCTCACTTTCAGTCTGTATGTTTCCCTAGGTCTGAAGTGGGTCTCTTGTAGAGAGCATATACGGGTCTTGTTTTTGTATCCATTCAGCCAGTCTATTTCTTTTTGTTGGAGCATTCAATCCATTTACATTTAAGGTAATTATCGATATGTATGTTCCTATTACCATTTTCTTAATTCTTTTGGGTTTATTATTGTAGGTCTTTTCCTTCTCTTGTGTTTCCTGCCTAGAGAAGTTCCTTGAGCATTTGTTGTGAAGCTGGTTTGGTGGTGCTGAATTATCTTAGCTTTTGCTTGTCTGTAAAGCTTTTAATTTCTCCATCAAATCTGAATGAGATCCTTGCTGTGTAGAGTAATCTTGGTTGTAGGTTTTTCTCTTTCATCACTTTAAATATGTCCTACCACTCCCTTCTGGCTTGCAGAGTTTCTGCTGAAAGATCAGCTGTTTACCTTATGGGAATTCCCTTATGTGTTACTTGTTGTTTTTCCCTTGCTGCTTTTAATATGTTTTCTTTGTATTTAATTTTTGATAGTTTGATTAATATGTGTCTTGGCGTATTTCTTCTTCAGTTTATCCTGTATGGGACTCTGCTTCCTGGACTTGATTAACTATTTTCTTTCCCATATTAGGGCAGTTTTCCACTATAATCTCTTCAAATATTTTCTCAGTTCCTTTCTTTTTCTCTTCTCCTTCTGGGACCGGTATAATTCGAATGTTGGTGCGTTTAATGTTGTCCCAGAGGCCTCTGAGGCTGTCCTCAATTCTTTTCATTCTTTTTTCTTTATTCTGCTCTGCAGTAGTTATTTCCACTATTTTATCTTCCAGGTCACTTATCTGTTCTTCTGCCTCTGTTACTCTGCTATTGATCTCTTCTAGAGAATTTTAAATTTCATTTATTGTGTTGTTCATCTCTGTTTGTTTGCTCTTTAGTTCTTCTAGGTCCTTGTTTAACGTTTCTTGTATTTTCTCCATTCTATTTCCAAGGTTTTGCATCACCTTTACTATCATTATTCTGAATTCTTTTCAAGTAGACTGCCTATTTCTTCTTCATTTGTTAGGTCTGGTGGGTTTTTGCCTTGCTCCTTCATCTGCTGTATGTTTCTCTGTCTTCTCATTTTGCTTAACTTACTGTGTTTGGGGTCTCCTTTTCACAGGCTGCAGGTCTGTAGTTTCCATTGTTTTTGGTGTCTGTCCCCAGTGGCTAAGGTTGGTTCAGTGGGTTTTGTAGGCTACCTGGTGGAGGGGACTAGTTCCTGTGTTCTCGTGGATAAGACTGGATCTTGTCTTTCTGCTGTGCAGGTCCACATCTAGTGGTGTGCTTTGGGGTGTCTGTGGCTTTATTATGATTTTAGGCAGCTTCTGCCCTGATGGATGGGGTTGTGTTCCAGTCTTGCTAGTTGTTTGGCATAGGGTGTCAAGCACTGTATCTTGCTGGTCGTTGAGTGAGCCTGGTCTTGTCATTGAGATGGAGATCTCTGGAAGATTTTCGCCATTTGATATTATGTGGTGCTGGGAGGTCTCTTGTGGACCAGTGTCCTGAACTTGGCTCTCTCATCTCAGAGGCACAGCCCTGACACCTGGCTGGAGCACCAAGAGCCTGTCCTCCACACGGCTGGGTAGCGTCGGAGGGCAAGAGGACTGGAGAGCCCTCAGGAAGAGAAAAAGGTGGCAGAGAAAGGGCTGCTCAGGCCTGCGTCTGCCACAGCTCCAACCCCTCTGCGAGGAACGCATAATTCTTAAGTGGGGATACAGTATGCACAGGAAGACTGGTTTATGAGGTGGAAATAAAAGAATTTTATTTGAGATTTTTGCATGAAGGTTATACTTCTGTGAATGCAAATAAGATTGTTGTATAAAAAATTTAAAATGACATTTAAGGTGATTTCTTACTCTAAAAGAAAGTAAAACTTTATTTATCTAGAACTGTGAAGGACTGCAGTTTTCTGTATGATTGATTTTTCTTCCTGGATAATTTACCCCTTAATGCACCAAAATTGTATTTTAAATATTTTTGATGTGCATTTCCTGGAAGAAATGAATCCCATGTTTTACTTTGCATCATTGTCTAATGGCCCTCCTGAAGTTCTGGATGACCCCTTCTTGTGCAACAAGGGTCTTAGGTTATCTGGGTACAGTTGGAGTCTTAATCTTCACTCACCACAACAAGAGCAGCTTTGCTTCTCTGCCTCTGCACTGCCCTGGCTTCCATCTTCCATTCCACTCAAAGAACATATTTTGTTGCTCGACCTTAGCCTTTAAAAATTTTCTACCTTAGAAAACAGAATACACACATAATTAATCTTTTACTGATTAAGCAGGGTCATCATTATGCACATCAATTATTATACTGTGCAGAAATATAATAGTATAATTAACATTTGAAGGTTTGTGCTTTTCCCCTACACTGAATGGCTTCAGATGTCTCTGCTTTTCTTATTTCTTGTTCCTTCCCTTACTGACAGCTGCAACTTAAACCTGCTGTCACGGCTTTAAACCATTCCTACCTCTAATTCTCAGCTATTATAAAGGCAGAGAAGAAGTGAAGGTGGTCAAAGGAAACCATACGACTACGTTCAGTAAATCTTAATGTGGTGATGTAAAAGCACATTGTGAAACTGTCAAATACTCTAAAACCACTTGCTATTAAACAGAACTAGACTAACAGGTAGGGAATAGATTAGGGCAGATTTAAGCTCAAACTATAGAAGAAATTATTCAAGCTTTAGTGGTAGTGATGATAATGATGATAATGATATTAATAGCAAAAAAATTGTTTACCATTTATTCTGTGCCAGGCACTGTGCTAGCCCATTTTATACAGCATTTAATTTAATGACATCTATAATGCTAATGGTTAATGATTATTATTAATATTAACAATATTATGATTATTTCATGTTAGAAAATTCAGATTTTATTTTCATAACTTTAGAAAGAACATACAGATATTATGGAAAGGCATTTGGGATCACCCCCATGCCTGTTTGATTTCAAAACTTGTGAGTATAATTACCAAGTTTTTTTGCCTCCTAATTATAGTAAAGGATAAGAAAAGGAAGTATTTTCCACAAGCATCAAGTCCAGCCTTCTGATTTTATAGTTGAAGACACTGGAGATCATAGTGCTGAAAAGTGTCACTTCCTTGCATCCAATCTCCTCCCAGGGCAGGAACTTGTTTTTAATTACAAGTTAAAGTATGAAGACTTCACTCTCTATCTCCATTTGTCCTGCCATCAGTCTTCCCCTCCCACCTCATTACTTGAAACTGCTTTCAGAGATCAGCGGAGTCCTGCTGGGTGCCAAATGCAAGAGATTCTCCTCAGTTCTCTGTTCTTTGCCTAATGTATATGGAGTAGTTCACATTGTTGACCATTCTTTTCTTGTACTTCTTGTTCTTCTTAGCCCTTGATGGCTTGCTTCCTTCTCTGTCTCATTCTCTGCATCAGTTCTTTTACTGATGACAAGCTCCCCCCAAAGTTAACAGCTTAAAACAACAACCATTTATTTTGTTCACAATTCTACAAGTCAGCAGGCAGGGTAGTGCTTAGCTTGGCAGTTCTTCTGGTCTCAGCTGGGCTCACTCGTGTATCTGTGGGTAGCTGGATCATGCTTGATCGAGAATGGCCTCAACTGGAATGGTCTATCTCTGCTCCAGGAAGGCTGTCATCCTCCAACAGGCTAGCCTGAGCTTGTGTGCTCAGCAGCTGCTCAAGGTTATACCAGAGAACATGAAATCATGCAAGGCCTCTGGTGGCAAACTATCACTTCTGCTGCATTCTGTTAGCAAAAGAAAGTCCAAAGGTCAATCAAGATTCAAATGAGGGGAAACAAATTCTACCTCTTGATGGGAGGAGCTTCAAAATCACATGGCATGGCCCACAGTGACAGGCAGGAGTGAACGGAGAATTGTGGACATTTTTGCAGTATACAACAATCTCCTTCACAAGTTCCATTTCTCTTACTTGCCCTTTTAGATATAAGTTCAACTCTCATGTTAACACTTGGCCTCTTTCCTTATTCTTTTACATTCTCTCTTTCAACCATCATATCTATTCCTATAATTCAGCTATTACATTTTCATGGATGATTTACAAACCTCTCTATCCAACTCTTACCATGTTTGTGAGCTCCAGACTGGAATTCTCAACTGGTTACTGGAAATGTACTTGGTTTCCCACATGTGCCTCAAATGCAACAAGTTCCAAACTAAACTCTATATTCTATCACAACCTGTTTCTTTTTTAAACTTTGACTCTGTAATTTGTGTTATTTCTCATCAACCCTCCTAATCTAGAGACCTCAGAACAGGTTTTGATGATTCTCTCTCCTACAAACCCCATTGAATCAGTCAGTGAGTCCTGATCATTCAGCCTAAGTGTTGCTCAGGGTCCTCTTTGTTTATTCCTCATATTACCCTGATTAGATACACTGTTGCTTACTAGATTATTTATTGATTGTCCTTTATCACTTTATACATAAAATTGAGTTTATCCTCTCCACTGTTATCAGAATAGTATGTCTAAAACATGTGACTATACATATACATTTCTATGTAAGTATCCTTTTATAGCTTCTCATCTGGAACAAAAAGAAAGTCTGCTGACCCTTGTTCTTGGAGATTTGAAGTGTTCTTGGAGGTCTGTATGGTCAAGAATCATACTTATTTCGTATACCAATGCTATATATCTCCTAGTGTCTAGCATCCTGCCTGACTCATAATAGTTGTTCATTAAATATTTGTTGAATGGGCAAAAGAAAGAATGATAAGTCTACCTGCAAGGCAGAGGAACAGCAGTCAGAGAGTTCCTGTGTGTTGTGTTAGAGTAAGGAAACAGAGATCAACAGTCCTTGTTTTGAACCTAGATCTGCTACCTCCTAGCCATGGACTTTGGACAATTTATTTAATCCTTCTGACCCTAGGTTTCTTTGTCCTAAGATGGAGATAATCATAGCTTACTTACAAAGGTATTCTATGATTAGAGATAACATATGTGAAACTCATACACAAAACTCCTATTAATACATGGGTATATTATTAATCATCTCCATCATCATCAGCCCAGGCAAAAGAACTCTCAGTTTCAGGTGTAACAATATGTGACAAAGACCCAACCATACAGTCTGTATTTTAAACTCAGGTGGGACTCAAAGGATAAGATATTAGCCAAGTCCCAAACAAGCAAAACAAAACAAAGCTAGGGCTCAAGATAGAGAACCCCAGCAGGAATTCAGACACAGGGAAAGAAAAATTGGAACTAGCTTAGAAGATAAAGCTATAAGGGAAGAAGTTTAGACATTATTATAAGAAGCCTGGATAGAATATGAGAGGACAGGGCTGCTTGGTATTAAAGTGATGAGCTCCTATCTGTAATATATGAATCATAGGCTTATGCTCTAGAAAGTAAGCAAGACAAAAAAAGAACAACATATACACACACCATATCTTATATTTCCAAGTTTAAATAAAAACATTGATTTCATTTCTTATTTTTTTCCCTTTGGCAGCCACAAGAAAAGTTTGTAGTAAGATTTACAACAAAAAGATGTACAAAACAAAAATTTACCTCTCCAGTTCTATTTAATTGTGCTACAAGTATGAAACCAAAATTACTTGCTTAAGAATAGAACATAGTCTTTGCAAACTGAAGAGAAGTTTATTCTGTAAAAAGGCCATTCTGATGAAAGCTTATTCATGTAGTAAAAACATTAGACCAACTTTTGAAATAAACTGTAAATGAAAATAGTAAAAGTAGCAAATCTCAGGATACAGTTGATATTCTTGGGCCATTTCATTGTAGATATTCCTTCTTGCAATGTCTTCATAGAAGGCTCCTATTCCATTATACCAAGACTTCTAAACTTCTCTCTGAAGATCTTCAAAGAAATGAATAGAAATTTCTCTAATGGTGTTCCAGATCCATCAAATAATTCCACTTGAGATTACTGAGGAGGTTCTATGCCAGTATTTTTCATTCTTCTAAGTTTTTCAGGATATGGTTTTTCAAAACTTCTAATTGGGCAGATTTCATTATATTAGACCAAGTCATTTATATTTATATGATTCCAAACAGTCACACATTCAGTAAAAATGGTCATCAAATTTAAAAACTAAATAAAGTGACAAGCTCCTCACCTAGCTGTCCTATATATCCCCAGAGTCTGAACAGGCATGAACCTAGGATCAGAAATGATATGGCTCTATCTGCAAAAGAAAGAGATTTTGGGGGGCAGAGGACACAGCTGTTTCTTCTATCTGTAGGGTCTTTACTGAGTCGTCACTGTGTATGTTTAAGAGATCATACATAGTATGATCTTGAAGTAGGGAAGTCAGGCATTTCTTCTCTTTACTTCTTCATCTATATTTTCAATCACTTTAAATATCTCCCACATCTGGAGGGCAGTTTGGTTTCATCTTGTAGTCTTAATTTTGACTGATTGATAATGGCTGCCTAGAGCAGCATGTTCAGGGGAATTGGAAGGCATTGTCCAGACATAGGAGCAAAGAGTGCTATGATTGGTTAGCAATGTCTGCTATGGGTAAGTGGAGAGAGGGCAGAGCCATTGTAGTGTATCTGACAAACCTATTCTATATAACAATATAGTCATCATTTTCTACTATTATGTCAGCGGTTTTCAAATTGAGCCTAGCCTTATAGGTTTTCTCATATGAATCACAGACTATGAAAAAGAAATTGAGTAAGTGACTAATTTCTCAATACTCTCAAGGATGGTACATAATTCATACTATACCAGACTCATAAAAGAGAAGTTAATTCTATACAAACAATGGATAACTTAGGGCATTAGGGCTTAATTGTCCCAGGTTGAGAAAGATTTAGGTGGTCCAATAAGTACCACAAAGTGTACTGCAGGTGTAAGGAGGAAACAAGAGGGAAGGATTCCAGTCTTCCATTTGTATGTCAACCAAACTGGGGCATATGTGTGCACGTTAATTTGTGTATTATATATATACACACAGCACACATACACAATTCAGAATTCATGTGGAAAAAAGCATTCTACAGTGTAAAAAAGTTTCAAACTAAAAAAGTTTGAAAACAACTGATATAGATTTTTTCCTCCTGACTGTTGAAGTTCAGTCTCTTCTTTTTCATTTTATATAATTTATCTTTATTATCTGAGATAAATTCAAATGTTGCTATATTCTCCTATTAATTTCTCTTTTCCACCATGGGGATACAAAAATTTTGTTTGATTGTCTAGGAAAATAATGTGGAAGATAAAAAAAATATCATCAACTCAAGATTGTGCAATCAGTAAGGAAACCAAGCCTGTTAGACCGCAATTAACAAAATTCTTGAATTAAAGGATTAGATGTCAATTTCCATTTTCACCTTAGCACCTGGATCCTGAAACAGCTGCCCTTTTAATCATTTACAAATTTCTTCAAATAGTGTTTCCTTTTCCCTTGTTGTGTGATAGCTAATGTAATTAACATCATTTCAGCAAACCTGTAAAAATCTGGGTGTAGATTTTGTGAATTGAGTCTAGAAGTGCCTTCAGATAGACGAAAGCTATTCCAAGTAGAATCTTGCTTTTTGACACATTATTTCAATGTCCTATAAGTAATTAATCACAAAAACCCCTACATTAGTGCAGCCCTCGGATCATAAATCGGGACCTAGAAGCTAAATGAATGCAAAGTTCACATTCTCCAAGAAATATTAATTTTCTCACATGGCTTATTTTACACAATTTATTTGCTTTATATTTAGAAGCCCAATTAGCAGCCCAATGTCATACGTGCAGCATGAAAAAACTCCTGTTATTATGAATACCATGCATTTATTTATTCAATAATTATTTACTGAGCATCTACTTCTCCCAGACACTGGGCAAAGAGGATGCAAGAGTGTATGAGATGGACTTGGTTACAGGGACCCACAGTGCAGTGAAAGAGGCAAATTATTAAAAGTAAATTTTAAAATAGTCATCAGAATTGGTGATCAATGCTATGAAAGACACAAATAATGGGCTGAGCTAAAGACAAATGGGGCAGGGTCCTTTGTGCATGGTTGGGAAGTATTCCCTGAGGAAGTCACATTTACTCTGGACCTTGCATCTCAGTGTGTTTAAGGCACTCAGGGAAAACCTGTGAGCCTGAGCTCCAGCTGGAGAAGGGAAGAGTATGAGATAATGCTGCAGAAATGTGCTGAGACCTGATCATAGAGCCAGGGGAAGTCATTGATGGGGTAACTGAAATGACCTGATTCTCAGTTTTAAAAGATGACTGCAGCACAAGCATTGTGGGTGAGCAAGAGGAGAAAAAGGAAGATGTTCTAAGTGGCAATTGCAATAATTAATTAATAATTAAAATAAATAAAATAATATATTAATAAATAAATAAATTTTGGCCAGCAATGACTGAAACCTGGACAGAGGAAGGCATAGAATGGACAGCTGTGGTGTTCATTTGAAAGGCAGAATTGATAGGACTTGCTGATGGATTGTGTGATGATGGATGGGGTGACATGGAGAACATAATGAAGGAAAGAAAGGAATTAGGAGTAACTCTTAGGTTTCTGGCTTGAAAAAATGAGTGGATGATGGTGCCATTTATTAAGATAGGAAAAACTGGGCAAAAGGGGACCCACTGGGAAAACTGAGACATCTACATAGAGGAAGAGGTAGTCAGATAGATGGGGAGTGCTGCAGGTTTGAAACATAAATTTGTGAGTCATCACCAGAGAGAGGTCATTTAAATCAGTAGAACTGAATAAGGTCACCTAGGGAAGGAATTGGGAGACAGATAAGAGAAGTGGGCTCAGAACCTCGCCCAAAGAACACCAGTTTTTAGAGATTTGTTAGAAAGAAACATTTGCAAAGAAAATTGAGAGTGAGGAACTAGTGACTTGGGATATGTCCCAGAAGGGTGTATTATCATGGAATACAGGCAAAGAGAGTGTTTAAAAAACAGGGTGAGGTTGAGCTATGGAGAATGGTGCTAAGAAGCAGATGCAGCTGATGACAGTGGAGTGCTTCTTGGGTCAGGCAGCATATGGGTTGTTCATGATATTAAAACATGTGCCTGAACAGTGTCCAGTGGGCTGGTATTATGTGAGGGAAATCATTGAGTAAAGACGGAGGATCAGTGCACCAATATGATATGAATAAGGGCAGCATGAGCAAATTATTTGAGAAGGTTGGATCCAAAAACAGGTTGGGGATTTGGCCTATGATGGAAAATTAGGAGAATCCCCATCCCCCTTCCCGTTGATTCTCTTTTCTCAATAAAGCAGGACATTTCAGCTGAGAAGAGAGAATAATGTTGATGTCTGTGGTGAGAGTAGAGAATTTCTCTGAAAAGCTATATTTTCATATGGATACCCACAGAGATATGGACATTGTCAACGAAAGCCTGCCAGGCACGCTTATACTGCCAGAGACCCACACGACGACCGGGCAGAGGCGAGGAGGTGCTAAGTCTCATTCTCTAGATTCACTGACAGGCAGTATCTTACATTTAAAATTAAAACAACAAAGATTTAGAAAATAACCCAATTAATGAATCTGTAAAGTGAAAAACTTCTTACTTTCAAATATCAGGTTTAGAAACTGGAGTCTGGAAAGGGTTTGCTTCTTGATTGGGCTATAAAGAAAGAACTAGTCACTTCCATTTAAACAGTGAGTATTATTAGGCTTAAATTCAGTTTCTAAGCCCTCTGGAAAAGTTACACAGATCTTTTAAGAAAGAAACAGGATTTTTCAAAAGAACTGAAATTCTGCTAGAATGGTTGAAAGTGATCTTAACCTTTTCAATGCAAATTAATTTCTATACCAGCTCTAGGCTTTGAAGATAATGGGGGCTGAGGAAAAAGAAGAGTGAAGGGAAAGAAAATAACTGTCTCCTGACTAGAAATAGGTCATTATTAGACCATTGTGTGGTTTTACACACCCCTGGGGCAGGGCTCCAACTCCTGCCTACATAAACGTGTGAGGAGTTGACAATCTTTCCATCTTATACTTAAGCCAATCTATGTGGAGCAGAAAGACATATGGAGCCAAAACAGTGATTTTCTTTTTTTTTGTGCAAACAGTCAGAGAACCCCAGCAGAGGGAGAAACTGCGTATCATCACATGATCCAGAATTAGAGTTGTGAGTGAGTACGTTTGAGGAAGAGATAAGACTTGAGGGTTTATAACACTTTGCTCAAAAGCATAATTGAGAAAGCAAGGTTAGATCATTCAATAATAAATCATTGATATTTGGTGCAGAAGTACCACATTTTACCGTTGCTTTGAAACCTAATATTATGTAAATATGTAAAGTAATGTTATGAGTGATTGTCAACCTGGTTCATTTAAATAATAATTTTACATTTTTAAGAAAACATTGTTATAAAACACAATTATGTGAACTATTTGCTCTATTTTTTTGTACCCTATGAGAAATTTGGCTATATATATTATGCCAGAAACTGCAAAAACCACCTGTGATCCTCCTTGATGTCAGCTGGTATTTGAGAATTAGTAAATCGAACAAAACTCTCTTGTAAGTATAAAAGATGTGATGCTTTTCATATGGAACTTTCTGAAGAAGTGATTCTATCTGAATCTTGAATGTAGTAGGTAAAGACTTGGCTTTAAACATCTCACCTTCTATTCTCTAATGCTATCAGGTTACAGTTCTCATGAATTTGATTTTAAGACAGCAATAAAAGCAGCTTTTTCCAGTTTATTTTCTATGAGGCCCCATGCCCAAACTTCCTCAACATAATTACAATAACTTTGAAAAATTAGCACCTGTATAAAGGATCTGATGCTACTATGAATGTAGACAACACCTACAAGATTCTAAAGGTATGTCTGGCATCCCCATGGTGTGACTGAAACCACTTATGCATTTTTTCAAAGTATTTAATCCAGTGACTTCATGCTTATATATATATATATATATATATATATATATATATATATATATATAAATATATATATATTTATATATATATATTTATATATATATTTATATATATATATTTATATATATATATTTATATATATATAAAACTTGAAATAAAACAAAAAGACAGATTTTCAATTAAACTCCCCTTTTAAAAAATGTCTAACATGTACCAAGCCCCAAAATAAGGGCTATAGGAAGCTCTTGCCTACAAGGAAATGACAATTTTCTGATATGCAAATGGGCCTAGCGGTGTCTTTCTTCTGCTAAAATTTTAAGGACCAAGGACAGTTACAGAACATCTATCTGGCTCCAGATTACAAATAAGCTTTGTGGTTTTTGTTAATATATATGAATAATTATTGCCCAGTGATAACAGCAGAAATGGAATTGAAAAGTAATCACTGCTTCTTGGAAAGAATAATTTCACATTTACTATATTCTCTAGAAAACAAAGCCTAAAATTAATTTTTTTTTTCAGAATTGTTCCTTTGATCCAGGAGAGAATTAGAACATGATGCTATAAGCACTGGCTTCAACCCTTAGTGCACACAGGAAATGAAGTAGCATGAGAATAAAAATTGAGAGTTGGAAATTGCAATGCTTTGGAAAGGCTGAGATTGAGGCTTAACATAGGACACCATATGAACCTGGGTCTGTTTCTGGGTATGCACCAGTAACCTGGGCAGGAGAAAGGAGGGCAGGGCTGAACCCTGGGAAGCAAAGAAAGGTGTGGCCACAAAGATACATATCACTTAAATGCTCAGGGTCAGTGGAGGGGTGTTTTGGGTATGGAGTGGGGAGGGAGGCAAGTTAATTTTTTCTCTCTAGATTTTATTTCATTATGAGCTAAGGAATATCAGAATCAAGGATGTATCCCCAGAAAATTACCTTCAGGCTTGCAGGCTGCTGATGAGTATTCTAGATCTCAGCCAGGCTACTGGACCACCTTGGTTTTGAAGACCCAGGGGTGGAGAGGTGGGGGACACAAATGGTCTGGCCAGAGGGAGGACACACAGGCAAACTCCTCATTGAAGGAGAAAGGTAGCGTTGAATCTCCATTAGAACTAATCTATGTGAGCCTCATATTACTTGTTTGATACAATGAGGAGAGTATTATCTACCTTATTGACTGCTATGAGGTTAGGCTGTGTATATAAAGTCCTTTGTGTATAAGAGATGTCCAGTCAAGAACAGCTATCAGTCTTAGAGAAGACGTCCTCTGGTGGTGTTTTTGTTTTTGCTTTTTGTATTGAAGTATAGTTGATTTACAATGTTGTGTTGTTTCAGGTGTACAGCAAAGTGATTCAGATATACATATATATAAATACATACTTTTTCAGATTCTTTTCCATATAGGTTATTACAAGATATTGAATATAGTTCTCTGTGCTATACAGTAGGTCCTTGTTTTTTATCTAATTTATATATAGTGGTCTGTATCTGTAAATCCCAAACTCTTTATTATTCCCCCTCCCTTTCCCCCCCTCCTTTTTTCCTTTTAGTAAACATAAGTTTGTTTGCTATGTCTGTGAGTCTATTTCTGTTTTGTAAATAAGTTCATTTGTACCATAGTTTAGATTTCACATATAAGTGATATCATATGTTATTTGTCTTTCTCTGACATACTTCATTTAGTATGATTATCTCTAGGTCCATCCATGTTGCTGCAAATAGCAATATTTCATTATTTTAATGGTTGAGTAATATTCTATTTTATATATATATATATATATATATATATATACACACACACACACACATATGCCACATTTTCTTTATCCATTCCTCCAATGGACATTTATGTTGCTTCCATGTTTTGTCTATTGCAAATAGTGCTACTATGAAAATTGAGGTGCATGTATCTTTTTGAATTAGAGTTTCCATCTTTTCTAGGTATATGCCCAGGAGTGGGATTGCTGGATCATATGGTAACTCTATTTTTAGTTTTTTAAGGAATGTCCATACTGTTCTCCATAGTGTCTGCACCCATTTACATTCCCACAAACAGTGTAGGAGGGTCACTTTTTCTCTACAACCTCTCCAGAATTTATTATTTGTAGGCTTTTTGATGATGGCCATTCTGACCAGTGTGAGGTAATACCTCAGTGTAGTTTTGATTTGCATTCCTCTAATAATTAGCAATATTGAGCATCTTTTCATGTGCCTGTTGGTAATCTGTATGTCTTCTTTGGAGAAATGTTTATTTAGGTCTTATGACCATTTAAAAAAATTGTTTTATATTGAGCTGAATGAGCTGTTTGTATATTTTGGAAATTAATTCCTTGTCAATCACATCATTTACAAATATTTTCTCCCATTCCATAGGTTGTCATTCTAGTGGTTTAAAAAGTTTAAAATTTGATTACCTCCACAAGTCTAACTTTTATAGAATAGAGCTCTTAAAGATGCCTTCAGAGCCCAAAATTCAAGAGGAGTCTCACTGAATTTAGGAAGAGAAGATAATTTGCAGATGACTGGGTGCTTGTGACAAAGAATGGATGGATGGAAAGGACCTTCAAGATGACAGAGCAGTAAGATGTGGAGATCACCTTCCTACCCACAAATACATCAAAAATACATCTACATGTGGAACAGCTCCTAAAAATCACCTACTGAATGCTGGCAGAAGACCTCAGACTTCCCAAAAGGCCTTGGTGCTCCGGCCAACTCTCAGGCCTGAGCCTCTGAGGTGGGAGAGCCGAGTAGAGGACATTGGACCACCAGAGATCTCCCAGCCCCATGTAATATCAATTGGCAAGAGATCTCCCAGAGATCTCTGTCTCAAAGCTAAGCCCCAGCTCCACTCAACGAACAGCAAACTCCAGTGCTGGATGCTCCATGCCAAACAAATACTAGGGAGATTGGGATTGACATATATACACTAATATGTATAAAATGGATAACTAATAAGAGCTTGCTGTATAAAAGAATAAATAAAATAAAATTCAAAAAAAAAAAATCTAGTGCTGGACAGCCCATGGCAAACAACTAGGAAGAGAGGAACACAACCCCACGCATTAGCAGAGGGGCTGCCTAAAATCATAATAAGGTCACAGACAGCCTAAAACACATCACCGACATGGTCCTGCCCACAAGAAAGACAATATCCAGACTCACCCACCAGAAACAGGCACCAGTCCCCTCCACCAGGAAGCCTACACAATTCACTGAACCAACCGTACCCACTGGGGGCAGACAATAAAAACAACGGAAACTATGAACCTGAAACCTGTGAAAAGGAGACCCCAAATACAGTAAGTTAAGCAAAATGAGAAGACAGAGAAACACACAGCGGATGAAGGAGCAAAGTAAAAAACCACCAGACCAAACAAATGAAGAGGAAACAGGCAGTTGACCTGAAAAAGAATTCAGAATAATAATAGTAAAGATGATCCAAAATCTTGAAAGGAGAAAATATAAGAAATGTTTAACAAGGACCGAGAAGAACTAAAGAGCAAACAAACAATGATGAACAACACAATAAATGAAATTAAAAATTCTCTAGAAGGAATCAATAGCAGAATAACTGAGGCAGAAGAACAGATAGGTGACCTGGAAGATAAAATAGTGGAAATAACTACTGCAGAGCAGAATAAAGAAAAAGGAATGAAAAGAATTGAGGACAGTATCAAAGACTGCTGGGACAACATTAAATGCACCAACATTCGAACTATAAAGGTGCCAGAAAAAGAAGAGAAAAGAAAGGGTCTGAAAAAATATTTGAAGAGATTATAGTTGAAAACTTCCATAACATGGGAAATGAAAGAGTCAATCAAGTGAAGGAAGCACAGAGAATCCTATACAGGATAAATTCAAGGAGAAACATGCCAAGACACATATTAATCAAAATATCAAAAGTTAAATACAAAGAAAAAAATATTAAAAGCAGCAAGGGAAACGCAACAAATAACATAAAAGGGAATCCCCATAAGGTTAAAAGCTGATCTTTCAGCAGAAACTCTGCAAGCCAGAAGGGAGTGGCAGGACATATTTAAAGTGACAAAAGGGAAAAATCTACAACTATTATTATGCTACCCAACAAGGATCTCATTCAGGTTTGATGGAGAAATTAAAACCTTTACAAACAGGCAAAAGCTAACAGAATTCAGCACAACAAAGCCAGCTTTACAAGAAATGCTAAAGGAACTTCTCTAGGCAGGAAATACAAGAGAAGGAAAACACCTACAAAAACAAACCCAAAACAATTAATAAAATGTAATAGGAACATACATATCGATAATTACCTTAAATATAAATGGATTAAATGCTCCAACCAAAAGACATAGACTGACTGAATGGATACAAAAACAAGACCCGTATATATGCTGTCTACAAGAGACCCACTTCAGACCTAGGGACACATACAGACTGAAAGTGAGGGGATGGAAAAAGATATTCCATGTAAATGGAAATCAAAAGAAAGCTGGAGTAGCAATTCTCATATCAGACAAAATAGACTTTAAAACAAAGATTATTACAAGAGACAAAGAAGGACACTACCTAATGATCAAGGGATTGATCCCAGAAGAAGATATTACAATTGTAAATATTTATGCACCCAACATAGGAGCACCTCAATACATAAGGCAAATGCTAACAGCCATAAAAGGGGAAATTGACAGTAACACAATAATAGTAGGGGACTTTAACACTCCACTTTCACCAATGGACAGATCATCCAAAATGAAAATAAATAAGGAAACACAAGTTTTAAATGACACTTTAAACAAGATGGACTTAATGATATTTATAAGACATTCCATCCAAAAACAACAGAATAAACTTTCTTCTCAAGTACTCATGGAACATTCTGCAGGATAGATCATATCTTGGTTCACAAAAGAAGCCTTGGTAAATTTAAGAAAATTGAAATCATATCAAGTATGTTTTCTGAGCAAAATGCTATGAGACTACATATCAATTACAGGAAAAAATCTGTAAAAGATACAAACACATGGAGGCTAAACAATACACTACTTAATAACCAAGAGATCACTGAAGAAATCAAAGAGGAAATCAAAAAATACCTAGAAACAAATGACAATAAAAACACAGTGACCCAAAACCTATGGGATGAAGCAAAAGCAGTTCTAAGAGGGAATTTTATAGCAATAAAATCCTACCTCAGGAAACAAGAAATATCTCAAATAAACAACCTAAACTTACACCTAAAGCAATTAGAGAAAGAAGAATAAAAAAACCCCAAAGTTAGCAAAAGGAAAGAAATCATAAAAATCAGATCAGAAATAAATGAAAAAGAAAGGAAACGATAGCAAAGGTCAATAAAACTAAAAGCTGTTTCTTTGACAAGGTAAACAAAATTGATAAACCATTAGGCAGACTCATCAAGAAAAAAAGGGAAAAGAGTCAAATCAACAGAATTTGAAATGACAATGGAGAAGTAAAAACTGACACTGCAGAAATACAAAGGATCATGAGAGATTACTTCAAGCAACTATATGCCAGTAAAATGAATAACCTGGAAGAAATGGACAAATATTTAGAAAAGCACAAACTTCTGAGACTGAACCAGGAAGAAGTAGAAAATATAAACAGACAAATCACAAACACTGAAATAAATCTTCCAATAAACAAAAGCCCAGGACTAGAGTGCTTCAGAGGCTAATTCTATCAAACACTTAGAGAAGAGCTAACATCTAACTTTCTCAAACTCTTCCAAAATATAGCAGAGGGAGAAACACTCCCAAACTCATTCTACAAGGCCACCATCACCCTGATACCAAAATCAGACAAAGATGTCACAAAAAAAGAAAACTATAGGCCAATATCACTGATGAACATGGATGCAACATTCCTCAACAAAATACTAGCAAACAGAAACCAACATCACAATAAAAGGATCATAAACCATGATCAAGTGGGGTTTACCCCAGGAATGCAAGGATTCTTCAGTATATGCAAATCAATCAACGTGATGAACCATATTAAGAAACTGAAGGATAAAAATCATATGATCATCTCAATAGATGCAGAAAAAGCTTTTGACAAAATTCAACACACATTTAATATAAAAAACCCTCCAGAAAGTAGGCATAGAGGGAACTTACCTCAACATAAGAAAAGCCATATATGACAAACCCACAGCCAACATAGTCCTCAATGGTGAAAAACTGAAACCATTTCCACTAAGATCAGTAACAAGACAAGGTTGCCCCCTCTCACCACTATTATTCAACATAGTTTTGGAAGTCTTAGCCACAGCAATCAGAGAAGAAAAAGAAATAAAAGGAAACCAAATCGGAAAAGAAGAAGTAAAGCTGTCACTGTTTGCAGATGACATGATACTATACATAGAGAATCCTAAAGATGCTATCAGAAAACTACTAGAGCTAATCAATGAATTCGGTAAAGCAGCAGGATACAAAATTAATGTGCAGAAATCTCTTGCATTCTTATACACTAATGATGAAATATCTGAAAGCGAAATTAAGGAAACACTCTCATTTACCATTGCAACAAAAAGAATAAAATACCTAGGAATAAACCTACCAAAGGTGACAAAAGACCTGTATGCAGAAAACTATAAGACACTGATGAAAGAAAGTAAAGATGAGACAAACAGATGCAGAAATATACCATGTTCTTGGATTGGGAGAATCAACATTGTGGAAATGACTCTACTACCCAAAGATTCAGATTCACTGCAATCCCTATCAAACTACCAATGGCATTTTTCACAGAACTAGAACAAAAAATTTCACTATTTGTATGGAAATACAAAAGATCCCAAATAGTCAAAGCAATCTTGAGAAAGAAAAACGGAGCTGGAGGAATCAAGCTCCCTGACTTCAGACTATGCTACAAAGCTACAGTAATCAAGACAGGATGGTACTGGCACAAAAACAGAAATAAAGATCAATGGAACAGGATAGAAAGCCCAGAGATAAATCCACACACATATGGTCACCTTATCTTTGATAAAGGTGGCAAGGATATACAATTGAGAAAAGACAGTCTCTTCAATAAGTGGTGCTGGGAAAACTGGACAGCTACATGCTAAAGAGTGAAATTAGAACACTCCCTAACACCATACACAAAAATAAACTCATAATGGATTACAAACCTAAATCTAAGTCCAGACACTATCAAACTCTTAGAGGAAAACATAGGCAGAACACTCTATGACATAAATCACAGCAAGATCCCTTTTGACCCCCCTCCTACAGAAATGGAAATAAAAACAAAAATAAACAAATGGGACCTAATGAAACTTAAAAGCTTTTGCACAGCAAAGAAAACCATAAACAAGATTAAAAGACAACCCTCAGAATAAGAGAAAATATTTGCAAACGAAGAAACTGACAAAGGATTAATCTCCAAATATACAAGCAGCTCATGCAGCTCAATATCAAAAAAATAAACAACCCAATCCAAAATGGGCAGAAGACCTAAATAGACTTTTCTCCAAAGAAGACATACACATTGCCAACAAACACATGAAAGGATGCTCAACATGACTAATCATTAGAGAAATGCAAATCAAAACTACAATGAGGTATCACCTCACAGGGGTCAGAATGGCCATCATCAAAAAATTTACAAACAATAAATGCTGGAGAGGGTGTGGAGAAAAGGGAACCCTCTTGCACTGTTGGTGGGAATGTAAATTGATACAGCCACTATGGAGAACAGTATGGAGGCTCCTTAAAAGACTAAAAATAGAACTACCATGCACCCCAGCAATCCCACTACTGGGCATATATTCTGAGAAAACTCTAATTTAAAAAGAGTCATGTACCACAATGTTCATTGCAGCTCTATTTACAATAGCCAGGACATGGAAGCAACCTAAGTGTCCATCAACAGATGAATGGATAAAGAAGATGTGGCACATATATACAGTGGAATATTACTCAGTCTTAAAAAGAAATGAAATTGAGTTATTTGTAGTGAGGTGGATGGACCTAGAGTCTGTAATACAGAGTGAAGTCAGTCAGAAAGAGAAAAACAAATACCGTATGTTAACACATATATATGGAATCTAAAAAAAAAAAAAAATGGTTCTGACAAACCTGGGGGCAGGGCAGGAATAAAGACGCAGATGTAGAGAATGGACTTAAGGACACGGGGAGAGGGAAATATAAGCTGGGACGACGTAAAAGAGTGTCATTGAGAAATATACACCACCAAATATAAAATAGATAGCTAGTGGGAAGCAGCCACATAGCACAGGGAGATCAGCTCAGTGCTTTGTGGCCACCTAGAGGGGTGGGATAGGGAGGGTGGGAGGGAGACGCAAGAGGGAGGGGATATGGGGATGTATGTATACGTATAGCTGATTTGCTTTGTTATACAACAGAAACTAACACAACTTTGTAAAGCAATTATACTCCAATAGGGTTTAAAAATTAAAAAAAAAAAAAAAAGAATCGTTGCATGGAGGACTAAAGCTTCTATCCTTTTTAAGAAACAGTACTTCTCCATCAGTATGCTCAATTTGAACCATCTTGACCACATTAGAGTGAAAGTGAAGTGAATACTCTGGAAACTTCAACAAGTTTTAGCACAGCCACATTAAGAACTTGGAAAGTAAACATATTTGTTTCTATGAAACTAATCTCACAGGGCCTAATATCCCCATTTGCAACTGATAGTGTTGAGATTCACATGAAAGTGAAAATAATGACTTGAATCTAAGAAACCAGAAGACAATGATTACTTTTCTAGAGTTAAAGTGATAATCAAAGGTCTTTTCAAAATGCTTCCTGGCTTTCTTGGTCAATTAATTGCAGAATTTTTTTAAAATAGCAGTTAAATTTGACATTTGAACATTGCTAAGTTTTTTGCATATGTGATGGCTTGTCTTTGTACACAGGCCTTCTTCTATGTACAAAATAAGAGGTCATATCAGGTCTTATGTCTTTTGTCACCCTGCTCATTTTGAGTTCTTTAGTTTATTGGACGAGCAAATGCCAAAAGACCTGATATACAGGATTATATTAGTAATATTTATAAACTGAGCATTTAAAACTAGTAGAAGTTATTCTCTGTCATGAAAGAATAAATATATCAAAGAATATAACTCCTAGGTATTGAAAAATCTGGCCATGTTTGAGGTTTAGTAAATGATTAAATACTAGTTTTTAAATGTTTTGGTTTTGGAAAGTTGCCAATTGGGTTTTGCCAAACACATTTTTCTGTCATTTCACAACCCATGTGTGTGTTTTAATGAATGTGTAATCCGTATGTTCTGATTCACTTAAACTTAACTTGACAAAATCTGTTTTAAGAATAATATGATTTCCAAGAAGACTTTAGAGCTGTCCTAAGAAGCCACATCTTTAATTTTAAAAAGGAAGTCATAGTTTATGATGAATAAGTGGAACTGATTTATAAATTTGGAATACAAATCTAAATCTGAGATCCACATTTTAACAGCTTTACTAACTCATGCTTAGTGAAATAAATAAGATTCAACTCTGTCATCATTATGCTGTATAAAATGGAAGGTAAAGAGAAACATGGCCCATCTTTCCACTTCTATTGAATGTACCAAGAAGAAAGATAGCAATGGTGAAAAACCAGAAAGAAAATTTAAATTTATGTTTCTTTTACATGCCATACCCAACCCTTAAAATACCTCCCACAGTAATTTACAACAAACATTTTAAAAACAAAGTGAACTGAAAACAAGGCTTGTGGAAGGAAGCAATGAATAGTAATGTAAAAGCAATGTGTACCTAGGGAAAAATTCAGATCCCAGCTGGAATCATAAATGATTCTGTGCTCCACAAGGAAGGGGAGCTGAACCTGAGGTGGAGAATGGTGCTAAGATGGTTTCATAGGTTGGGAGCAGCCCTTAGACCACAAGTGAAGAAAACACAAGTTCTCTGTAGATGAAAACATTTTCTAGTTAGGCCCTCAATTTTTACAGAATAAGTTATGTGCTGTAGGAGTCAACTTACCTAGGAGATGAAACAAACCCAAAGTTATATGCAATATATGTTCATAACACAAAAATCAGCACACACACAGCAACAATAACAAAAAGGACATAAGAAAGCAAGTTACCATAAGTGAAAGTCAACAGAAGCAATAAATAACACATTACATTCCCAAGAACGTCAGATATTGGAAATATCAGATATAGAATAAATGTGTGTAAAGAGTTTAAAGAAATAAAAATATAATTTTAAAAAGAAGTAATTAATAGATATTCTCAAAAATACCATAGCTTACTTGAAAAAGAACCAAATAGAACTTTTAGAAATGAAAAATAAAACCAACAAAATAAAAGTACAATGGTTGTATAAAACAAATATAATTAAGAAAGATTTTAACAGAATGCTGCATAGAGACACGAGGAGATGGGAAAAAATGAAAGAAAATTTAAAGGACGTAGAGAAAAGAAAGAGAAACCAATACAAATCTGTGTCAAAATGAGAACATTTTTTAAATGGAGAAGCAATAGTCAAAGAGATAACAGCGATAATTTTCTAGAACAATAGGAGACATGAATTCAGAGAAACCAAAATGTATGACAAGCAGGATAAATTTAAAAATTACTCACATTGTAGTGAAGCTTCAGAACATCAAACACAAAGGGAAGTTCTTTAAAGCATTCAAAAAGAAATTACTTGTAAACGAAACACCAATAGGCAACTTTTCAAAATCAAGGCCAAGAAAATAGAATATTTTTAAGGTATGGTGAAAAAATAACTGTCAACTCAGAACACTGTTTGCAACATAACTATTTTTTAATGATGAGAATAAATAAAAACATTTTCAGAAAAAGAAAAAAAACAGCATTTACTCCCAAAAGAAATTTACTAAAGAAACTTCTGTGAAATATACTTCAGAGAAAAGAAAAAAAGACTCTAAAAATAAGGTCTAAGAAGCAAGAAGTAGAGATGATCAAATAAATGTAACATAGTCTGACTAATTAATAATAAATCTAAACATACCATCTTTATAAAAATTAAAATAAAAACTAAGAGTTAAAGTACTGGAACATATTAGCCTGTGTCTATTCAATATTTTCTTGGAGGTCTGTTGTGGGTTGAATGATTTCTCCCTGAAAGAAATACCCTAGGTATTTCCAGAAATACCCCTGGAAATTGACCTTATTTGAAAATAGGGTCTTTGCAGATGCAGTTAAGGATCTGAAGATGAGAACATCCTAAATTTAAGATGGATTCTATATCCAAGGACCCTGTCCTCATAAGAGAAAGGAGAGGGAAATGAGAGACACAAACACAGAGAGGGAAAGTCACATGAAACAGAAGGAGCGGTTGGAGTTATGCAGCTATAAACCAAGGAATGCCAAGGGTTGGCAACAGTCATCAGAAGCTAGCAGAGAGGCATGAAACAATTTCTCCCTCAGAGCCTCAAGAAGGTACCAATGCTGCCAACATCTGGATTTCAGACTTCTGATGTCCAGAGCTGTGAGAGAATAAATTTCTGCTCTTTTAAGTCACCAAATTTGCTATAATTTGTTATGAGATCCCTAGGATACTTTGTATTAAAGTCTTGACTAGTAAGAAAAGAAAAGAGACTAAGACATATAAGGATTGTAAAGGAAAAATAGAACTATCACAGATGATATGATTGCCAATATCGGCAAAAATCTAAAATAGTGTACATAAATCATTAGAATTGAGTGAGAGTTTAGCAAGGCGACCACATATTAAATTAACATAAGAAAGTCAATTGCCTATCCATATACTGAAGAATACAAATAAAGTTTTCCCATTTATAATAATGGTGAAAAAATACTATACCTAAAAATAACAAAATATAAACAAGAGCTTCAGGGATTTTTTTACTTTATTGAAGACATTAGAAAAGACCTGAATAAATGGATTTTACTCATGAGTAGGAAGATAGACTCATATATTAATTCTGCCCAAATTGGACCATTGATTAAACATAATTTCAATCAAAATTCTAAAAGGATGTTCTGAGGAGCTACTCAAGTTTTTCTAAAATCTGAAGAAAGAGAAAAGTTCTAAAGTTCGTCAAAACAAACTAAAAAGAAAAATAAGGATAGAGGACCTACTCTACCAGGTATCTACATCTGTTGTAAAGCCATATACAGTGGTTTTCAACTGGTCATGTTATCAATGGAGTGTTTAAAATGGTGGGGGTGGGAAATGATTTTCTTACTCACAATGACTAGCAAAATGCTTTCTACCAAAACTAGCATCTTGCAATGTGTGAGGCAGTCTCATGTGACAAAACCTCACATAATACTGCCCCAAATGCCAAGAGCCTCCTGATTAAGATATATTGAGCTCTTATCTAGTAATGCACTGTCTAATAATTAAGACAATGTAAGACCTTTACATATGTGGAAATAGATATATTAAATAAATAACATTGCAGATCATTGAGTAAAGGATGGTCTCTGCAACCAATGGTATTAGGACAATTCAGTATCCTTATGGAATAAAATGTCCTTTGATCCTTACTTCATATCACATTTTAAGTAAAATCTTTTAAACAATTAGAAGAAAATTTATGAATATACTTTATGCCTTTGGAGTACAGAAAGGTTTATTAAAGAAGACCCCAAAGCACTAGCCATAAAATAGAAAAATATATGGCTACGTTAAAACTAAATACTTCTGCTTAACAAGAGGCAATAGAGAAAATGAAAACAAATCACAAAATGGGAGAAGATATTTTCGAAAAAATAACTAAAAAATATTGTATCTATACCATATAAAGTACTTGAATCAAGGCAATAAAGAAAAAGATAACCTAATAGCAATTGGGCAAAACATATAAGAAGTGTTTTACATAAGATGTATAGATGACAAACATATGAAAAAATACTCAACCTTACCAGTAATCAAGGAAATGAAAATTAAAAACTCAATTAACTTTCATACCAAAATGGCAAAATCTAAGAAATCTGGCAATTTTAAGCATTAGCAAGAATCTGGAACAAAGAAAACAATATCTATCACTATTGGAGATGTAAATTAGTACAATCACTTGGAAAGCAATTTGGCTTTATCTTCAGCTTTTCTACCCAGTACATTCAAAACATACAAATATAAAACCAAAAATTTTATGAATACTCTTTTTTTTTAATATATAAATTTATTTATTTATTTATCTATTTATGGCTGTGTTGGGTCTTCGTTTCTGTGCAAGGGCTTTCTCTAGTCGTGGCAAGCGGGGGCCACTCTTCATCGCGGTGCGCGGGCCTCCCATTATCGCGGCCTCTCTTGTTGCGGAGCACAGGCTCCAGACGCGCAGGCTCAGTAGTTGTGGCTCACGGGCCTAGCCGCTCCGCGGCATGTGGGATCCTCCCGGACCGGGGCATGAACCCGTGTCCCCTGCATTGGCAGGCGGATTCTCAACCACTGCGCCACCAGGGAAGCCCCTTATGAATACTCTTAATCTGATGGTTTTTTATTCAATTATTTCATTTATAAAAATTTCTGGCTAAGATTTATTAAACTTATTTTATGATCTGATAATGACTTCTAATCCATAGTTTAAAAAATATTGTTCTAGAGAAACTCATAGGTTATCATGGAAACAAGATAATTCAAAATTTTCATAATGGCATTGTTTATAACAGCAAAAAAACTGGAAACTATTGAAATGTCCATCAGCAGAAAAACAATTAAATTGTGATACATTCAGAGGAAGGAATATTATATAACAATGAAAATGAGTCAACTCTTACAAAACATCAATGAATCTTAGAAATATTATTTTGAAAGATAAAAGTAAGACATGGGTTAATACTTACAGTGTCATTTTTATAAAGCTAAAACAGTAAAAATAAATCATCTAAATTTTAGATTGTATTACATACAAATCTAAAAAGAAAAGAAAAAGCAAAGGAATGCTAAATCCAAAATTCAGAATAATTGTTACTCCTGGGTACAAAGCAATGGACTCAGAAAAGCGTATGCAGATGCCTGCAATGGAAATAGGTCTTGTCAGGTAGTGGATTTATGTCCATTTATTTTATTATTTTACTTCCTCACAATTTCCCCAAATATGTTATATATACATTAAATATTATATAAAGGAATCTAAAACAAACAAAAAAGCTGAAAAAGAACCCTTTAATAGTTTTGAAACCTGAGATCCTATTGGGGTAGATGCTAACACACACTTTTTAATTTCCATGAAATAAGTAATAGATGGCCAGGGAGAGGCATGCAAGAACTTTCTGGCAGCTTTATTGGATTCTGAATGAGTTACAGAGGGAGGGTGTGCCTCCTGAGACACTTTAGTGTGGCTTGACAGTCATATGTCTTCTGTGGCTTAGGAGTGGTCTTGTCTAAGGCCAGGATTGATGTTCAGGGGATGGATTAGATGACCTCTTTGATCCTCTTCAGCATACGATCCTTGGTCTTCCTGTCTTGTCCTTCTTGGGCCTTGACAACAGCACAGCCTCACTCTCTGCCCATGCTTTCCCTGTCTACATTAAACAGTCTACCAGGGAACGCAGACTTTCTATTTTTAAATGAATGCTATCTCTTGGACAAAACATTCATCAGAGGTGGTAGATAAATCTAACAACCTAAACTATCAACTCTGGACTTTGAACTTTTTACCTTCCTCAAGGAATGTTAGTGTCCATAGGGACTAAAAGGAATACAGACAAACATATCCATACTATGCATTTATTACATTTAAAAGTCTGTGTTTTTACCAACAAAAAAATTAGAAAAATTATGTATCTCAACAAATATATATATACATATTATACATACACACAAAGGTATACATGAAAATGAGATTTCTAAATAAGATCCTGCAACTAACAACTATGGTTTTAGAAACTAAACAAAGTAATAATATGCATATTGCTTATTTCTTGGTGGCACCCTCAGCACTTCTTGATCAAGGAAGCCAACAATTCAGCAACCCCAGTTCCTGGGGAAGTTTCTGGATGCAGCCCAGGTTCGTTTCATTCTAGCCACATGAGGGAACTTCAGAACCCGAAATCAGGCAAGTAATTCTCACTTAGATCACAGCTACAGTAATATACGCTACACTACCACACTTGATGAACCTCAAAGTAATTTGAGGTTCAGGTACACAAAGATCTTCATACTGAAATTGTTAGGCTTATCAAACCAATTCAATAATCTCCATCCCCCTCCCCCTGCCTGGAGCAATGCCCATTGAGATACACTTTTGTTTCTCATAGAATATTTGCATTTTGTGATTTAGGGTGACTTAATAAAATTATTTTCCTTTGGTTTCTTTCATTTGGAGATGTTTCGGAGGTCTTTGACTATCTGTTCATAGACAGAATATAAGACAGGTTTGTTTCTTAAGGAGAGGAAATTCCAGCTCCCTAGAAAACATCTCATTTATTATTTGTGGTAGAGGAGGAAGGTGTGCTCAAGGAGAACTTTCTTTTTTTCTATTCCAATAGAAGAATTTTATAATAAGAATATATTTGTATATTACTTGTGTCCTTTAAAATAAATAAATAAAATGAATTGAAAAAGAAATCATTGGAAGGAGATGAAACATGAGCAGAGTGTATGATCTAACACACATGACCGCAATTTGAGGTTTTCAAGGCAAAAGCCTGTGTTCAATTTGCCACTGGAGTCTTATAGCAAGCATTGTACTTCCCCTAGCATCCCCACCCTCAAAGCAGCATCCAGCTGCAACACAGATTCCCACCCAGACAGAATGCAGGTGAAACATCAGTACAGCAAGATCCCAGTCAAAGGGGGGCATGTGGAGTTTGGAGAGTTTTAGAAAATTTTATTGCAGGAACACATGTGTTAGTGGAGCAGATGGAAGCAATTATGGCAGGAAAACTTTGCCCCATCCTTAAAACCAAATTCCAATAGTGTGAGCTCAGGCTAATGACTATCCTTGAGGACAAGTAAAATCAGACCACAGTGAATTTTGAAGATCGACTTCACATTGCATCAGGTCGTGATCTGCCTGCTAAAAACTCATCAGAACTTGATATTATCTCTACCTCATTTCTCATTGGAAAGCGATGCGACCTCAAACTCACTCATCTAAGATTAATATGCTTTCCTGTGTCTCTGTTATAAACCTCATCTGACACTGGCATTTTATACTCTGACTGGTAGGAAGTACAATTATGAATAGCTTGATTATTCCAGATAGGAGAAATTCGCTTTGTTTGGATATTTCTGTGCATGTAGTCCTTTCTGAAATGTTCTTCTCTATGAAGGAGACAGGCAGATACCTGCCATCTCCCTTAATAAATAGTATCACAGGAGTTAAGATGAAGAAAATAAAGCAGAATGAGGTTGAGTGCTAAATCTGTGACCTATAAAACAAAAGGTTTAGATATAAATCCAGCTCCATGAACTCTCTTGTCTAAGGGTTTATTCTGCAGACTTGGGCACTAAAGTAATTTTTCTCCCTCTTTGGCAGTGCAATATGATTGTCTCTCCTTACAGGTAACTCTTAAAAAACGTGGCTTGTAATGATTATGGATGTATAGATGATGTTTGTTTTATAGTAATATAGTATCACTTGCCAGAGGAGTTCAACTTCTTTACTCTCATGGAAACCCTGGCTGAATAATTTACTGAAAAAGGAACAAAAGGACTAGAAAGCTATGAAAATTCAGGGTCCAGAGGAATAAAATAGATTTCTCAGTTTCTAAATTAGTCTTCTGTCAATATGCACAGTTTTCCTTCCTATCAAAAGATGAAATAATTTAGATACTTAAGATTTGACTTTTTAAATATTTTAGTACTCTAAGTAGAGGAATGAATGATAGTGTAAGTAAGTGTGTCTGTATAACATTGCTTTTGAGCTATTTCATTTAAGACACAATGCGAAATTCCAGAGGTAGTTCAAACAGTCATGCCAGCTCATTGCATATACACAACTGGGAGGAAATGTGCACACAGCATGGCAGAAATGGCACAGACCAAAAGTTAGAAAGTGCAGCTTCCATTCCTGGTTTTTCCAGAGACCAGGCTTGTTACTTTGGACAAGTGACTTAACTTTCCATTTCTCATTGGTCTCATGCAAAATGGGAAGAATAAAACCTGCCCTATTTCCTTAGGTTAATTAAGTATGGAAATGAGAAAAATACATTTGAAAGTGTAAATGGAAGTGTGTTTGGCTAGGTGACCCAAATAAGTATGGTCTCCCTTAGGTGACTAAATCTGTAACTCTCATTTTCTAATCTATTTCATTAGGACCCCTAGATAATGATGTCTGTTTCATTTGGGTACACCAAATTGAGCCACCTCCTCTTAGTAAGATCTAAATAAATTATTTGGAAATATATAAACTCAGCAAATGTAATTGTTGGGAATAACCAAATCCTTACTGTGAAATTAACTACTATATTGAGTTTATTGGCAATTGACTTATACATGCATTCGTTCAGCAAATAATCCAGAGCACCTGTGATTTGTCATACTTTGTGTTAGATTCTAAGGATACAGTGATGAGGAAAATAGGGTAACCATAGCTGAAGTCTGAACAGCTGCTCAACAGAAGCTGGGGGCTAGTAGGAGGAGGGGATGAGCAGCATCAGGAAATGCCTCAGGCTTGATTGCTAACCAATGGGCTGAAGGGCCTCAGATTAAAATCATGTGGTCCAAATGAAAAGGCAGAGACTGATTTCTTGATTAGCCAAATCTGAAACACTGAGAAGTTATCCCATCATCCCTTTTGTAACTAGCAACCCCACTGGCCAGCATCTGAAGCCCAAGGCTACAAGGCTTATCCCTTATTATTTGTCAGCTGACTTTGTCACTTCTAATTCAAGAAATATTTCAAATCCATTTAAGTCTCCCCAACTCCCCAGTACCACCTCTCTGGTGTATGGTGCCATTATGTATCCACAGGGTTACTGAAGGTCTTCCCATTTCATTTACTGTACTCATGGCCCATCTGATTCTTTTTTTTTCACAAGAGCTAGACTAAGGTATTTAATCAAAAAAAAAAAAAAAAAAGAAAGAAAAAGATCAAAACATATTACCCCTCTGCTTTAAATCCCTTTCATAGTTTTCTATTCCTTGAAAAATAAAATACAAATCCCACCATGGCCTCCAAATCCAGCTTTCTTTTTAGTTTTATCTCCTTCTACATCCCATCCTTTAGTGAGCTGTTACCACATTGACCTTTATTTTCTGAGAATCCAGCATGCTCTTTCTCGTCTATAAGCCTTCCGCCTACTTAGTCAGCCAGAACTATTCTTCCCCTTATTCTTCAAATAGTGGGCTTCTCATCTTTCCGGTTTCAGCTCATGTTGCCTCCTCAGAGAGGCCTGCCCCAAATACTCTATATAAAGTAGCCTCTTATGCTGCTCTCTACTGGGCTTCACTCTGCTGACTTGCTTGCTGGATGCAATATTATGATATATAAGATATATATAAATATGTGTATAATTCCGATGACCAAATATATATTTCTCATATACATATTGTCTTCATCCATGGTTCCTGGCTCAGAGCTCCTAAAACCCTAGGAATTCCCTCTAATAACAACAATAAATGTGTCTTTTGTTATGTTAATGAGGTGACTTTTGGAAAGCCCTTAGGTAACCTAAAAATGGGGGACTAATTGTCAAGAGAACCAACCTTGTGATTAGAGGGTTGGAATTTACAGTCCTCTCACTACTACCAATGGGAAGCAGAGACTGAGTTAATTTGCCAATGACCAATGATTTAATCAATCATGCCCATATAATGAAGCCTCCATTAAAACCCAAAAGGATGGAATTCAGAGAGCTTCCAGGTTGGTGAACACATGGAGGTTTTCGGAGAGTGGCTCCTGGAGAGAGCACGGAAACTCTGAGCCCTTTCCCCACAACTTGCCCCTATGCACCTCTTTCAGCCAGCTGTTCCTGACTTATATCCTTTTATGAAAAACTAGTGATCTAGTAAGTAAAATGTTAGTCTGAGTTCTGTGAGCTGCTCTAACAAATTAATCAAACCTGACGAGGCAGTGGTGGGAACCTCTGATTATAGCTAGTTGATCAGAAGCATTGGTAACTACTTGAGCTTGCAACTGGCATCTGAAGTGGGGGAGGGTGGAGCAGTCTTGTAGGACTGAGCCCTTAACCCGTGGGCTCTAATGTTATCTCCAGGTAGATAGTGTCAGAATTGTATTGAATTTAGGACACCCAGCTGGCATCCTGAGAATGGCTGACTTTTGGTATGGGAAACCTCCCCTCCACATGTTGGAAATTTGGTCTCAGAACACCAAAAGAATGGCATATGCCATAATCTGTCATTTGCTTATCTTTCATCCCCATCTCCCCCGTATTTTAGCTCCATGATGACACAGCCTTTGTCTATCTTCCACATTGTTTCATTCTCACTGTCTTGCCCAGTGCTGTAAGCACTCAAAGACTGAAAGAATAATGTAAAACAAAATTTGTTCATAGTTCGTTACAAACAAGGGTGTAAGAATATAAAAGAAGGTGCAAGTAACAATGACTTGGAAATAGGAAGGACATAGGGAGGCAAGGAAAGAAAGCTTCTTGAAGCAGGAAAATTAACAGTTGGGTGCAAAAGAATAAAATAACTGTTGCCAGATCAAAAAAAGATATAGATATAAGGGACTATTCCACATTGTAACAAAAATGAGTAATGACAAAATGTGAGTAACAAAATGTGAGTAATGACAAGGCCTTATTCCAAGGAATCATACATTTTAGGGTTCAATATAAATAGAGCATAGAGTGGATTGATGGAGTGTAGTCTATGAGGCCGAAATTGTACCCAGATCATGAAGAGTTTAATGCAACATGTTAAGATGTTTGTGCTTTATTTAATGGACAACAGGAATCAGCAAAATTTATTAGAAGGCGAACATATAATTGCATAACTTGACTTCTAGGAAAATAGATGTGATAGAGGATGCAATGGAATGAGCAGAGACTGGAAAGAGGAAGATACTTGAGAAATTTTCAGTGGACCATGGAACAAGTGATGAGGACTTAAAGTAAAGAAGGCAGTGGTGGCAGGAATCAAGAAGAAGGGTCAGACAGAGAGAGAAAGAGAGAAATAGGGAGGGGGAAGAGGTGGGAGAGAGAAACAGAAGACCAACCAAATGGGGTAAAATGTTAACATAGGTGACCCTGAGCGTAGAGAATATGAAGTTATTTATACTATTCTTGCTACTTTCTATAAATTCTAAATTATCGTCAAATAAAATGCTTTTAAAAGTTAAAAAAAAAAAAAAAAAGAAAAAAGAAAAGGGGTCAGAAAAGAGACAAGTGATGGACGTGATGGCCTGTAGGGAGTGAGCCGAGAAGGAAGATCAGAGGCGAATCCTGGTTTCTAATTTACAAAATCAAGTGGATGGTGAGTTTAGGTGTAGTCTCAAAAACAAAGAGAAAAAGCAAGTTTCAGCAAAAAGAACGTGACATCAATTCTTTTTTCTATTTTATAAGAACTTTTTTTCTCCAAATAGGCAGAAAACTTGGAATACACAGAAGAAATGCAAAGGGGAAAAAGCCAACTGGATTCTCATCTCCTAATTGCTATTATTAATAAAAGTTTGCTATGTGGCAGTATGTGCATGCAGACACATAGAAATTTTTGTTTGTCTTTTTGTTTTATGTAAATGGAAGCATAGCTTGCTTTTTCATATCACAATATATTACACCATTTTACAAAATAAAAAGAATGTTTACAAAGTAAATAAATGTTTTTCTACCCCATAATTTTTTAATGGCCTCTTAACATAATATATTGTCATATGGATACACCAAATTTTACTCGACCAATTCCCCATTGCTGAACACTTAGTATTTTCCAATTTTTATTGTTGAAAATAATGTTACAGCAAACATTTTTTACAAATTCACTTTGAAAATACTAAAATTAAAGGACCTAAAAGGCAACTATAATAAATAAATGACTTCTGTTTTTAAAGCACTATGTTCTAAATATTGCACTAAGTGCTTTACAAACATTATTTTATTCAATCCCCACTACTATTGTCAACCCCATTTCACAGGTGAGAAAACAAAGGCATAAAGGGGATAAGTAATCTGTGCAGGTTCACACAGTTAAGTCCCAAAACAAGGATTCCATTACAGCAGTGGTTCCCAACCTTTTTTTGCACCAGGGACCAGTTTCATGGAAGACAATTTTTCCACGGACTGGGGGTGGGGAAGGTGGCAGGGAATGGTCTGGGGATGATTCAAGTGCATTACATTTACTGTGCACTTTATTTCTGTTATTATTACACTGTAATATATAATGAAATAATTATACAACTCACCATAATGCAGAATCAGTGGGAGCCCTGAGCTTGTTTCCCTGCAACTATATGGTCCCATCTGGGGGTGATGGGAGACAGTGACGCCCAAAGTGTGTTGCTTATGTCCAGTCTACTCTGTAATCTCGTTTTGGTTGCTGTCACTGCAGAAAACCCTGCTTCACAAAGACAGGATGTTGGAAATGGAAGCAGGCTTTTCAGTGCTTATGTGGCAATCTCAGGATATGCAGCCTTGACTGTAATCTAGAATGTATGGAGATTTGAAGTTGTCTCAAACATACTTTTAAGGCCACCGTCATTTGCGATCTCAAGCAGTTGATCCTCTTCCAGCATGGACAAAGTCAATTCACCTGGCTTAGTCACAAATGGGTTGCGGATCCATTCCTTCCCAGTTTGGGGGTCTTTTGTGGTTGGGAAGTAATGCTCAAACTATTTTGAAAGCTGAGATAGGTGATCATGCACCAGCTGGGAGAAAGAAGGCCCCAGCTCCATCTCTTTCAAAATCTCTGCTAATGTTTGAAACATGACAAAAATCCCAATGTTCACTCGTTGCCCCCATAAATCCAGTTTGGCTTTGAACGCCACCACTTTATCTGCTGACTTGAACACAGTTGTCATTCTCCCCTGAAGTGACAGATTGAGTTTGTTGAGCAGGTTGAATATGTCACACAAGTAAGCAAGTTTTGCGACCCATTCTGTGTCACTGAAATGTGCTGCCAGTGGTGACTGTTTTTCTAAAAGAAATCTCTGGAGCAGCTCTCATAACTCAAAGACTCTGGCCAGTGATCTACCTTTAGAAAGCCATCTCACTTCTGTGTATAAGAGAAGACGTGTGTGCTCTGCGTCCATCTCCTCACAGAGCTGCATGAACAGATGTGAGTTACGGGCATGCGCTTAATGTGGTTGATAATTTTAATCACATCCTGCAAAATGTTATTAAGTTCAGGTGACATTTTTCTGCTAGCCAGCATTTCTCTATGAATGACATAGAAGCAACCTCTAAAATGAGTAGTGAAACCAGAAAGCTGTCCAGTCGTGACAGCCACTCCGTCCGTGCATATCCCGACACAGAATGACCAATTCAGTTTTCCTGATATGTAATCATTCAAAGACTTGAATAGTTCTGCAGCTGTGATGTTGGTTGGCACCAAAAGTGCACATAACATATCCTCATGCACATCCTCCTGAAAAATATATCACACAAAAACAAGCATTGTTGCCTCGTTGTCAACATCGGTAGACTCATCAACTTGGATTGCATACCACAGTGACTCATTAATTCTCTCTAATAATTGTGCCTCAATATCCTGCTATTTCATTAGTTCGTCTAGTTATGGTGCTAGCCAACAGAGGAACACGTGCCACCTTTTGAACTGCAGCCTCTCCTAAAAGTGCACAACACATGTCCTTATCAGCAGGCATGATCCACTCTTCACCAATAGTAAAGGGCTTCTTAGCTTTAGCAATGTGGTTAGCCACTAAGAATGATGATCTCAGTGCAGACACATTTGATGAAGTGGTGGCCTTCAATAATTGCGTCTGTTCTTTGTGTTCACATTTTTCTCTTTTGAAAAAACTCCAAAGGCTTGTCTTTTAATGCAGGGTGCTTGGTCTCCATGTGGCGAAGCAGTTTCGGAGGTTTCATGGCTTCACTGGATAGCTGGTCGTTACATATTATACAAAGCAGGCTTGGAGAATGTGAATCACCTGTTGCAATGAACCCGCAATTTAAGGACTCTTGATTGTCTTTTAAATGCACCTTTCTTTTTGTTGGCAGTCTTAGAGTCTTCTGCTGTCTCATCATTGAGACTTTCCCCCTTTTCAAAGAAGCTCTCCAGCGATGTTTGTTTTTTACTCATTTTGGCTAGGGTTAGCTCGTGGGATTACTAAAACTGTGACTGAGACAAATACACAGTGTGGGAAAGAGGCACGGATGGAAGTGGTAAACAAAATAATGGGCGGGCCACGCATGGACTAGAATAAGTGTTGGATTCTGACTTGAAGCCTGCCACCAGATGCAGCTTAATTGCCACTTGTCACTCACTGATAGGGTTTTGATATGAGTCTGCAAGCAATTGATTTATTATGGTCTCTATTCAGTCAAACCTCTCTGCTAACAATAATCTGTATTTGCAGCCACTTCCCAGCGCTAGCATCACTGTCTCAGCTCCACCTCAGATCATCAGGCATTAGATTCTCATAAGGAGTGAGCAACCTAGATGCCTTGCATGCGCAGTTCACAGTAGGTTTCGAGCTCCTATGAGAATCTTATGTCGCTGATGATCTGATGGGAGCTCAGGCAGTAATGCGAGTGATGGGGAGCAGCTATAAATACAGATGAAGCTTCGTTCCTTGCCCTCTGCTCACCTCCTGCTGTGCAGCCCAGTTCCTAACAGGCCACAGACCAGCACTGGTTTGTGGCCTGGGGGTTGGGGCATTACAGTATAAAAACACACATTCTCAATCACTGCCCAATGCCACCTCACAGATAGCATTAGGAAATATGGATCTGCAACTCAGTAGAAGGTAGAAACTAAATATTAAGTTTTGTGAGTCATCAGCATCTACATGAATAGATTTCAATTCAGCTGTTGATTATCACCTGGGGAGATTTCAGATCACGTGGCTGGCCCCAGAACAATTCAATCAGAATCTCAGGTCTAGAGAGAGTAGAGTCCAGGTATTTGTAGGTTTTAAAAGTTCCACAGGTGTTGCTAATATGCAGCCAGCACTGAGAATCGTTGATCTAAGGCAATTGAAGCCTGAAGCCAAGGACTGGATGAGATTGCCATGAGGCTACACGTAGAATGGAAAGTAAAGACACTACAGAACAATTATAATATATTTAAGAGGCAAACAAGGTTCCGAAACAAGGTTCCAGTCAGCGATAACAGACAGAAGTAAGAAGCTCTCCAGAAGTGATTATTCTAGGGGTTATGGAAGAGAGAATTTTAGCAATAATATGTATATGAAATCTAACACATACCCACAGCCGTCATTCAAAAATTTCAAATAATTTGTTGTAGTGATCTCAGGGTGATATTGATGTAAACTGTCAATCTTCCTTGACTTGCCAACTAACCTTCACCAGGATAGTTCAGGGTATGAGTCCTTTGTCATCCTGTTTCTGCATTACTCTGTGGTCACTCTGGTTAGTTCATTTCTATATCCCATAATGGTCCGCTCTGACAAGGTTGCTTATAGGCTGGTAGAAAATACTGTATCTGAGTAAATAATTACTTTCAGTTCAATGCAGTGACTTTCTGCTACTTGCCTCAAATAACCATACATTTTGATATATTAAATCATTTATTATATTATATAAAGAATATATGTTATAGAATAGTATATATAATTTATTAATGTAGTTATATAAGTAAATCATATATATGATATTGATATCACATATTTCATGTTAAATATTTTAATTAAACAATTATAAAATAATATGTTAATCTTCCCCTCTAACATTTCATGAAACAATTTTATTTCAGCTTTTCACCAGCATATTCAGCATCAGTCTTCATCATCATTAGGGACATTTTAGTCATCTAAAATATTCTTCAAAGCACAGCATGCTCATTTCTGTTTTTAAGTTAAAACACAATGTATTTTGAAACTAGGTATAAGGCTGTGACTAGGAATTCCAAGCCATAAAATCTCTTTTCTATAACATCAATACAACTATTTTATTTATCCTAATTCTAATTTTTTAAACTTATATCTTATAATTTTTATATATGTTTTTTATTTTGTTTGTATCCTCCTGCAGTCAGGGCTGAGACAAGGACTAGGGTGTAGAAAGTTTACCGTGGAGGTGATTCCAGGAAGCAGGAGTGGGAGAGCCGGGAGATTGAGACAGGAAGGAGAAAAGATTTGGTGTAGCTATGGTGGGCAACAGGAGTGGGACTAGAAGGTCAGTTCCAGCAGAACCTCCTGAGAAGTATCCAGAGTATCTTCTGGAATTATCCTCTGAAGGCTGACTCTCAGTCCCCATCCACTGACTCCCATCCCCCATCAATTGAGGGTTACCCTGGGAGTGTTTATTTCCCATCACTTGCTCTTCACGGATAGTCCTGTGCAGTGGTTCCCGTGGGCCCCAACAACTTCTGAGAAGTCACTGGGGCAGAAAATCTATGCTTGAGATTGGACCCTATTGGCATCAGGTGTGTTTGTCCTCCCAAGAAATGGCCAAAATTAGAGTTGAGCACATGTGATGATGTGATACAGGCCACCAGAGACCTCCATCCTCGTTATAAAATTCATATAGTATTGCATGGTTTATTCTGAAAAGCAATGAGTACCCTGCCTCATACTTCCTGATCCCTCATTTCCTGTAACCCAGAAAATCATTTTCAACTCATTTGACTATTTATAATTTTATTTCCAATAATATGTTTATTCTACTATCTATTGATTTGTCATCACTTTTTGATATTTTCTTGTGACTTCCTATTACAAGTAATATTTACCCTCTTCCCAACATATGCTCTCCACATGTAGAAAATCCATTGCTCATCCTCCCAATAGATTTAGATTACAATTTGAGGTGTTATTATAAATATTTTAAATATCATTAAATATAAACATATATATATATATTATTCACAGCTGAGTACCATAGTGCTATGATTACATATCCTTTCCTGTCCAACTTCTGTTTTCCTGGAGCTACAGGGATTATTTTTTTTTCCAGTTGCCTTTTGCCATCAAAGATTTAGCCTTATAATTTCTATAGAACTAAAAATCTCCACCACATGTTCTTTCCGATTTGTTTTTCTTAATTGGAAGCATTACTCCTGGAGTCCTCCATTCCTTCTTCCAGGCTGGAAAAGCTGTCCTAGTTCATCCTGAACTTTTCTGCACAGTCATCCTGAGTTTCTCTTTTCTTCTCATCTGGGTTCTGGGTTCTTTTTGCTTTATCTCTTGTTTCCTTGAACCCATGTCTTCCTCTTACTTGTGCTCTCTCTGAGAAAGAGCATCCAAGAGTTTTTATTTTTTGAGTCTTGTGTAAAAATATCCTTATTTTACCTCACTGATGCATGGTTTGGCTAGGTATACAATTTTAAGTTGAAAATTCTTTTTGCTCAGCATTTGAAAGCCATCACATTCTAGATTTCAGTTTTGCTGTGATACTCTAGAGTCATCCGGATTTCTAATCTTTCGAATATATTCTGCTGATTTTTACTTGCTTTCTTTTCTTACCCACAATAATTTACATGCAGATTTTCATACAATGTGCTGAGCATTTCACGGGTAATTTCAATCTGAAAATCCATGTCCTTCAATTCTCAGGAGTTTTCTTTTGTTATTGTTTAATACCATACTTTTATTATTGTGTTTCTTAATTCAACTTTGTTCTGTTTTCTTTTTTTTAATTAATTTTATTTCCTTTTGGCTGTGTTGCATCTTCCTTTTTGCATGTGGGCTTTCTCTAGTTGCTGTGAGCAGGTGCTACTCTCTGTTGCAGTGCATGGGCTTCTCATTGTGGTGGCTTCTCTTGTTGTGGAGCACAGGCTCTAGGCACACGGGCTTCAGTAGTTGCAGCATGCAGGCTCAGTAGTTGTGGCATGCAGGCCCTAGAGCACATGGGCTTCAGTAGTTGTGGTGCATGGGCTCAGAAGTTGTGGCGCACGGGCTCTAGGGCGCACGGGCTTCAGTAGTTGTGGCTTGTGGGCTCTAGAGCGCAGGCTCAGTAGTTGTGGCGCGTGGGCTTAGTTGCCCCACAGCATGTGGGATCTTCCCAGACCAGGGATCGAACCTGTGTCCCCTGCATTGGCAGGTGGAGTCTCATCCACTGCACCATGAGGGAAGTCCCTGCTTTGTTTTCTTGATCTATTTTCAGGATGCTTTCCTTTTCCATTATTTAAATTTTTGTTTCAACTGAAACAAAAAAGTGTTTTCTCAGTCTCAGATTTGTCCATTGTGCATTTTTGTTGCTATTTACTGACTTGTTTTTTAGTATCCTACACTTGTTCATCCTGCCTTGCCCTGAGGCTAAAAGTGTCTTTTGTTGTTAACTCTTTAGTGCTTCCTGAATTGCTATACAAAAATAAATTCTCTAAGGTTATACTTATGGATATTTTGGAAGTTTCCTTCTACTCCCTGCACTGTCTCTGTTTCATACAGATGTCCCTTACCTCTTTATTTAGGCTTGGATCTTTCTTGTTCGAAGCATTCCATGAATGTGTGGTGATCTTTGGCAATTCACTAATTCACAGTACCAAGTCAATAAAAAAGTTGATTGAAAGGGTGTGTGTGGGAGCAGCATTTGTCACCCAGCGAGCTTCATTGTAGGATGGTTAGAAGGAATTCTGGACATTTTGGTGGGGACTTTAAATGTTGGAATCTCAAATTCTTATTTGTCTAACAGTTTCTCCAGGGATATATTCTCTAATCCCCCGGCTTATATCTTGAGGCTTGACTGTCCAATTGCTAGGAGCAAAAAGAGGAGAGAAGGCTTGCAGTTTCACTGTTCAATGTCTACTTTCTCTTGCTATTTCTATTTCCCTCTAGCACTTCAACTCCACTCTCCATTGTGCCAGGGATCCAGAGACTGGTAATTCTGTGGTTTAGTTTCTCCAGAGAATATGGCTCTGCCTTCATAGCAGGATGAAGAGTTTCACTTTACTGGGGATGAGGCAGTGGGTGGGGGAGTGATAGGATCTGAGGGTCTGACTGCTTCTCATATAGATAATCAGACTTTCATGTAACCTTTCTATTTTCACTTCACCTCTCACTCTCATCTTCTAGGGAAGAAATCCAGTGCTTCAATCCTGGGTCTTTCTGACTTTCTTTTAGTTGAATAAAGCTGCTTTCCGTTGGTATCTGTTTCTGTGATGGTGCTTGGAGTTCAGCATTCTTTGGTCTCCTAAGTTAGATACTTCTCATCCATTCACTTCCCAACTCCATATATGTGCCAGCATCTCTCATCCACTTTCACCTCCTCTCCTGTTCCCTTTGTATTTGTGAGATTATACTTTTTAAATTCCTTTACAGTAATTTTAAAAGGGTTTCAGAAATACAACTATATGTGATCATGCCACCACAGTTAGCCGAAAGTCCCAACTTCTGTTGCTTTGTGCTGCTCACGTTTTGTTGCTAATTGTTATTGAACAAATTCATAAAACAAAGGAGCTGTAGGGTGGGCAGTGGAAAAGAAATGACATTCATCAAGTTATGTCTCTATGACAAGCACAATGTTAGGTACTTCCCACATAAAGTCTTATCAGATCCTTCCAGTTTCCATGTCGTCCTATAATGGCCATTTTACGGATGGGAATCAAAGCTCATAAAAATTAAGTAATTTGGCGAAGATCACAAAGCTAGCCAGTGGAAGATCTAAGACTTCAGTTCGAAGCCTATGTCCTTTTCAGTGCATCAGCAATTGTCCTCCAAGTAATTTCTCTAAAATGCAAGGGAATGCCTCAGAATGTCAACTTATACCACCATTGTTGAACCAAATTATAAGCATCTGATATTTCACAAAGATTAAAAGCTATTTTTATGCTAAGTGCTGTCTCAAAGATTTTGTCTTAAAAATATTCCCTGTCTCTCTTTAGAAATTACTTTTGCTTGACTGATTGGTGGGGGAGGACAAACCTCTCCTGGTGCTTTGCCCTGAGGTGTATAGTTTGGTTTTGTTGTTTAACTCTTTCATATCCACTGAGTTGCTGTATAATCATGAGGCATTCTTAGGAAACAAGGAAAGCAAGATGTTACCACCCTTAGGGATCTGGCTGAAGAACAAGAGCCTTCCTTAGATGAAATTCCAAGAAAGCAAAGCTTTAGTTGCTAAGCCTCAAATCAGGGAGCCATAGTCTCAACCTGGAAAGGAAGGGAGCGGTGAGAACATCTAGTCCAGAGCCTGGGGGGCTGATAAGATAGAGCTGAGAATGGAAATGTGAGGGAGACTCACTTATAATCTTCTTCATTAGCTGCTTTTTGCCTGAGGCCATGAGGGGTGTAATGTGCTGGGTTTTATGTTTGTTCACTTGTTCAGCTATGTTTATCCCACTGGTTCAGTGATTTGCCACACACACTTACTGAAGGGTAGAGCTTTTTTCTCTTGGTCCCCTCCAAGTATTGTCAGCTGCCTTAGGAATACAGAGTTAGTGCCAGTATCCATTTTAGCCATTCATGTAGAATCTTCTCCTTTAATTTGATAACTCATTGCCCCTCTGAGGAGCCCTTATAAACTTTATCTTTATACAGGTGATGCATTCTTCTCTTGTCCATTTCTCTTTTTCTGTGTCTTACAATATCACCTCCTTACCTTATCCCTAACACATGTGAACACACACAAACTCACATACACAACAGAATGTGGATGTAAATCAAAAGCTTCATCCCCTAAGGTCCTAAATTATGCATAGGAAACAAGCTCCTTTCCCTAGTGGTAAACCTCCCATTTTCTTCAAGTAAAATCTCTTCTGAGTACAACTATATGTCCTCATTTTCCTTCCATTCAAGGGAGACTTCATTCAGAATAGCCTTTTTTATCTTCAGTGAATATGCTGCTGGATTTGAAAATGCATTAGGGCTTTCATTATTATTTGTAAAGACACATGCACAAATATAGTTAATATATTAAATAAAGACTATAATACACTTTTATAGACATTGTTATGGCATAGAGTTGAGAGGGCAATTTTATCTGACACTGTCTTTTAGCAGAGCAGAAATAATGTTACACTCAGCACTCCATGTGTAAAGAAACCAGGGTGGAGAAGATAAAAATACACAAGGGTAAGAATCTGTGACAGCATAGTCTCATGACATGTTGCTTTATTATTACTCTTAATAAGAATATTGATAGGGTAGGAAGTATTTCTGCACTGGAATATCCATATAATTATTTCTCAGCCGCATTATACAAAGAAAACCAAGTATTTAATATGTTTCATATTGAAAATAAGAGGAGGAAAAAAACAAAAGCAGCAAAATAAAATAAGATAAATGCTCTGACTGAAGGCATTATTTCACCAAGTGTTATTAAGTTGATGAGAAAAACTAATGCAAAATTCCCAGTGCTAAAGGACTAGGGATGCTCTGGGGACAGAAAGTGATTATGGTCTTTTCACCTTTGTGTTGTTGACGTTAAATGCAGAGCAGGTTTGTAAGTTAGAAACTGCTGATGCTGTGTGAGGCCAGTTGAGCGATCTCTGTGAAATGATTTATGGTGGTCTTCGGCCCGTTGTTTGTGGGCAAGAGACACATTTCACGTGTGATTGGTGTAAGTAGTTCTTCATGACATTACCTCTATTGGTTTTCCCCATTTTTGCATCATTATTCAACATTTTCTAAGAACAATTCTTTCACTTCCTGAGCAACAAAAGAAGCTGTTATTAATGATTGCCTATAATGTGCCAAGTTCTGTTTTTGACACTTGACTCCTGTTATTTCTAATCCTTAAGACAATCTTGCAAAATGGGCATTATTCCCATTTTACCCAAGAGGAGACTGAGTTTCAAAAGGATTAAGCAATACAACTAATAAGTGATAGAAGCATATTTCAAACAGTTTCACCACACTCAGCATCCTGCACAATTTCTACTAAATTAACACATATTCTCATTTTAAATGCAACCTGGAAACTCACATTTTCTCACTTTCTATAATGATTTCTGTAAAATGCCATGATTTTGATCCTAGGGACCAGGGGACCAAGTATATCCAGATACCTCCCTCCACAGTGTAAGTAAAGATATTTGTACAAATCTAGCTGACCTCTTAAAGAAAATTAACTTTGGATTAAAAAAAAAATGAGTAAAAGTAAAAGACACATACAAAAATATAGACAAACGGAAGCAAACTTAGAGAAGGGAAATCAAAACAGTGAGTGGCCCTAAAACCATGTAACAAGAGCAGTTAGTGAATAAATCAGGAGTGTTTAGTTTGGAAAAGAGTCAATTCAGATGGCATTTTGTCATTTCTATCAATACTTGAAAGGCAGACATAAGGAAAAGAACGTTGACCTGTGCATATATGTCCAAAGGGGTAAGAATGGAGAACTTGGGAAGGTCTAGGTCAGCAATAAGGAGGAACTTTTTAAGAATCAGTTTTTAGATGGAACCTAGAAAAGTAGCAAATTCTCAACTTTTAAAGGTGGATAGGAAAAAGCCAGCCTGTCAGCTAAAAGGAATTAAATACAAGGAATTCAAGAATCAGAATGGTGATTGAAATAGATTTCCTTTAAAGCTTTCTTTCAGTCTTGGATGAAAATTGGCAATCCTGATGCTTCTTGCCAAATATGTGCCACAACACTTTGAGACAGAATTAAACTGGCACATAATAGTGCAACAATAGTTTCTTGCTAATAAAATTGGATGACCTTATCAAAGTGCTCTGTATTTCTTTCCTTTTTCTTTTTCATTCATTTTCAGATTCATGTGTCCTGCCACAGGTTTTCAGGGCAAAATGGTTAATTAATGCTCAGTCAACACAGTCCCTGTGTTGATTAGTTAATTCTATATTTGTGTCAGTGATGAAGAAAGTGACAGACTGAATAGAAAAATCTAGACAGGGTGTTAAAAATAAGGCAGGATGTGAGCCCTACACCTGGTCCGGTCGCTGGTCACGACACACCCTTCTGCCTTCTGTTCAGTGCTTCTTTTTTACATGCTTTCTGTGCATTTCTGTTTTGCTACACACAGCCTTGAGCTAGAGAGAGCAGTGCATGCTAAAATGCTTGTCTGCTACAGACATCGCCTGATTTCCTTCATGTGTGACTGCCAGCTCTTGTAAAAAAAGAGGCAAAGTTGGAGCACATCACAGAGTTCAAAACACATTAAGAGTGTTAGGTTCCTTTCTGTATCCTTGAAGGAGAAGGGCTAAGAATAAGAGCGAACAGAAGACCTAAGAATAGCTAAAACAGGGCAAACTGAAACTGGTCTACTTTTTAATAAGTCAGGTTAATTACGGTCATGAGCTGGATAGCCCCTGTTTTATGAAAGAATGAGGAACTTCTGCAGGTACATTTTTTTTCCCCAATGCTGGGAACTGATAGAGTTGTTGGATCTACCTAAAGTACATACTTCTGGTTTAGCACTACAGTGATACTGCTACAATATATTTTTAGAATAAATTCATTGCTAGACATCAACACCTGTACTTAAATTCTTCTTAGGCAGGATATTTCTTTTCTGTGACTAAAAACTTTTCTGAAGCTGTTTCTGCCAGGGTGACTCTTACATTTGTTTGTGATAATTCTGGATAATCCAGTAACTGTGTGCACATAAATACATATCAAAGTCTATTTTAATGGAGAAGCAATGGAGAACACTTTGCACTTCACCCTGATCAACTCTCACACGTTCTCCATATATTTCTGAACATGTAAATACTGTCACGGGACCTGTAAACTGTTGTTCTTCTAGTTGAAAAGACATCAATTATTTTCTCCTATTGTGTTTTTCTTGAAGAGAGAAATACAGCTCATCCAGAATGCAATTTATTTTTTCTTGACAATAAATGAATTTAATGAAAAAATCTCAAAATATTTTGGCCCAATTTTTGTATTTGTTTAATTGCTTTAGGATGCATACAGATTAAATGCTGAATAAAACCATTAGCCAAAGAACAATAAAATGCTCTGAATTCTATAGGAATTGTTAAGAACCAACACATCCTCCTTTGTGTTTAAGAACTAGATGATGGGACCTTATGTTTGCTTAGATTGTGATCTCAGGGCTGATTCTTCAGAGACAGAGAGGGAAAAAATTATGTATTGAAAAGAACTACTGAAAAGGTAAAATTACAGAGATTATATTTTTCCCCAGGAGGAGTCATTTCTACAGAAATATCTCCTGTCTTCTCCCCTCCCCCTTTCCCAAGATTTGCAGCATACTTTCAAATATGCTATCTTTTTGCTTCTGAGAAATCACCTCCATGTTTCTGTGTAAGCCTGTGCGTGCATGTGTGCGTATGTGTATATAAACCTGTGTCTTAAAAAACTATCTATCTACACTATCAAATGAAATACAGAATTTTAATCATAAATTAGACCCAGAATTCCCACTTCATGAACGAGATGACCCTCCCTTGTTTGGTTGCTTAGGTACATGGTGAGATTCAATGACACAAAGTAAACATTTATATGTGTACAGTGCTGTGTTTTGAACTGCTTTATTGAAAAACAAACGATATTTTAAACTATTCCTATCAGGACACCTGAACTTCGAATACATAGCAAACACTCAGAAAATCTTGAACACTACCCCCAAGATATCCTGCCCATTGGGAGTTAAGAAACAACAAGGTATTTTTAAAAAAAAATCATGCTGCTTTGGCAACGATTTGACAGCGAGAATCCTTCAGGCTCTTAATCCCCACATTGCTTCTACCCAGCATAAACATAACCAAACTGCTGTTCAATTATATACTGGCCATTTGAAGTATTATTTTGTTTAAGTCAAAATGCATATGAGCTCCCATAAAGCTAATTTGTATCAGGAAGGTAAAACAGGGTAGCTCCAAAAGGTGAGGTTTCCCTGCAATGCCACAAGGGTCTGGGTTTTAAGGTGGTCCTCTGTTTCTCCCTGATCAATTGGCAGGTCTCTTACCATTTTATTTCAATTCTTACCAAAAGCTATCCATGCAGGAATAGTTCCATAAAACTGCAAATTGCAGTTAAGTTCACATCTTAACAGCGTTTCAAGTGCACATTGTAACAGAGACTCCCAGTAATCAAGTTGCAGGAAGGCTGTTATAATAGTCTTTCTCTCTCTCTGAATTGCAGCAGGAAAGGCAGATGTGGAAATTATGAGTAATGTAATTGATGATCTTAAAGCTTTTAAATACCCAAGCTCTCAAGAATCAAGATCTATTTGAGTTCAGAATCTAATAAGAAGTAAATACAATAGGTTTCAATAAGACATTTTATCAAGAGCTCTGCAGCACTCTCACTCCTTCTGCTTTTATGGGCAACATTATCATCTATCTCATCAGCAGACAAGCTGGAGAATTTTATTGTGACACATAATCATTTTTAGTTCATCATATTTCTCCTTTTCCTTGTGCAGATTTTTTTAAAAATACAGCTTGTTCATTAAATACACCATTTCAGAGGATTTTGTACCTATTAGATTTAATAGGAAAGGAAGCAGAGTGTTGTTAAAACAAGCTGTTTATTGACAACTAATTTATTGTGTTCCACAGTAGGAGGCTCTATATAACACATCAGTGTATTAAAAATAATGCCACTAAGATATCTTCTAGATACCTAGGTTCACAAAGCCTAGCTAGTAACAATTATTTCCAAATTCATCCTGCAATTTATTCACTACCCTGGCTCCAAAGAACTTGTATGCCATTAAGAGTTAATTCAAATGCCACATTAAATACACCTCAATATTATTTTCGTTAATATGCAAATCATTCATAATATCAGGGTGATCTTACATTCAGTGGGAACAGCAATAATGCCTGCTTAATGATGTATTCATCAGTGCTGTAGGTGTCTTCATACTATTACTATTATATATTGTTTTCAGAAACAGACTTGACTACAAAGAAAATTGTATTGTCTCTGTAATAATGGTTTCAAACATTTTTTTTTTTTTCTCTTTTGGTGGAAAAATATCTTTGTTAAGCACGCAGAAGTACTGGTAATTTTTCCAGTGCTATCATTTTCACATCCAGATATACTGCTACCAACTAACCTGGCTTCTGAGATCTGAAATTATTATCATTACATTTTCACCATGTAGGAAACATACACACAAAAAAACGCTTTTTTGTTTACTTAGGATAAAAAATCATTTCACATTTCCATCGTTTTTTTCTCCTGCATTTTCTAATAAGACAATAGGGAAATTGTTTATAGATGGTGGTTTTTCTAGGCTGAAACAAAACAAACAAATGTGTGTGTAAATGAATAAATAATTTTTTGTGAAATAATGCAAACTTTTGTGGCAACAATAACTTAAAATATAAATTAATGTTTATTTTTCTGAACATGTTTTGTCACTTTCCAATGGAGCAAAAAAGATAAAAATAGCTGATGGAGAGGGAAATGTGAAATTTGGTCGTGACTGCTCTATCTTCGTGGTAATCAGGTAAATCAGCAAAAACCTCAAGAAGGCTTTTACATAGCTCTGTCTCTTGCATTTATGACTTTATTTTATACAAAATTTAATAATTAAGTATTCCAAAATTCCAAATTTTTCTAAATATAATTTTTAAAAAAAACACTTCTTGTTATTGTAAGCCCCAGGTTAAACCATGAACCATGTCAAACCTTAATGCCTTTCATCACAATGTTGACTTTCAATCAAAAGCCTTCCTGCCTTGATTGTGTACTCAGCTATAGATGACAGGAAGAACACATCGATTGATTATAAATAACATTCCAATTAAATGTACAGTTATGAAAGAGAAAGATAAAAGAAGTGGAAGAATCTCTCCCCTTCCCAAGCTCACCGTCACAGGATTTCCCAGGGATAAGAATTAAAGCTAACCAAAGAATCTTTTGGAAACAGGATTGTTTCGCCATGGATGAGGGATTACTGATTGGCTTTTTAACTTCAGCTTTTCCAAATAGTTTTTCAGTTATTTAATTTACTCTACATGGAGTCTATTGATTATTCAAGTTGGCAGTCAATTTTATAGGGCACCCCGCTGTTTCTTTGCTTAATGTAGTCAATGATTGTAATTGCTTGATCAGTGCAGCCCATGAAATAGGTTTTGTGTCTTTTTTACAATGCATTGATGGCTTTATCTGATGCAGCCTTGGCAGGGCCGGGTTTTACAGCACTACCCGGAACTCCCAGAGGTCTCTAGATTAATGGCTATGGTGAGCTGCTAGAGCTGCCGATGCTGCTCTCCAGAATGTATTCACACATCTGGCATGCCACACTTGGCATCGGCGCCAGCTTTGTGTTGTGCAGCTACAGAATCTCTCACCAGTGCCTAGTTAACTGTTTTCACTAAGGGAATGAGATAAAAAGCCATCCAGAGAGCTGTTGGCACCCATTCTCTGTCACTGTAGTCACACATTAAAAAATTTTTTTTCAGTCTTTTTTTTAAGAGGCAAATGATGTATGGAAGCAACAAATTACGTGGAATGTTTATGTTTTGAACTCTGTTTGGATTCTGAAAAGCATCCCATGGGTGTTCAGATTTCCTGTAAACCAACAGGCGGCCCCCCTCCTTCCCTTCACCACCACCTTCCCTTGGATGAGAACATGATAGTATGAAACACATCCAAGTTTTCCATACAAGCTGATGGGGGCTTTAGATTTCGAGAGAAAGGTGGATAGCAGAACCACAAATGTGAAAAAGCAGCCTGAACCACCCTCCACAGCTCATTACAATAAAGGTAATTCTCCTGTCCTTCAGTGAATCAGGTGAAATTGCCCAGGCATCATTTCCCTGGGCCTGGGTGTCAGTGTTTCATATTTGGTACAATTTGAATTGCATTATTAGACATGTAAAATGTAGTTTTAATAAGTAGAGCAAGAAAAAGTAATGAAATATGCAACAGAGTTGCATAAATCCATGGACAATATAATTATATAGTACACATGCACGATTTGCAATGCCCAGGATGACTTCCACCAAAAAAAAGAAAAGTGTGATAGACTTTTTTAGACCAGCTGGGCTCTGAGTTGATTTTCTCGGCAGAGTTTGACATCGAAACAGGACAGGTACAGTTTCTTTATTAATACCTTTCTCTCTGAGTAATAAACTATAAATGAATAATGCATCTCTGAAAAGTGTACTTAGAAGACAGAAAATAATACTTCAAATTCCTAGGTCTACATGGAACTGAAATTTCCATTAAAGTAAGCAACTCTGTAAGAATACCATATATGTGTATGCAGTATTAATCTGCAGCCTGTAAAATATTGCACTTTTCTGAAAGTAACCATTCTCATGTTTAGATTTTACAGTCGTTGTGTGATGTCATTGCTAGGATAATTTCACCATTAATTCAGATTTTAATGCCTTTACAATAGAAGTGACTCCAGCAAATTCCCCCTCTCCATCTTTACTTTCTTGGCCTTTAGACACAGTCTAAATATATTTTATCCATTTCATGCATAGCCTTATATATTACACAGCTCTCCTTATACAGAATGTTATTTAATAAGCTGAACAGAAAGAAGCCAAGTCAGCAATTTATACTAGTTTACTGTCAGTCCAGGCTTTGAAATATGAAGAAATGCCTTTTTCTTAAGGACTGTGAAAAGCATCTTACTGCTCTTCCACTCCTAATTTCATTTTAATTTGAAATGTTATAAAAATGAGTGACAGTCATTTTGAAATGGATGTCTGAGTCACTTTTCCATTGCTGTATGCATCGAGGGGGTCTGCGTGACTGCAAGCCTGGCTCCCACCCCCAGTGTCCTCAACACACACACATACAATGAGTGGCATCGCAAAGAATGACATAATAGCTAAACATAATACTCAGAGGAACTGAAGGACTCACTAATATGACAGCTGATGAAAAGCCTTGCTTCAAACTGATTGAAGATAAGTCATGATGGTGGATGAGTAAGGAGCCTGGGCATACCTAAAATCTGAGGAGATCGGCACTGTCCGGGTTAGAATGGCCACATCCCACCCTCCACCATCGCTCCCTCACAGTGACAGAAGCTCAGCTACTCAGTCCCTGAGGGAGACCCTGTGTATTCATTTGGGACCATCCTGTACTGCGACTAGCTTAATTCTGTTTCTCCAACCATTTCTCAGCCTGCCAATCACTTATTTGAGGGCTGGGTCCCCCTTCCATACCTCTCGCCCATCTGTTATTGATTGTAAAGTTCCAGAGGGCAGGGCCTTTGTCATTTTCACTTGCATTTTATTGTTCCTTCTGGTAGCAAGTTGTTATGCAGATGTGGACACTTAATAAATACTACAGCGCAGAGCTTTCCTGTTCTAAACGAAAGGAAACACGGCCCAAGTGCAATGCAAGGGAGCTTATTCATCCACCTGAAAAGATAGGGGAAGTGTTTGAACAACAGCGGATGTTAATGAGGATGACAAAGTTCCCTCTGTGGTTATCTTCTTCCCAAGGTACAAACTGTGGAAGGGGCAGCCGGGATAGGCACAGTTTTGTTCAACAGAGGTAGATTCGAATTCCTGCTCTGGCAGTTGTTGCCTATGTGACCTTGGGCAAATTACTTCATCTCTCTGAACCTCAGTTTCCTTTGAGGTAAAGCACTCAGATTGCCCAGCGCTGCTGAGAGGATGAAACAGGCATCACACTTCACTCAGGATCTGCCACATAAAGGTGTGCCGTAAATGGTAGTTTCACCCAAACTATGCTTAGGAGAGAAAGAAGTCCAATTCCTTGCTCTTCGAATCCTGAGCGCCCGTGGTGCTCCTCCATCTGTGGTCTCCTCTATTTCCTTTTTGCCGTTGGTCTTTATTTTAATCCAACTTTCACTTTCATGCTTTGCTTATACCAATTGCTCCCTGAAGATATAATCTAAATGTAATTCAGAACAACAAATCTAATACAAAATGCGATAGGCAAGTATCATCAGGTTTGGGAGAACATTACTGTTTCTCCTCTACTACCTATATTTTAGAAAATATTTAAATTTTTTTTTTTAGTTGATTGCAGATATTACCATATTTTTATTTGTCTCATTTATGGATGTTCCTTTGTTGCGGCGGCTGCTAGGGGAAAGAGAAAGAAAAAGGGGAAATTTTCTTCATGTACGCACAAAGGTGGTGATATTGACTGAAGATGATGGCGAAATTTCTCGATGTGCTCACGCCGGCTCAGGCCTGCCTGCGGTGAACCTTGGATAGAAGCCAATTCCGATGCCTGGAACCGGCCCAGCATGGGGGGTGAGGAATCCGTCCCCTCGCCGGCAGTCGTACCTCGCCCAGGGACGCTCAAGAAAAACGTTGCCGCGTCCCTGGTCCGCGATACGCGGCCCTGACTGAGCAGAGTAACACGCGCCAGGAAGATCGGGTCCGGCAGAGTGCCTGCCGCCCAGCGATCCCGATGCGTCCCGCTCACTCGACTGCCGGTTGTCCTAGAAAATATTAAAATTTAATTGATACTGTTTGCTGCCTGGATTTCTTTCGTTGGGACCCTCCCTGGGGTACCAGGCAGCAGACAGAGCTAAGAGATGAGAGCCAAGGTTCCAGCCAAAGCAGGGTGTACTGGCCAAAAGACTCTAACCTGAAGTGAAAAGAGCCACAGAGATGAGTCTTAACTACAATTTTAAAAAAATAAATAAAAATAAAAGCAAGGGAAGCCAAAAGCAAAGTCGAAGGTATGAGAGATGGGGGCTAATGTGCTGGTGGACATGGTAATGGGAAAGAAATGAGGCAGAGAGTCCTGGATATTGAACTCTGAGTCAGACTGCATGTGACTCTGCCTTCATAGAAAGCAACTTGGAGGTGGTCCTGGATGATGAGATTCCCTGTTTCCTATGCGGGTCAAAGAGGTCGTTCAGTGAAGGGAAGTGCCTGACCCTCTCATACCTCTTGACAATCCCAGGATCTAGCACAGATGCCATGGCAGTCAGAGAAGTAGTCTACTGTGTCTTCTATCGAGTCTTCTAGCTTCGTAGATGCTATGTATTTCCAAACCGACTGCCAATGACAGCAGTTTTCTGAAAGCCCATATTTCTCAGTATTTCACAGGAGAGTATACCTCTGTCCACACAGAATTTGGGGGAAAACTCTTTAGATATTCTGACATCAATGGTTGTAATATTCTTGTATACAGAGTAACACCAGCCCCATTCTCCTAGATTTGTTGTAACCACTGGTGAATATCATAACTTGAATGTTAAAATGAGAATATATTTTTATATTTAACAGTAAACTGAAGTTTTACCCATTTTCTATGAATCACATTGTTGGTGGTATTTCCATCATTGAGTCAAGGGCATTCACGCTGCATCAGGAAAGGACAAATATCAACAAGGTCACGGAAGACAGGGGTGTAATAGGGCTACACCCGCAGTCATGAGAAGTTACAAAAACTCTGATTGTAACCAGATGCCATTTTTTTTTAATGGGGAAAGAGAGGTCATTGAGAGAAAACCACCTTAGTAGGGAATAAATTTTAAATTATTTGACTAAAAATTTATCAAAGGTGGCTGTCATTTTAACTGCCCACTTTGTCATCATCCCACATCAGACAACATCAACCATTCCTCACACTAGCCACCCATTTCCACCACAACCAACAAGAAAAGGGACTGAAGAACAGGAGAGGCAGCCTCAAAAGTGAGGAAGTTACTTTTCCCACAATTCTGAGTCATAGTGAATACACTTCATTTTTACAATAAAGGCCAGTCAGTGAGTGATCTACAGAAAGTATGACTCTTTCTCTCTTACTTTAATTCTGGCCCTAATAGGATACTCTAGCTCATATTCCAACAGAAAGGAAGGGAAAGGATCTAAACCAGCATTTAATGATCACTTAGCATGTCCAAAAGATAATTAAATATGCATATATGCTTTCACCTATGTGTATGTATGTAGGTATATGTGTATATTCTCTGACTTAAGTTCCTTTCAAAGCTATGAGCTAGATGTTATTACATCCACATTATTGATGGGAAACTGAAGCTCAGAGAGAGGCTAAGTGACTTCCCTGTGGTTACACAGCTAGTAAGGGATAGATGCATGATTTACACCCAGGGTGGTTTACTTCAAAACCGTGTCTTTCACCCTTCTTCTTGCTGCCTTGTGTTACCAGTAAGTGGTGAAGGTGTGATTCAAAATGGGTGATTGAGCTCTAGATCATTTGAGAACTTCTTTGTGGGTCTGATTCCTGAGTATGATAAACATGTCTGCTATGTAAGTCTTGGACATACTGGTGTGGCCACATCCTGAAAGGATGTGCCTCAGTTGTTCTCTGCTGTGACCTGCTCTCTGTGTTGTCATGTGGAACTCCCATCTTGGCATGAGTCAGGTACAGTTTGGACATTCTGGACTTTGAATATTTAGGGGAAAAATATCTATATATAAAGAAGTTTGTAAAATATTCTATATATAATTACAGAAGACCTAGTATTCAGATATTACTCAGAGAATAGTTTCATTCCAAACACGCTCACCTCAATTTTTTAAATTTAAAAAGTTTATTATATATGGACATAACACATCTGATACAAAGCGCATATATTTAATGTGAATTAAATATTTTGAAATTCTTTTCACAATAACTTAAACATTGTCCCCAGTTCTTGAAAAATTTCTTCTCCCCTCAAATCAAAGAATTCAAACTTTTTTTTAATCAAGATGATATGTTTTTTATTTGGATTGAATGTCTTGAAGGTGGTTTCAGACTTCTGCAACCTGTGGGTTGACAGAGTCATACTGTCTTCACGTTGATGGTGAGAGTATTTGCTCACACCTTGGTTTCCGAAAACATCATGTCCTTGAGCCTGGTGGCACATTCATCCCAATTGTGGAAACTTAACCTGACTGAAACTCAAACAGTCTTCATAAAGGGCTATTAAAAATATGTTGTCATGACAGAGGAGACCTTCAAGATGGCAGAGGAGTAAGACGTGGAGATCACCTTCCTCCCCACAAATACATCAGAAATACATCTACATGTGGAACAACTCCTACAGAACACCTACTGAGCACTGGCAGGAGACCTCAGACTTCCCAAAAGGCAAGAAACAACCCACATACCTGGGTAGGGCAAAAGAAAAAAGAGAGACAAAAGAATAAGGACAGGACCTACACCTCTGAGAGGGAGCTGTGAAGGAGGAAAAGTTTCCACACACTAGAAAGCCCCTTCACTGGTGGAGACACGGGGTGGGGGGTGGCAGGGGGGAAGCTTCAGAGCCACAGAGGAGAGCACAGCAACAGGTGTGCAGAGGGCAAAGCGGAGAGATTCCCGCACAGAGAATCAGTGCCGACCTGCACTCACCAGTTTGAGAGGCTTGTCTGCTCACCCGCCAGGGCGGGTGGGGGCTGGGAGCTGAGGCTCAGGCTTCGGAGGTCAGATCCCAGGGAGAGGACTGGGGTTGGCTGTGTGAACACAGTCTGAAGGGGGCTAGTGCACCACAGCTAGCTGGGAGGGAGTCCAGGAAAAAGTCTGGAACTGCCAAAGAAGCAAGAGACCATTGTTTCACGGTGTGCAAGGAGAGGGGATTCAGAGCAACGCCTAAACAAGCTCCAGAGATGGGTGCAAGCCACGGCTATTACTGCGGACACCAGGGAAGGGCGTAAGACATTAAGGCTTCTGCTGCAGCCACCAAGAAACCTGTGTTCAAGGACAGGCCACTATCCACACCTACCCTCCCAGGAGCCTGTGCAACCCGCCACTGCCAGGGTCCCGTGATCCAGAGACCACTTCCACGGGAGAACACACAGTGCGCCTCAGGCTGTTGCAATGTCATGCCGGCCTCTGTCACTGCAGGCTTCCCCCGCATTCCGTACCCCTCCCTCGCCCTGGCCTGAGTGAGCCAGAGCCCCCTAATCAGCAGCTCCTTTAACCCCGTCCTGTCTGAGCAAAGAACAAATGCCCTCAGCAACCTACACGCAGAGGCAGGGTCAAATTTAAAGCTGAACCCCAGGAGCTGTGCGAACAAAGAAGAGAAAGGAAAATTTCTCCCAGCAGCCTCAGGAGCAGTGGATTAAATCTCCACAATCAACTTGATGTACCCTGCATCTGTGGAATACCTGAATAGACAACAAACCATCCCAAAATTCAGGTGGTAGACTTTGTGTGATTATGTCTGTATAGCTTTGCTTTTACCTAGGGTCCTAGGGTTTTGTCTGTCCGTTTTTTGTTTGTTTGTCTTTTTAGTATAGTTCTTAGCGCTTGTGATCATTGATGGATTTGTTTTTTGGCTTGATGCTCTCTTCTTTCTTTTTTCTTTTATTACTTTTAAATTTCTTTTTATTTTTAATATTTTTTTTATTTTTTAATAAATTTCTTTCTTTCTTTCTTTCTTTCTTTCTTCTTTCTTTCTTCTTTCTTTCTTTCTTTCTTTCTTTCTTTCTTTCTTTCTTTCTTTCTTTCTTTCTTTCTTTCTTTCTTTTTTTCTCCCTTTTCTTCTGAGCTGTGTGGCTGACAGGGTCTTGGTGCTCTGGCCAGTGTCAGGCCTGTTCCTCTGAGGTGGGAGACAAGAGTTCAGGTCATTGGTCCACCAAAGACCTCCCGCCTCCACGAACTATCAAACAGCAAAGGCTATCCCAGAAATCTCCATCTCAATGCTAAGACCCAGCTCCACTCAACGACCAGCAAGCTACAGTGCTGGACACCCTATCCCAAACAACTAGCAAGGGAGGAACACAAACCCACCCATTAGCAGAGAGGCTGCTAAAATCATAATAAGGTCACAGACACCCCGAAACACACCACCGGATGTGGTCCTGCCCACCAGATAGACAAGATCCAGCCTCATCCACCAGAACACAGGCACTAGTCCCCTCCACCAGAAAGCTTACACAACCAACAGAACAAAACTGGCCCACTGCGGGCAGACGCCAAAAACAACGGGAACTATGAACCTGCAGCCTGCAAAAAGGAGACCCCAAACACAGTAAGTTAAGCAAAATGAGAAGACAGAGAAACACATAGCAGATGAAGGAGCAAGGTAAAAACCCAGCAGACCAAACAAATGAAGAGGAAATAGGCAGTGTCCTGAAAAAGAATTCAGAGTAATGATAGTAATGATGATCCAAAATCTTGGAAATAGAATGGAGAAAATACAAGAAACGTTTAACAAGGAACTAGAAGAACTAAAGAGCAAACCAACAATAATGAACAACACAATAAATGAAATTAAAAAATCTCTAGGAGGAAGCAATAGCAGAATAACTGAGGCAGAAGATTGGATAAGTGACCTGGAAGATGAAATAGTGGAAATAACTACTGCAGAGCAGAATAAAGAAAAAAGAATGAGAAGAATTGAGGATAGTGTCAGAGACCTCTGGGACAATATTAAACGTGCTGACATTCGAATTATAGGGGTCCCAGAAGAAGAAGAGAGAAAGAAAGGGACTGAGAAAATATTTGAAGAGATTATAGTTGAAAACTTCCCCAGTATGGGAAAGGAAATAGTCAATAAAGCCCAGGAAGTGCAGAGAGTCCCATACAGGATAAATCCAAGGAGAAACACGCAAAGACACATATTAAGCAAACTATCAAAAATTAAATAAAAAGAAAAAATATTAAAAGCAGCAAGGGAAAAATAACAAATAAATACAACAGAAGCCCCTAACTGTTAACATCTGATCTTTCAGCAGAAACTCTGCAAGCCAGAAGGGAGTGGCAGGACATACTTAGAGTGATGAAAGAGAAAAACCTACAACCAAAATTACTCTACCCGGCAAGGATCTCATTCAGATTCAATGGAGAAAATAAAACCTTTACAGACAAGCAAAAGCTAAGAGAATTCAGCATGACCAAACCAGCTTTACAACAAATGCTAGAGGAACTTCTCTAGGCAGGAAACACAAGAGAAGAAAAAGACCTACAATAACAACCCCCCAAAATTAAGAAAACTGTAATAGGAACATACATATCGATAACTACTTTAAGTGTAAATGGATTAAATGCTCCAACCAAAAGACATAGACTGGCTGAATGGATACAAATACAAGACCCGTCTATATGTTGTCTACAAGAGACCCACTTCATACCTAGGGACACATACAGACTGAAAGTGAGGGGATGGAAAAAGATATTCCATGCAAATGGAAATCAAAAGAAAGCTGGAGTAGCAATTCTCAAATCAGACAAAATAGACTTTAAAGTAAAGACTATTAAAACAGAAAAGAAGGCCACTACATAATGATCAAGGGATCAATCCAAGAAGAAGATGTTACAATTGTAAATATATATGCACCCAATATAGGAGCACCACAATACATATGACAAATGCTAACAGCTATAAAAGGGGAAATCGACAGTCACACAATCATACAGAGGGACTTTAACACTCCACTTTCACCAGGGAACACATTATCCAAAACGAAAATAAATAAGGAAACACAAGCTTTAAATGACACACTAAACAAAATGGACTTAATTGATATATACAGGACATTCCATCCAAAAAGAACAGAATACACTTTCTTCTTAAGTGCTCATGGAACATTCTCCAGGATAGATCATATCTTGGGTCACAAATCAAGCATTGGTAAATTTTAAAAAATTGAAATCTTATCAAATATCTTTTCCGACCGCAAAGCTATGAGACTAGATATCAATTACAGGAAAACATCTGTAAAAATGCAAACACATGGAGGCTAAACAATACACTACTAAATAACCAAGAGATCACTGAAGAAATCAAAGAGGAAATCAAAAAACACCTAGAAACGAATGACAATGAAAACACAACAACACTAAACCTATGGGATGCAGCAAAAGCAGTTCTAAGAGGGAAGTTTATAGCAGTACAACCCTACCTCAAGAAACAAGAAACATCTCAAATAAACAACCTAACCATACACCTAAAGCAATTAGAGAAAGAAGAACAAAAAACCCCCAAAGTTAGCAGAAGGAAAGAAATCATAAACATCAGATCAGAAATAAATGAAAAAGTAACAAAGGAAACAATAGCAAAGAACAATAAAACTAAAAGCTGGTTCTTTGAGAAGACAAACAAAATTTATAAACCATTAGCCAGACTCATCAAGGAAAAAAGGGAGAAGACTCAAATCAATAGAATGAGAAATGAAAAAGGAGAACTAACAACTGACACTGCAGAAACACAAAGGATCATGAGAGATTACTATAAGCAACTATATGCCAATAAAATGGACCATCTGGTAGAAATGGACAAATGGTTAGAAAAGCACAACTTTCTGAGACTGTACCAGGAAGAAATAGAAAATATAAATAGACCAATCATAAGAACTGAAATTGAGACTGTGATTAAAATCTTCCAACAAACAAAAGCCGAGGACCAGGTAGCTTCAAAGGCAAATTCTATCAAACATTTAGAGAAGAGCTAGCACCTATCTTTCTCAAACTCTTCTAAAACATAGCAGAGGGAGGAACACTCCCAACCTCATTCTATGAAACCACCATCACCCTGATACCAAAACCAGACAAAGATGTCACAAAGAAGGAAAACTACAGGCCAATATCACTGATGAGCATAGATGCAAAAATCATCAACAAAATACAAGCAAACAGAATCCAACAGCACATTAAAAGGATCATACACCATGATCAAGTGGGGTTTATCCCAGGCATGCTAGGGTTCTTCAATATACGCAAATCAATCAATGTGATACATCAGATTAACAAATTGAAGGATAAGAACCATATGATCATCTAACGAGATGCAGAAAAAGCTTTTAACAAAATTCAACACCCATTTCCCATTTATGATATAAACTCTCCAGAAAGTAGGCAGAGAGGGAACTTATCTCAACATGATAAAGGCCATATATGACAAAACCACAGCCAACATCATTCTCAATGGTGAAAAACTGAAACCATTTCTACTAAGATCAGGGACAAGACAAGGTTGCCCACTCTCACCATTATTATTCAACATAGTTTTGGAAGTTTAGGCCACAGGAATCAGAGAAGAAAAAGAAATAAAAGGAATCCAAATCAGTAAAGAAGAAATAAATCTGTCACTCTTTGCAGATGACATGATTCTATACAAAGAGAATCCTAAGGACACCACCAGAAAACTTCTAGAGCTAATCAGTGAATTTGGTAAAGTAGCAGGATACAAAATTAATGCACAGAAATCTCTTGCATTCCTATACAATAATGATGAAAAATCTGAAAGAGAAATTAGGAAACACTCTCATTTACCATTGGAAAAAGAAGGATAAAATACCTAGGAATAAACCTACCTCAGGAGACAAAAGACCTGTATGCACAAAACTCTAAGACACTGATAAAAGAAATTAAAAATGATACAAACAGGTGGAGAGATATACCATTTTCTTCGACTGGAAGAATCAACACTGTGAAAATGACTATACAACCCAAAGCAATCTACAGATTCAATGCAATCCCTATCAAACTACCACTGGCATTTTTCACAGAACTAGAACAAAAATTTCACAATTTGTATGGAAACACAGAAGACTCCGAATAGCCAAAGCAATCTTGAGAAAGAACAACGGAGCTGGAGGAATCAGTCTCACAGGCTTCAGACTATACTACAAAGCTACAGTAATCAAGACAGTATGGTAGTGGCGCAAAAACAGAAATATAGATCAATGGAACAGGATAGAAAGCTCGGAGATAAACCCACGCACATATGGTCACCTTATTTTTGATAAAGAATATACAATGGAGAAAAGACAGCCCATTCAGTAAGTTGTGCTGGGAAAACTGGAGAGGTACATGTAAAAGAATGAAAATAGAACACTCCCTAACACCATATACAAAAATAAACTCAAAATGGATTAAACACCTAAATGTAAGGCCAGACACTATAAAACTCTTAGAGGAAAACATAGGTAGAACACACTATGACATAAAGCACAGCAAGATTCTTTTTGACCCACCTTGTAGAGAAATGGAAATAAAAACAAAAATATACAAATGGGACCTAATGAAACTTAAAAACTTTTGCACCACAAAGGAAACCATAAACAAGATAAAAAGACAACCCTCAGAATGGGAGAAAATATTTGCAAATGAAGCAACTGACCAAGGATTAATCTCCAAAATTTACAAGCAGCTCATGCAGCTCAAGATCAAAAAAACAAACAAACTTATCCAATAATGGGCAGAAGACCTAAATAGATATTTATCCAAAGAAGATATACAGATTGCCAACAAATACATGAAAGGATGCTCAACATCACTAATCATTAGAGAAATGCAAGTCAAAACTACAATGAAGTATCACCTCACACCAGTCAGAATGGCCATCATCAAAAAATCTACAAACAATAAATGCTGGAGAGGGTGTGGAGAAAAGGGAACCCTCTTGCACTGTTGGTGGGAATGTAAATTGATGCAGCCACTATGGAGAACAGTATGGAGGTTCCTTAAAAAACTCAAAGTAAAACTACCATACAACCCAGCAATCCCACTACTGGGCATATACCCTTTGAATATGGGAAAACCACAATTCAAAAAGAGTCCTGTACCATAGTGTTCATTGCAGCTCTATTTACAATAGCCAGGACATGGAAGCAACCTAAGTGTCCATCGACAGATGAATGGATAAAGAAGATTTTGCACATATATACAATGGAATATTACTCAGCCATAAAAAGAAACGAAATTGAGTTATTTGTAGTGAGGTGGATGGACCTAGAGTCTGTCATACAGAGTGAAGTAAGTCAGAAAGACAAAAACAAATACCGTATGCTAACACATATATATGGAGTCTCAAAAAAAAAGAAAAAAAAATGGTTCTGAAGAACCTAGGAGAAGGACAGGAATAAAGACACATACGTAGAGAATGGACTTGAGGACACGGAGACAGGGTAGGGTAAGCTGGGACGAAGTGAGAGCGTGTCATGGACATATATGCACTACCAAATGTAAAATAGATAGCAAGTGGGAAGCAGCCACATAGCACAGGGAGATCAACTCAGTGCTTTGTGACCACCTAGAGGGGTGGGACTGGGAGTGTGGGAGGGAGACACAAGAAGGATGAGATATGTGGATATATGTATATGTATAGCTGATTCACTTTGTTATAAAGTGGAAACTAACACACCATTGTAAAGCAATTATACTCCAATAAAGATGTTAAAAAAAAGAGTATGTATGTTTTCATGGCAATCTTAACCAATGCTTTCATAAACTAATTAGTTCATAACGCAATGGCCATTTTAATACAATAGAATTTTTAAACAAAAATAATGTCTGTGATTGGGAGTAATTTGTTGGATACTTTAGAAATAAAAAGGAAAAGTTTGATTTATCTGCACTTGCATCTTTCAAGTAACTATTAGTATGTTAGCTCTATATTTCACTTACTATATTTTATCAATGTCTAAAATGATACTTATATGCTTAAACTCACTTATTAGTGAGCAGCTCTTTGAAAAATGCTGTCTTTATAGAAAAAATTCTATTTTTTTTAATACAAATAGCATCTCTTAAAAAAAACATAGTTTCTAAAAATTTTTTATTTTATTTTTTTAACATCTTTATTGGAGTATAATTGCTTTACAGTGGTGTGTTAGTTTCTTCTTTATAACAAAGTGAATCCGCTATACATATATATATCCCCATATTTCCTCCATCTTCCGTCTCCCTCCCACCCTCCCTATCCCACCCCTCTAGGTGGTCACAAAGCACTGAGATGATTTCCCTGTGATATGCAGCTGCTTCCCACTTGCTATCTGTTTTACATTTGGTGGTGTATATATGTCCATGCCACTCTTCACTTTGTCCCAGCTTACCCTTCCCCCTCCCTGTGTCCTCAAGTCCATTCTCTATGTACGCGTCTTTATTCCTGTCCTGCCCCTAGGTTCTTCAGAACCTGTTTTTTTTTGAGACTCCATATATATGTGTTAGCATACGGTATTTGTTTTTGTCTTTCTGACTTATTTCACCCTGTATGACAGACTCTAGGTCCATCCACCTCACTACAAATAACTCAATTTTGTTTCTCTTTATGGCTGAGTAATATTCCATCGTATATATGTGCAAAATCTTCTTTATCCATTCATCTGTCGATGGACACTTAGGTTGCTTCCATGTCCTGGCTATTGTAAATAGAGCTGCAATGAACATTGTTGTGGTACATGACTTTTTTTGAATTATGGTTTTCCCAGGGTATATGACCAGCAGTGGGATTGCTGGGGTGTATGGTAGTTCTATTTTTAGTTTTTTAAGGAACCTCCATACTGTTCTCCATAGTGACTGTATCAATTTACATTCCCACCGGTGTTTACTATTCTTTCAGTTTGCCAATCTGTCTTGTTTGTGCTAAGTCAGCAGTCTTTAATTGTAAGGAGCATTTTTAAAGTTTTTTCCCACATAGATTGGACTGAATGAAAAGTTGATAATTGTAAGTCTATGTGGACATCCCATATATTCTGACTTAAAGACCTGTGTTGAAAATGAAACATGGAGGGTTGGCTGGACATCAGCTATATCATCAGGGAAACTGTGCTCATATGGTCAGTGTTCTCGTGGATTCTAGCCTTGTTAAATGTACTCCCCCAACATTGTTTGTGGTCCCGATTTGGGACTTTTCAATCAGTTTCAATTTCTATGTCCCTCTGCATGTCCAGATTCTGGATGTGCCTTACAGAGGAAGTGCCAAAATTCCATGAGAAAAACAATCCCTATGGAAATTTTGGCTTGACCAGAAGCAGGAAGGACAGGAAACATTATTTTTAAAATCCCATTTTTCACATTGTTGATGTCTGGAGAATCAAGATAAGCTTTGAGCCTACTTCCAAATCTTTGGGTGCCCCTCCAAGACTGCTCTAAATGGGGTGTGAAACTTAGCTTGCTGGGGGGGGGGATTGGACAGCAAGCAAGATGAGACAGAATTGGCAGTAGGTCTTTTCTCCATTTAGTTTCCAGGATGATGGAGGTGAAGCTGGAGGTTTCCCATCCTTAATGCCTTATCTAGGAGACAGCTCTGTGAATACTGGCCCAAAATGTTACTTTTCTTTTTCGTAAATATTATACTTTGAGTTTTTGAGTTTTAGTGAGCCAGAGAGCACAAAAATAGTCTTTATTCTTGAAATATTTATACATAAAAGCATTACTGAAATAAGAATGTATGATTCCTTGGATTGCATTACAAAGTTGTGACATAATTACTTTATTTTTAGCTCTTAGTGCTTAATGGAAACACAACATGGAAGGGGCTGTTGGGGCAGAAACCAAATTGTGGAAGTGACTATGAATGGTTAAGAAACTGTTATTGACTTCCCCAAGGTCCTACATCCTTTTGCTTCATCAAATTATCAACTAGAATCTTAATTTTACCTGTGAATTTGGAAAAGATGTAAATCATCGCATGTTTGGCAAGTGCCTGTGATAAAGTACTATAGTGAGCTCTACAGAGATTTTTATTTAATACATGAGTATTTCCAAACCTGAAACTATATTGTATATATCTTAGAGCTGTTAAAAATCTATCATATATATATATATATATATATATATATATATATATATATATATATATATATACACACACACACATATGAGGAGGGTAAAATGTTCTTCCAAGTTTGGTAAAGAAAAACATCACATACATAGCTCAGTTTTAAATTGGAATATTATCCTTTATAACAGTATACATGTATTTACCTATTTTATAACCAATGTTCTTTAAGCAAAATGGAGAGAAGTATATTACTCCAGAAATGTGCAGTTCTGCAAATAATGCTGGAAGTGGTCATTTACTTTCTCTAAAAACATACTGGATTTATGAACATTTTATTTTCAGTTGTCTAGAAATTCATGAGAATAGAGAAGACTCAAGAAGGATTTGAGACATTGGACACTGTTGCATGGCAATAGTTAAGAACAAATTTCATCTGCCTCTGCTAATATCCAATGCTACTCACAATTGAATTAGCAAGTGGAGTGATTGAGTAATTCAATGATAACATTTACTAAGTGGAATTCTCATAGATGCCCATGCTTAGGGCTGAAATAAAGGACACTTTCTTACCATGGGCAATGTGAAATTGAATACTGTTTTTAATTTTCTCCTCATTTTTCTACTCTTCAGTCAAAAGGATAGATTTCTTTAGTGTTTCCTTAGTATGTCCAGTCTCTGGGCTTTAACTTGGTTATCTATAATACTCTCTCTTATATTTTCTCTGAATTCTCAAGTCATATTATGATAGATGATAGATAGATAGATAGATAGATGTGTGTGTGTGTGTGTGTGTGTGTGTGTGAGAGAGAGAGAGAGAGAGAGAGAGAGAGAGAGAAGGAGCTGATGATATTGCATCTTAATAAATCAGGAAACAATAAAACCCATAAGGTCAGTTTTCCTATGGATTTATTACCATAGTTGAAGAAGATAGTTTCTGTAAGCAGAGGCTTAAGTTTTATCTACTTAATGCTTTCACGATGAAGTCATTTAGGAATAGTCCGTATTGAGGTCACCTTGTCCATTATTGAAAAGAAAAATTTTTAGAATCCAAGTAAAACTACAAAGTTTGCCTAAATATTTGATGGCAAAGTCCTGATTTTCAGAAGCAAGGAAATGCTAAAGGTACAGGTTATTGAGGAGGTCTCCTTCCCTGCAAATGCAATCACGTCAGCACCATCAGCCTGGTTTACTCAATGACTCATATAGCATTTCCCTTCTTTGTGAATATTAAATGTACCAATGTTATTTAAAAAACAAGTTTGTGATCATGGACAATATGCAAGATAGAGAATAATGAACACAGAATTAATTTCTTATAGGACAAAATGATACATGAGAGGTCCTACTTCTGCAGCTGGACATTAGCATGGTATATTTGGGAAGAAATCTTTCCAATCAACTATAACTTGAAATACCATGTGATTTGAGACATAAATACATAAATGCATAAACAAGATGGCCTTATAATTTTTGAAGTGTTTTATAATCTTTAACATGCTTTCACATGCATGTTCCTCAAATGTATGAAAGGGAAGAGTAAAGTTTATAGAAAACAGAGTCTGAGAAGTAATTAACAGAGCTGGGTCTAGAGTCAAATTTTTTTAACTCTCATTATTTTCCTGTTTCCATTTCACCATAGACCTTCTCATTTGAGAATGACTAGGATAAAAACATGATTCTGAATTTCTCAAGGGCAACAGAAGTAGTATTAGCATAATAACTGCATATATTAAAAAAAAAAAAGAAATGATTGATTCCTTTGGTTTCATAGCAGTACCATTTTTAGGTAAACCCACACAAGAGTGCACCCTTGAAGAGTTAAAAATGAGTTACTGCATTTATTCGCTTACCTTGGCATCAGTTGCAACATGACTTAAATGCAGTGACCTGTGGCAGAGAGAAATCAATAAATAGAAAGAGTTAGCTATGCCATGGCTTTAGTTTGAAAGGTCCATCATTTCATTTTTCTTTGGTATTTCATAGACTTTGTCACTCTAAATTAAAAGAAAGAAGAAATCAAAGTGGATCTTAAAGTTTAATATATATTTGAGAACTTCTTATTAGGGTAGCTAGCAGTCTTCCCTGTCTCTTGTTTTTAGTCTATTGTGTCCAGTTGTGAGTATCATGTACATTTCACAAGAACTAATTTCTGTTATTTAGGAAGAACTGTTAGGTTTATTTGCTTGGCCTTGATTAGATTAGACCTGGCCATATCGGCTGGGTCATTGTGCTTAACTCCTTATACTTATGTTTTATAACATTATAATAAAAGAATGAGCACTGCCCATCAGTGCCTGTTCACAATCATTTATCCTTAATGTGCCTGAAAGAAACAGAGAGAAATGAAAGGAGACACTTTCTCATTCATGATTCTTTTAAAAACTGTTCTCTCGTCTTCCCCCCTCCCATCCTGATATCGCATGCATGGCTTGTTCTCAGCCTGCTCTGAGACAAGCTAGGGCAGACCCTGTAATATGATTCAAATTGCAATCTCATGTCTTGCATCCCCCAAACACCTCATCTCCGATGCAACCTGGAACCTTCATTCCAGTCCCCAATTAGACTAATATATCTGCCCAGCTCCGATTGGGGGTGATGGATCGGCTGGGAGAGTTGGGGGGGAGACAAGGAGATTTTCTCAGCTCCTCTGCGTTCCCATAGGCGCGCAGCATTTGACAGATTGAGCAGAACTGCCACGAAAGAGTCTGACACAGATGGTGTAATTAGAAAATGCGAAGTGCGAGTGTGAAATTTATCTTTGATCAGCACCTCCTTGCCAGATTGTCATCTATGTTAATATGATGATGGCTTCTTGGAGATGGATAGAAGGAAACAGCAGCCTTGAAGAGGAAAGGGAGACTGTTCGCTCCATAGAGAAGATTTTATATTTACTTCTGAAATCCAATCAATTTCAACAGGCCAGAAAGAAATAGTACTTATTTAATTCATATGGAAAACGAGCCTAACCTGATTCACACACTTTATTAAACCTATGATCAATGTGGTAAAACTTGAACTTTAGTTGGAAGGGAGACGTTAATTTTTTATGGAGTAATAAATAACAAAATACAGTCTATAACTGCAGGAGCTGTTAAAGACAATGTTCATCTCTGTTTATCAAGACCCTATGAAAAATGTATAGAAGAAAATCACTACTCTCCATAGCATGAAAACTTCACACACTGCCAGCAAAGTTTTATTTTCCATCTTTCCTCTACTCATTCTGCTCCCAAAATAATACCTATGATTTTTATTCGGTGCAAAGTACACAAGCTTTATCTTCTTCAATGTTTTAGATTTTATACTTATTTTTCTGTATTTAGCAATTTGAAAAAATTAATAAATTCATTGCTAGTCAGGACTTGAAGAAATTGCCTCCTCTGAATACTGTTTTGCTGAAAAATCAAGATATTTACCCTGAGGGGGGCCAAGTGTAGCCATAACCCATTTCTTAAGTTTGCTGTATCCAAGAACAGTAATATTCTCTTTGGATGGCTCAGAAGGTTCAGGCTTACAAGCAAACTATGATAGACTACATTTTGCCATAATCTGCTCAAATGTTCACATTGATGGTGCTAATTTTCAGTAAGGTAAATTAGCATAATTAATGACCAGCCAAATTTGGGGGTAATACAGTATGTAATTAACATTAGAGAGTTCTGTTGTACCACCTGCCCTCACATTTCATTGTTGCAGGGATCGAACTGTACAGGAGGAAATTTTCCCCTTTGCTGCACTGAGCAGAAAGCAGCTTTCTTCATCAGAATAAGCCATTAGCTGTAATGGCATGTAGGTGTAATGGAATGTGCTCGAAACATCTGTGCTGAGAGCAGGGGAGAAATTGCTGCATGCAGTCGTAGGCCTTTGGGGAGCTTGATTAAGGGTTGCTTCAAAGAACTTGAGATCTGGCTTGGGATGCAAAAAAAAAAAAAAAAGAGAGAGAGAGAGGGAGAGAAAGAAAGGAAAATAATGCTAATAGATTTACGGATGTACTGCAGGGAGAACAAAGGATTTTTAATTTTTTTCTTCCTTTATTGCTCTTACATTACATCTGTTCTCTGTTGGGTTTTCACTTATTGAAGTGATCTGGAAAAAATGTAACTCTAAATGCAGTTTAGAGGGAAAGATCATAGCTGTAGAAATAAAATAGTTTGATTATTTTCCCTTTTTGGCAGCTAATGGAAAGTTTCTCACAACCTGTGAAGAAAAATTCTAAATATTATTTATGCTAAGTGTTATCTTAAAATTCATCTCAGAAAATGAAACGAAAATCCAGATTTAAGGTTGGAAATAAATTTTTGGTTTTCATCAGTCTACACACAGCAGTTCTTACACTGTATCAACTAACTGGCTGATTCATTTCAAACTGCTTAATTCAGTATTTCAAAGAGTGCCCTGAACTGATCTTTTAACTAACCTTTTCCACAAAATTTTCATAAATATACGTATTATAGGTAATAACATTTTAACTTCTGAGGACAATGGGGAAATTTTTTGAGCCATTTCTTTTTTTAGCAAATACTTATTAAGCACTTGCTATGTGAAAAACACAGTTTCTATACTTGGTGTTTGGTCACCATTGCTGGGAATATAATAAATTACATTTGGCAACCAGCATGGTCAATTGTATCACCTCAGCCATCTCCTTATTCCATGCTGACTGCTGAAGTTAAATCCATCATGCAGTGATACACATTGACTGCTAAAATAACTCAACTGAATGCATTGATTCTGATAAGCTTTGGCCATTTAGAAGTGTTAAAAACAAAAAACAAAAAACAAAAAACTAGCTTTTAACCACAGTCTTCATGGTAAAGATTAGCCAGAAGAGAGTTATATTTAGATAATGGGTAAGAAAAGGGTTAAACATTTGTGAGCCTAATGCACCCAAAAGGGAATTAGCATTCTGCATGGGACAGATGTGAATGTATTGCTTAGAAAATTAGAAACAAACCTGAAAATATTGGGTGATTTTATGATTAGGTAAATCTTATACTTTCTAATTATAAATGACAATGAACCTCTCTATTCACTGGAATCTATCTTCCTTATGAAATAAGAAGCTTGCTGAGCTGGTGCCAAAAATTCCTTACACTGAAGTTTAAAATATGTAAGGAGGCAAGAATGTAATAAAAATTCAAAAGCTAATAATATTATGGTGACTGGCATTGTTTACAATGTAGAGCACCTGCTGTTTGGGAAAAAAAAAAAGGAAGAAGAAAAAGTGAAATCATCAAACTGTTTCTAAATGGAAAATCTGGGCTCTCTGCCAATTACACAATGTGTTTCAGGTGCACTGTAAACAGGAACAATAAAAGGTGCAGAGGAAAGAATATGAAATGTTAAATCTCAAAGACACGAGAATATTAATATGATGTTTCTTGAAAGTAAATCTTAGGGCTCTTCCAGTGTTCTCCTGTGGAAGGAGGGGGTTTAAAAATTTTACACAGCATTATGTAAAGTTCTAGAACTTTTAATTGCCTGTATCTTAAAAAGAATATATAAGAATGCAAGACCATTTGCTTCAGCAGCATTGCCTTCAGTTGTTTCAGGCAGAAAGGTCCATCTAGACCTGCAAACATGAATTGCGTTTCTTCCAACCTCTCTTTATTACTTTGTGTGTGTGTGTGTGTGTGTGTGTGTGTGTGTGTGTACATATTTTGTGGTTGGCAGTGTGGAGAATTAAATCCTGAGAGTAAGAAGATAGGAAAAAGTAGCTTCTGTTGCTTATTGTTGAATACCAACTTTCTACATCAAAATTAGCATTATGAGCCACTGCAAAATATCAGACACAAACGGTGGTGGTATGTTGTATTTCTATTTTCTCACCATGAAGCACTTAATAATGGATTCCTCCAGAATTAGACACCTATATTTACCAGCTAACAACTCACACGTGCCAAATTTCCCTTTCTAGTTCAAATGTTTTTCCTTTCTCAATGAGGCATTTTAAAATCAAGTCATCTTTGGAATGTCTATTACATTTTCAAACGCCAATCCTTCACGAATCAAACTGAAACATCATCTTAATGCATATCTTTTAAAAATAATTTATAAGGTGACACAATAGTTTTACGGTGATAACTGGAAACTAATCTTCAAGAACCAAACACCTTTCAAATATCCAATATTTCAGAAACTAGAAATAAAATGTTGTGTTTCTCAGACACTGAAAATTGCTAAGAACTAAACAGTTGCAGAATATTTGAAATAAATTTTGTTTTTGAGTGGGGAAATAAACGAAACCGTGGGAGACCTCCCAAACGTCCCTAGCAGAGGTAACTATTAATACAAAGAGATGGGTCCTCCAATGAGACAAAACATGTAAGAACAATCCTTGCCTTTCTGCACCAGTTCCATATGGAAACATATTTACTCTTCACCATTTTCTGGGTCATCCTGATAAATTTACTTAAACTCCGTTTCTCATCCTTAAAAATGGGTTAAAATAGTAACTAACTTGTGTGATTTTTATGAAGATTAAATGAGATAATTAAGGTAAAGCCCTTAGTCTAATGACTTACATACAGTAAGGGTTTTAAAGATTTAGCTAGTTTAGCCAGTGTTATTACTATTATTATTTCTTAAATATTCTGAGTTTTCTGTGTCACAGCTGTCAAGATAGAGCATTTGCAGTTCGCACTGTTTCAAAGATCTCCAGCAATGGAATATTATGAAGAAATAGAGATCAACTCTATAGAGAGTTCCTTGCAGAATATGAATCAGAACTGTTAAGAAGGTGAAGAAACTAGCAGAATAGGAAATGCACATACTGGCCACAAGAATCTGGAAGTGCACAATGTAATATGGTAGAAGATTAGAAAGGAGAAAGATTAGAAAAAATTAGAAGGTTAGAAAAGAGATTAGAAAGTGAGCTTTGCTTTAGAGAGACTTGCATTTGATTCCTGATTCTATTTCTTCTATCTATGGGCCTTTGGGTAAGCTATTTATCTTCTTTTTAGCCTCAGTTTTTCATTTGTAAGATGGTTTTGATACACATCTCACTGTGAGAACTAAAGGGCAAAATGGCTGGTAAATTGCATGACAAAATATGCACATGAATATTCGTTCCTTTACCTTAAATTGTCTGTGACCACACCTTCTTTTCTAGATTTATTTTCACAACTCTACATGCATAAACTACCTGTACAAATATGTACACAAAAGCACTTTTAATAAAGGGTCTTCAGCTCTTTTGATGAAAATCAATCAGGAAATCTATTTCAAAAATATTTTCATGACTAAGGTTTCAAATATCAGGACTTCACCATGTTCAATCAATATACTCTGATCCTACACTCTGCAACAATTACACTACATCTACATATTTCATCATGTGAAAATGTTAATATAACTTGACAATTTACTTCTTCCAGACTTGGAATTAGTAAAACAACAACAACAAAAAAGATATTCAAGAGAGCAATATTTTATAAAATATACAGTAACAACCATGGCATTAGACTCCTCACTATAGACTTCTAAGTGGGCATGTATTTGTTTTAACATTTTTATTAGAATATAATTGCTTTACAATGGTGTGCTAGTTTCCGCTTTATAACAAAGTGAAACAACTATACATATACATATATCCTCATATCTCCTCCCTCTTGCATCTCCCTCCCACCCCTCTAGGTGGTCACAAAGAACCGCGCTGATCTCCCTGTGCTATGAGGCTGCTTCCCACTAGCTATCTATTTTACATTTGGTAGTATATATAAATCCATGCCACTCTCTCACTTCATCCCAGCTTACCCTTCCCCCTCCCTGTGTCCTCAAGTCCATTCTCTACATCTGCGTCTTTATTCCTGTCCTGCCCCTAGGTTCTTCATAAATTTTTTTTTTTTTTTAGATTCCATATATATGTGTTAGCATACAGTATTTGTTTTTCTCTTTCCGACTTACTTCACTCTGTATGACAGACTCTAGGTCCATCCACCTCACCACAAATAACTCAACTTCCTTTCTTTTTATGGCTGAGTAATATTCTATTGTATATATGTGTCATATCTTCTTTATCCATTCATCTGTGGATGGACACTTACCTTGCATCCATGTCCTGGCTATTGTAAATAGAGCTGCAATGAACATTGTGGTACAGGACTCTTTTTGAACGATGGTTTTCTCAGGGTATATGCCCAGCAGTGGGATTGTTGGGTCATATGGTAGTTCTATTTTTAGTTTCTTAAGGAATCTCCATACTGTTCTCCATAGTGGCTGTATCAATTTACATTCCCACCAACAGTGCAAGAGGGTTCCCCTTTCTCCACAGCCTCTCCAGCATTTATTGTTTGTAGATTTTTTGATTATTGCCATTCTGACTGGTGTGAGGTGATACCTCAATGTAGTTTTGATTTGCATTTCTCTAATGATTAGTGGTGTTGAGCATTGTTTCATGTGTTTGTTGGCAATCTGTATATCTTCTTGGAGAAATGTCTATTTAGGTCTTCTGCCCATTTTGGGATTGGGTTGTTTGATTTTTTGATATTGAGCTGCAAGAGCTGCTTGTAAATTTTGGACATTAATCTTTTGTCAGTTGCTTTGTTTGCAAATATTTTCTCTTATTCTGAGGGTTGTCTTTTTGTCTGGTTTATGGTTTTCTTTGCTGTGCAAAAGATTTTAAGTTTCATTAGGTCCATCTGTTTATTTTTGTTTTTGTTTTCATTTCTCTACTAGTTGTGTCAAAAAGGATCTTTTTGTGCTTTTTGTGCTGTGCTTTATGTCATATAGTGTTCTGCCTGTATTTTCCTCTAAGAGTTTTGTTTTCCTCTAAGAGTTTTCCTCTAAGAGTTAGTGTCTGGCCTTACATTTAGGTCTTTAATCTATTTTGAGTTTAGTTTGTGTATGGTATTAGGGAGTGTTCTAATTTCATTCTTTTACATGTAGCTGTCCAGTTTTCCCAGCACAACTTATTGAAGAGGCTGTCTTTTGTCCATTGTATATTCTTGACTCCTTTATCAAAAATAAGGTGACCATATGTGCGTGGGTTTATCTCTGGGCTTTCTACCCTGTTGCACTGATATATTTTTCTGTTTTTCTGCCACTACCATACTTTCTTGATTACTGTAGCTTTGTAGTATATTCTGAAGTCAGGGAGTCTGATTCCTCCAGCTCTCTTTTTCTCTCTCAAGATTGCTTTGGCTATTCAGGGTCTTTTGTGTTTCTGTACAAATTGTGAAATTTTTCGTTCTAGTTCTGTGAAAATTATCATTGATAGTTTGATAGGGATTGCATTGAATCTGTAGATTGCTTTGGGTAGTATAGTCATTTTCACAATGTTGATTCTTCCAATCCAAGAACATGGTATATCTCTCCATCTGTTTGTATCATCTTTAATTACTTTCATCAGTGTCTTATAGGTTTCTGCATACAGGTCTTTTGTCTCCTTAGGTAGGTTTATTCCTAGGTATTTTATTCTTTTGGTTGCAACGGTAAATGGGAGTGTTTTCTTAATTTCTCTTTCAGATTTTTCATCGTTAGTGTATAGGAATGCAAGAGATTTCTGTGCATTAATTTTGTATCCTGCTACTTTACCAAATTCATTGATTATCTCTAGTAGTTTTCTGGGAGCATCTTTAGGATCTCTATGCATAGTATCATCTTATCTGCAAACAGTGACAGCTTTACTTCTTCTTTTCTGATTTGGATTCCTTTTATTTCTTTTTCTTGTCTGATTGCTGTGGCTAAAACTTCCAAAACTGTGTTGAATAATAGTGGTGAGAGTGGGCAACCTTGTCTTGTTCCTGATCTTATGGAAATAGTTTCAGTTTTTCACCACTGAGAACGATGCTGGCTGTGGGTTTGTCACATATGGCCTTTATTATGTTGAGGTAAGTTCCCTCTATGCCTACTTTCTGGAGAGTTTATATCATAAATCAGCGTTGAATTTTCTCAACAGCTGTTTCTGCATCTCTTGAGATGATCATATGGTTTTTATCCTTCAATTTGTTAATATGGTGTTTCACATTGATTGATTTGCGTATACTGAAGAATCCTTGCATGCCTGGGATAAAACTCACTTGATCATGGTGTATGATCCTTTAATGTGCTGTTGGATTCTGTTTGCTAGCATTTTGTTGAGGACTTTTGCATCTATATTCATTAGTGATATTGGTCTGTAGTTTTCTTTCTTTGTTACATCTTTGATTTTGGTACCAGGGTGATGGTGGCCTCGTAAAATGAGTTTGAGAGTGTTCCTCTCTCTGCTATATTTTAGAAGAGTTTGAGAAAGATAGGTGTTAGCTCTTCTCTAAATGTTTGACAAACTCTGCCTGTGAAGCCATCTCCTACTGGGCTTTTGTTTTTTGGAAGATTTTTAAGCAAAGTCTCAATTTCAGTGTTTGTGTTTGGTCTGTTTGTATTTTCTATTTCTTCCTGGTTCAGTCTCAGAAACTTGTGCTTTCCTAAGAATTTGTCCATTTCTTCCAGGTTCTCCATTTTATTGGCATAGAGTTGCTTGTAGTAATCTCTCATGATCCTTTGTATTTCTGCAGTGTCAGTTGTTACTTCTCCTATTTCATTTCTTATTCTATTGATTTGAGTCTTCTCCCTTTTTTTCTTGATGAGTCTGTCTAATGGTTTATCAATTTCGTTTATCTTCTCAAAGAACCAGCTTTTAATTTTATTGATCCTTGCTATTGTTTCCTTCATTTCTTTTCCATTTATTTCTTATCTCAACTTTATGATTTCTTTCCTTCTGCCAACTTTGGGGGATTTTTGTTCTTCTTTCTCTAATTGCTTTAGGTGTAATGTTAGGTTCTTTATTTGAGATGTTTCTTGTTAATTGAGGTAGGATTGTATTGCTATACACTTCCCTCTTAGAGCTGCTTTTGCTTCATCCCATAGGTTTTGGGTCATTGTGTTTTCATTGGCATTTGTTTCTAAGTATTTTTTGATTTCCTCTTTGATTTCTTCAGTGATCTCTTAGTTATTAAGTAGTGTATCATTTAGCCTCCATGTGTTTGTATTTTTTACAGATTTTTTCCTGTGATTGATATCTAGTGTCATAGTGTTGTGGTCAGAAGAGATACTTGATACAATTTCAATTTTCTTAAATTTACCACGGCTTGATTTGTGACCCAAGATATGATTTATCCTGGAGAATGTTCCATGACTGCTTGAGAAGAAAGTGTATTCTGTTGTTTTTGGATGGAATGTCCTATAAATATCAATTAAGTCCCTCTTGTTTAATGTGTCATTTAAAGCTTGTGTTTCCTTATTTATTTTCATTTTGGATGATCTGTCCATTGGTGAAAGTAGTGAGGTAAAGTCCCCTTGTATGATTGTGTTACTGTCGATTTCTGCTTTTATGGCTGTTAACATTTGCTTTATGTTCTCCTTAGGTGCTCCTATGTTGGGTGCATAAAAATTTACAGTTGTTATATCGTCTTCTTGGATTGATCCCTTGATCATTATGTAGTGTCCTTCTTTGTCTCTTGTAATAGTCTTTATTTTAAAGTCTATTTTGTCTGATATGAGAATTGCTACTCCAGCTTTCTTTTGATTTCCATTTGCATGGAATATCTTTTTCCATCCCCTCACTTTCAGCATGTATATGTCCCTAGATCTGAAGTGGGTCTCTTGAAGACAGCATATATATGGGTCTTGTTTTTGTATCCATTCAGCCAGTCTATGTCTTTTGGTTGGAGCATTTAATCCATTTACATTTATGGTAGTTATCGATATGTATGTTCCTATTACCGTTTTCTGAATTGTTTTCAATTTGCTATTGTAGGTCTTTTCCTTATCTTGTGTTTCCTGCCTAGAGAAGGTCCTTTAGCATTTGTTGTAAAGCTGGTTTGGTGGTACTGAATTCTCTTAGCTTTTGCTTGTCTATAAAGCTTTTAATTACTCTGTCGAATCTGAATGATATCCTTGCTGGGTAGAGTAATCATGGTTGTAGGTTTTCCCCCTTTCATCACTTTAAATATGTCCTGTCACTCCCTTCTGGCTTGCAGAATTTCTGCTGAAAGATCAGCTGTTAACCTTATGGGGATTCCCTTGTATGTTATTTGTTGCTTTTCCCTTGCTGCTTTTAATATTTTTTCTTTGTATTTAATTTTTGATAGTTTGATTAATATGTGTCTTGGTGTATTTCTCCTTGGATTTATCCTGTATGGGACTCTGCGTTTCCTGCACTTGATTATTTCCTTTCCCATATTAGGGAATTTTCCACTATAATCTCTTCAAATATTTTCTCAGTCCCTTTCTTTTTCTCTTCTTCTTCTGGGACCCCTATAATTCAAATGTTGGTGCTTTTAATGCTGTTCCATAGGTCTCTGAGACTGTCCTCAATTCTTTTCATTCTTTTTTCTTTATTCTGCTCTGCAGTAGTTATTTCCACTATTTTATCTTCCAGGTCACTTAGCCATTTTTCTGCCTCAGTTATTCTGCTATTGATTCCTTCTAGAGAATTTTTAATTTCATTTATTGTGTTGTTCATCACTGTTGGTTTGCTCTTTAGTTTTTCTAGGTCCTTGTTAAACGTTTCTTGTATTTTCTCCATTCTATTTCCAAGATTTCGGATCATCTTTACTATCATTACTCTGAATTCTTTTTCAGGTAGACTGCCTATTTCTTCTTCATTTGTTTGGTCTGCTGGGTTTTTACCCTGCTCCTTCATCTGCTATGTTTTTCTCTGTCTTCTCATTTTGCTTAACTTACTGTGTTTGGGGTCTCCTATTCGCAGGCTGCAGGTTCGTAGTTCCCATTGTTTTTGGTGTCTGCCCCCAGTGGCTAAGGTTGGTTCAGTGGGCACTGTAGACTTCCTGGTGGAGGGGACTAGTGCCTCTGTTCTGGTGGATGAGACTGGGTCTTGTCTTTTTGGTGGGCAGGACCACATCCGGTGGTGTGTTTTGGGGTGTCTGTGACCTTATTATGATTTTAGCAGCCCCGCTGCTAATGGGTGGGGTTGTGTTCCTCTCTTGCTAGTTGTTTGGGATAGGGTATCCAGCACTGTAGCTTGCTGGTCGTTGTGTAGAGCTGTGTCTTAGTGTTGAGATGGAGATCTCTGGGAGAGCTTTTGCCGCTTGATGTTATGTGGACCCAGGAGGTCTCTGGTGCATCAATGTCCTGAACTCATCCTTCCCACCTCAGAGGGGCAGGCCTGACACCTGGCCAGAGAACCAAGACCCTGTCAGCCACACAGCTCAGAAGAAAAGGGAGAAAGAAAGAAAGAAAGAAAGGGAGAAAATAAAGTTATTAGAATAAAAAATAATTATTAAAAATAAAAAAATTAAAACAAACTAACAAAAAAAATAAACGGACAGACAGAACCATTAGACAAATGGTAAAACAAAGCTATACAGACAAAATCACACAAAGAAGCATGCACATACACACTCACAAAAAGATAAAAAGGAAAAAAATATGTATATCATTTCTTCCAAAGTCCACCACCTCAATTTTGGGATCATTTGTTGTCTATTCAGGTATTCCAGAGATGCAGGGTACATCAAGTTGATTGTGGAGATTTAGTCTGCTGCTCTTGAGGCTGCTGGGAGAAATTTCCCTTTCTCTTCTTTGTTCACACAGCTCCTGGGCTTCAGCTTTGGATTTGACCCCGCCTCTGCTTGTAGGTCACCTGAGAATGTCTGTACCCTGATTAAGCAGCTGATTAAGGTGCTCTGGCTCACTCAGGAAAGGGGGAGGGAGGTTTACGGAATGCGGGTCGACACTGAGGCAGCAGAGGTCAGCATGACGTTACACCAGCCTGAGGTGTGGTGTGTGTTTTCCCGGGGAAGTTGTCCCTGGATCACGGGACCCTGGCAGTGGCTGGCTCCACAGGCTCCTGGGAGGGGAGGCGTGGATAGTGACCTGTGCTTGCACACAGGCTTCTTGGTGGCTGCAGCAGCAGCCTTAGAGTGTCATGCCTGTCTCTGGTGTCCAGGCTGATAGCTGCAGCTCATGCCCATCTCTGGAGCTCGTTTAGGCAGTGCTCTGAGTCCCCTCTCTTCGCACCCTGAAACAATAGTCCCTTGCCTCTTAGGCAGTTCCAGACTTTTTCCTGACTCCCTCCTGGCTAGCTGTGGCACACTAGCTCCCTTCAGTCTGTGTTCACGCAGCCAACCCCAGTCCTCTGCCTGGGATCTGACCTCCGAAGACTGAGCCTCAGCTCCCAGGCCCCACCCACCCTGGCGGGTGAGCACGCAAGCCTCTCGGGCTGGGGAGTGCAGGTCGGCACTGATCCTCTGTGCGGGAATCTCTCCACCTTGCCCTCTGCACCCCTGTGGCTGCGCTCTCCTCCGTGGCTCCGAAGCTTCCCCCCTCCCCACCCACCCCCTCACAACCCCGTCTCTGCCAGTGAAGGGGCTTCCTAGTGTGTGGAAACTTTTCCTCCTTCACAGCTCCCTCCTAATGATGCAGGTCCCATCACTATTCTTTTGTCTATGTTTTTTCTTTTTTCTTTTGCCCTACCTAGGTATGTGGGAGTTTCTTGCCTTTTGGGAAGTCTGAGGTCTTCTGTCACATTCAGTAGGTGTCCTGTAGGAGTTGTTCCACATGTAGACGTATTTATTTGTGATGTATTTGTGGGGAGGAAGGTGATCTCCACGTCTTACTCTTCCACTGTTTTGAAGCGCCTTTCCTAAGTGGGCACATATTTTGGATCAAGTTTTTCAATTTTGTCAAATTATTTAAACAAGTTGTGGCTTTAGACGCCACCTAAATACTTGGTAGGTACACCGGATGGGGCCCCAGTCATCTTAGACTCGATTATTAAAATTATATTCTTATTAGCTTTCATCCCCTTCCCCAAATACCTTTCAAAATCATCCTTAGAAGGGAGTGATGTTATAATTGTCCTCCCTCTTAAATGATCATCTCTCTTAAATTCTGAAAGTCACCTCATTAATCATAATCACAAAGGATGAACACAGTTAAATATTTCTTTATTAATATGATGTATCATTTGACTACACTTTTCTACAGATATTAGCCCATTTACATTAGTGCAGCTTACTGAAATTATCCTCAGTATACGATATTGCTTTTTACGTACACAGCATAAGTTCTCAGAAGGCAATGATAGCATTCAACACCCTGAGTGAATATGATCTCGTATTGATTATACAGATGGTGATTACTTTGATAATGGTACTAAATATGTTCCATGTGCAGAGTAGGAACAAACATTCAAGATGAGTGAGTGATGAATTCTGCCTGTGGTCAAAAGAAAACAGCACTCTCAACTCTACAGCCTGGACCTATCCCTAAGTATTAGTCCTGTTTTTGTTGGACCACCTTACTAATGACATCGGAATAAAGATTATTAGGACAACGAGCAATCATTAACCATTTATACCAATGATTATTATGGTCACAGTAAGAACCAAAGGATGTTTCTTTGGATTATAAAGGCATATCTGAGCCTATCTCCATTGAAAGACACTTGACACATCTTCTGCATACAGGAAACAATAAATATTTGCCTTCATTAAAAAAAAAAAAAGCTTTTTGATTAAGAGTTTAAACTCTTTCAAGGTTTTCTTAACTATTCGTGGCAATTTCCCTAGATTTTTGTGAATATAGGCATTGGAAAAATTATAGCTAATTTTAATTCCTTGCCAGATGCTTAAAGAAATGGCACAATCTACTACTTTTAACAATCTAAGTTAAATCTAAGTTAGTCCCAGTATTGGAAATCTGGGAATCAAATCACACACAAAAATAACAAATCTGCTTAAGCAAATAAGGAAATTTATTGGATCATTAATGGAAAACCCCCGAGGCATTATTGGCTTCAGGTGTGACTTGGTTCAGGGCCTCATACAGTAACTAGGGTGCAGGTTCTCTCTATCTTGCCATTCTTCTCTCCTTCATGTTGGCTTTATACTCAAATTTCACCTAGTGGCCCATTGGCAGCTTCAGGCTTAAATCCCCCCAAGTTCAAATCCAATGGAAAAGCAAAAAACCTTCCTGTATCTCCATTATAAATCCTGGGTTTAGGCCTGATTTTCTTGGCTTGGGTCCCATGCTCATCTTTGACTATCACTGCACCTAGGGGCATATGATGTCCCAATTGTCCAATACTATTTCAATGCCTCCCACCTTCCAGATTCAAGTATGGAAAAAATTTACCCAAACATGTAGTCTAAAAGTAGATTTCCATCCCCCACAGGAAAACATGATTGCCAAAGGAAAGGAAAAAGAATAATGCAGACAATAGTACAAAAAAGCAGAAATCTTATTCACTATTGTCACTCAGACTCTAGAACAGAGTCTGGCACATAGAAAGTTCACAGTTCTTACGTGTTGCCATTCCAGATAGTCATGCATCAAAATAAGTACACAAATAAGACAGTGCTTTAATATTGATGTTTTTACTCAAATAACAATTATCAAATGCCTAGATTTTAATGAGGCATTTATCTTTTAATAATAATTATTAAATGGGCTATAGTAGTGGAATAAACAAGGGAGAGTGATGTGGATGACAATTCCATATAAAGCTTATGGTATAAGAGGAAATGCCTTGTGTGAGAAGGTTGTGAAATTCAATCAGGCTCCATCACAGGTTGCATGGAGTTTTACCAAATTACAGCAGTGAGATCCCAGAATACAGAAGGAGTAAACATTGTATAGATAACAAAATGCCTACAAAAAATTGTATCATTTGCCTATATATTTATTCATTACTTCTCTGAAATCTTTTCTGTGCTCATCATGTATCCCTTAATCAGATCATCTAGAGTATGGGTGGTCTTGAACGCCTTATTAAGGACCTTAGCTCTTCTCAGTAGGCAAAAAGGGACTTCAAAAAATTTAAAGAGGGTCAAATATAATCTGACTCAGAACTACTGTTGAAAAACAGCAAAGTAAACTATGAGGAAGAGAGGGAGGTAGGGAAGGAGGAAGAAAACATTTTTCAAAAGAGTGTTGAGAATCTCATATTTGCCTAGTCTTTTAAATTTTTGCCAATATTATTGGAGAAAATGAAATTAAATTTTGATTTACTTTTCCCTGATTATCTCATTTAATCCTCATTATAGTCATGTGAGGTATGTATTATTATTCCCCTCAACTTGCAGATTTGAAGACAAGATTCAAAGAAGCTTTTGTTTTGGTTCAGGTCATTTGGTTTTATGGCTTCTAGTGTTCAAAGGCTGGGGAAGCTACTGCCCAAAATACATCTACAACTGATGGGGTAGGTCAGAAGAGGTGGCAAGTTCAATCAAGAAAAATTTTTTGTCAACTTTTCACCTAACTCTATTCTGTCTGCTGTGGTTGATGCCATTGAAGTTAAAAAAGCATTATTCTAAATCTTATATTTGGGTCTTCTTCACAACTCCGAATAACTTGTGAGGCAACTTAGATAATTCTCTTGTGAGCCTAGGTGGGGAAAACTGTTGAGTTTTATCTCCCTCACAGGAGGCTCCTGAATATTAATGAGAGGCAATCGCTAGTATTTTCATATTTTTAGCAATTTGCAAAGTAATACCAATTAGAATAGATGTGTCAAGTGAACAGGTTAGATTAAAACACAATTAAAGGACTCGGATTCTCCTAAGGAAGTTGACACACACCTTGCACAATTCCTGGGGTCCAGATTAAAAGAACAAGTGGTTTTCACTGGCATTCCACCTGCCCGTGTTCCCAGATGTCATCCCCAGGCCCCATAGGCATGCCTTAATTGCCAGTTAAAACACATGCCACCTTTAGATAAGTATGATAATAAGCCTTTTTAAAAATTCGATTGCAGAGATTCTATTTTGACTCCAGTTGGTAGTTACTGAAAATCATTTCTGGATTTTGAGTTAATTCCTTCTGCTTGGGTAGCAGGCAATGCCCATTTCCTAAATGTGACTACATTCCTACCACCAAATGACTAAGCATGTCAGATACCTAACACTATACCTGTCACATATTAAACAATCAATATATATATCAGTTCATCTTGCATTTGCCTTGCCTTTTCTCTTTCTAGAGAGTGAGCACAAAAAGTAAATGGATCTTTGACGCTTAACTGGGTTTTCACCTTTCTATCCTTTCCACATATGTTTAGGGCAGTCTGATAGAACAATATTCTAAATTTTTAGCTGCCACTACCAGCATTACAACAAAAATAAGATCTAGATTCCAAGATGAGCTTCAACTTTATTTTTTCTGGTAAAGACATTTATTATGCTTTCTAATAATAAAATAATTCATGTTCGTTGGACTAAATAAGGAAAATGTAGACTGCAGTAGAATGCAATAAAATCTTTACATAACACTGCTGTACAAAGAAAACCACTGGGAACATTATAGAGTATATCACAGTTATTATTTTCTAAACAGGAATCAAACCACCACTATTTGCTTCTTTCTTTTATTATATTCTTTTCATGTCTATAAAATTATTATTCCTGCTTGTATATTGTTTAATTTAAACATTTTTCTAATCTTTAATTGAAGTACATTTATTCATAATTTTGATATTAAAAGCTAAGTTTAAGTTAAGAGACAATGACTACTATGTGTAAAATAAATAAGCAACAAGGATATATTGTATAGCACAGAGAAATATAGCCATTATTTTGTAATAACTTTAAATGGAGTATAATCTATAAAAATATTAAATTGCTAAGTTGTTCACCTGAAGCTAATATAGTAATTGTAAATCAATTATACTTCAATGAAAAAATGCTAAGTTTGATCAACATTCTTGTGCATATATTTTTGTTCACTTAACCAGTTATTTTTAGGTAAATTCCTATAAATAAAATTGCATGATCAAAGATTGATATGTCTTAACTTTTGATGTGTAATGTCTAATTGCCCTTAAGAGAGGTTGTATCAGTTTATATGTCCACCAAAAGATTACAACAATTGACAGTTGCTCATACACAGGGCTATTGTCCCGTTTTTTTATCTTTGTCAATTTGATAAATAAATATTACATCATTTGTAATATTTTTCCTATCCGACTATATATTTTGCATATATTTCCTTATCTGACTATATATTTTGCATATTCTACTCCTCACATGTTTCTGTTACCAACCAGGGTTCTGGCTTCCTTAATCAATAGAAATTGATCAGAGGCAAGAAATTCAGGCAAGGCTTTATTGGGGTGCCTGCTGAAGCAGGGGATAGCAAGAACAAACAACAGGTTCCCTTGCTTGCTTACTCCCTGAGTGGGGGCGAGCTTGTTCCTTATATGGGGTGAGGGTAGGAGTGTGTCCAGGGGTCACGCCAGAGGGATGGCTTAGGTGGTTTGCCCACCCTTTAGGTAGCATTGTGTGCAGGGGGCATGCGCAGTACCGTGCCTTTGCTCCCAACCTCCTGCTTTTGCTCCAGGCTCTCCAAATTTGGCAGCTGGGTTTTTTGGTCTCTGAATCTTTTGTCTAGAATTTGTCCCAACTGCGCATGCACATAGTTAATTTTAGTCCCATATAGTTTCTTTGTATTTTGTTGCTCAAGGAGAGGTGTGTCCAGGTGCAAGCATTTCAGCACTATAGCAAAGGATTCCAGGTCCCAGCCTGTCTCATTTCTATTGTGATATACATGTTTTTCATATATGAGCTCTTTTTATCTTAAAGAGCATAGTCATATATGTTGAGTATTTACCAGTCTATTGTTGTTTTATTGCTGAATGATTTTCATTAAACAAAAGTTTTGTTTTAATTTTTATGTGGTCAAATTTATCTGCTCTTTACCTTAAGACTCTTGAATTTAGTATCATTTTTTAAAGAAATTTCCCAGCCCAGAACAGCTATATTTAATTTTTAGAATTTTGTCAAGTTTGTATATTTAATTCATCTGAAATATTTTTACAGTATAGAGTATAAGAGAGGAATATGGTTTAAAATTTTTGCCAAATGCTTAACCATTTATCCCAACATCAGTTATTGAATAAGCCATCACCTCCAACTTAATTTTAGTGGCTCATTTATCAAATATAAAATTTTATATATACTTGGCCTAGGAATCTGACATTTTCAAAAGCAATGAATTGACTTGTTTTAGAAAGAAAGCATAGACACACTCTAATTCTCAATTTAAAAAATGTATACAGCATTGTGAACAAAGCATATAACAGGTGAGATTATGGGTGAATTTTTTTCCCCATAAAGGTTACAAATTTCCTGTGAAGTTATTGTTACTTATGAATTACATTACATTGTGAATAACATTCAAGTCTAAATTGTTAACTTACTGGATGGATTATAGTGCCATTTATTGACACTGAGAATACAGAAGAAAGAGAAGATTAGATGGAGGGGAGATTTCATGTAACGTGTGAGCATTTTTCTGAGCATGTAAGGCAGCTGTGAGTGTAAGAATGGAACTCGGGAGAAAGATCACAGAGAAAACCAAGGCTGTAAATGTGACTTGGATCTTTACTGGTGCTGGAGGAAAACAAGCACAGTTTGAGACCACCCAAAGAAACTGTGCCCCCAAAGAAACTCTATAGGGCACAGTAGATAATTTGGATTATCATTCAGACATGCATGGGGAAATTTTTTGTAAAAAGTAAATATCCAAATGTTCTGAATCAAATTTCTAGGTAGAACCTTGGCACCTGTATTTATATAAAACACAGATGAGCTTGGTTACAGACAAGATTGAGAACCACCAATATAGAGAAAGGGACCCTGGTTGACATAAAATTTGAGGGTTGAGGTGAAGAAATAAAAAATTTTCCATAAAAAATTATATATATATATATATAATTACACACACACATATATATATATATATATACCCTAGATGTAAAGCAGCTTGTCATGGACCAGAAGTTGGGTGAAAGCAGGGGTTTAGATATGAATAATAGCAAACTATAACCTGCTGCTATTTATTTATTTATTTATTTACTATTTATTATGCCAAATACTACATATCTATATTTATCTACCTACATGGATATGTAGATAGCTATACACATAGATAAGTATAGATGTATAAGCTTACCTAAATTCTTAAAATAAGCCTGGGAGCTAGATGTAATTATAACCACAGAAGAGTAAATTGAAGCTCAAAGAGATTTAAGATCCTGACCAAAGTTATACATTTAATTAGCGATGAAGACAAAATTTAAAATCAATATTCTTAAACACTAAGGTATTACTTTAAAATCCTCACTCTGGCAGTGTTATGGATGGAAGTAGGAACCAACCTGACAGCAGAGAGACCCAGTAATTAAGGTGAGAAGTGTTGGTCCATTATATTTCCTCTCTTCCAGGGACTTCCATCTGCATTATATTACGCCTACTCAGTTAAACCTCTATGCCTCTTACTTTTGTCATTGTATTTTCCTTCCATTTTTCTCTCATTTTCTTCTGCCATATATTCCAGTCCACTAATTCTCCCTCTAGCTGAATCTGCTGTTAAATCTAATCATTGAATTCTTAATTTTAAGTACTTTAATTTTTAGTTTTGTTTCTTTTTTTAATAGTTTCCCATTCTCTAGTGAAGTTTTTAATCTTTTCTTATGTCTTTGAACATAGAAAAGTTATTTTAAAATTTGTGTCTCATACTCAGATATCTGGAACTCTTGTGAATCTATTCCTATTGTCTGTTTTTCCTTATTGATTTTCATTCTTGTTATCATGTCTCTTATGTCCCTGGTTACTTTTTATTGATGATTGAAATTGTATCCAAAAAAATTGTTCAGAGAAATATTTTGAAGCCTAGGATAATATCTTTCTCTAGATCAGATTTACATTTGTGTCTACAGAACACTTAGAGGCACTAACAATGACCTCAATTCAATTTCAGTGATAAAGATGTCTTAAAGCTGAACTGTTGTCTTTTCCACTTCACACTTACTCCTGTTGTGCAGTCTTCAGAACTCCAACACAAAGCAAGGGGATTCTCTCTGTTTCTGTGACTCACAGACTGGCAGAGTTTTTGTTGAACCTCTCAAACTCTCAGCTGGCTTCTCAGGTGTGAGCAAATGTCCCAGGAAAGCAGCCCCAAACATGAAGCTCATTCTCTATACCTGTCTTAGGTAATTCTTCACTACCTTTTCACCTCTTCAAAAATTTTGTTCTGGAAGAAGGATTCAAAAAGTAAATAAGACAAATTCAAGTATTAAGAGGTACAGAAGAAGTAAAATAATATAGACAATTACTGAAGCAGGGAGGAAAAATACTTTGCTGATCAGGAAAGTATCTTCATGGAGCTGGCATTCAGTTTGAGATCAGAATGGTGGTACAGAAACAGTCACTTGAAGATCTAAGGAAAGAGCATTTTAAAAAGAGATGAGAATGAGCTTGGCACGTGTGAGACACAGAAGGAGGCTGCAAAGTGAAGGACCGTGGGCACAGCAAAGCAGTGTTATAGAGGTAGAAATGGGCCAGGCCATGCAAATTAGGAACTGAGGTTCATGCATTCTGGTTTCTATTGGGGAACCACTGGAAGATACTCAGCTAGAGATATATACCTTAGAAATATTACTTGGTCTGTGATGTGGGGATTGGACTGTGAGGAGTTAAGAGCAGAGCCAGGAGATCAGAGAAGAGGATGCTTCAGAAATCCACTGAGTGATTATGTGGTTTGAAAAAGGGGGCAGCAATGGACATGGTAATAAGTGGTAGGAATCAGGATATAGTTCATCTCCCTTTTGAAATTTCTGTTTGCTCCCTAGTTCTGTGTACATCGATACGAATTCCAATATCTTTCTGGCTCAGATCTGCTCAGTAAAATAAATAGCTTGACTTTTGTCTATGTAAAACTCAGCAGGGACAATGTTCCCATTAAAAATAAATAAGTGAATAATAAAGCTAATGCAGATGTGGCCAAACACTGTTCTATGTGCTTCATAGTTATTGACTTAATCTTCTTAATTACTCTGCAAAGAAGGTACACATATCATTATGTCCACTTTAGAGATGAAGAAACAGGAACAAGGTCTGGACAGTTTGCCCAAGGTCACCCAGCTAGTGAACGGACACTTGCCTGCTGCTATTGTTGGTATTTTGCTTCATCATTTTCATTCCCTCATTCTATTAACAGCACCCTGATTTCCTTCTGAGAAATCACTCTTCCTGCCTCTTAGTCTATGCATTTCCTACAGTGCTGACATCACTCACAGCTCCAGGGGAGGCCGGGAGACTCTAGCCCAGCCAGTCAACACTGCCATCCTCTAGACGGAAGTAATGGTCCAGGATGAGTCAGTCTGAAGGAATGACACTGCTGTGGAGTGGGAGGTCTGGTGTCCTGGTTGTCACCATGAAGTGAGAATTGTCCAAGTATGATCGGCATAGAGAGAGTGAAACTAACAGAAAGAAATTATATGCCAGACCCCGCGTTTGAGCACCTGGGACCTTGTACTGCTTCAGCTCTACAATTACATTACTAATTAAATTCCTTATTTGACTAGTTTTTTCTATTACTTGCAACTGAAAAAGAGTTAAAACAAAAGTACTCATCATTTGAGGACTCCTCTGCACCATGTAAGGAATCTGCAAATAGGGAAAATCATAATTTCAGAAAAAGTCCATATTTCCCCAGAGCACTGAGACTCTTGCTACACCACAAAAGGTTGCTCTTTCTCTCCCACAAATTACACAGCTGGACTGACAAGGAGTCAGTCTCAGTAGCCCTACTTAAGACTTTTCAATTTAGGCTTCCAAAGAAAACTATTTCAGACACTGCTATGTGGTGTATGTGAAAGTTGTTAAGGGAGGAGATCCTAAGAATTCTCATCACAAGAAAAACACATTTTTTTTTTTTTACTTTGTTTTTTTTTTTTGATATTTATTTGAGATGATGAATGCTAACTAAACTTATTGTAGTAATCATTTCATGATGTATTAAGTCAAACCATTATGCTGTACACCTTAAACTCATACAGTGCTGTATGTCAATTATATCTCAATTAAACTGGAAGGAAAACCTAACTTTCAAAACTGTACAAAAACAGAATATCTTTGTGTCCTTGGAGTAGGTAAAATTCTTAAACGGGACCCCAAAATAATACTAAGCATAAAAAAATAAGTTAGACTATATTAAAATATAGAACTTCTATTTAAAAAAAGAAAGAAAATAAATGCTTCAATTCCACATTTAATTCCCAGTTATAAATCCCACCTTTGTTTCCATGCCTCTGGAAAAGGCTTGCAAATTGTGAAAGACAAGTTTTGGTCCATACTATTTACTTAATGGGTAAGGTTTTTTTTCCTTCCTCTTCTGAAGGAAGCTACCCATGGGTACTATTGGAAATGCTTCCACAGGGGGAAAGTAAAAACTCCTAGCCAAGATCTAATTTTTAGTTAGAAAAAAGGGGGGCCTTTTATCCTGTCTATGGCAATCTCAGCTTGTGGCAGACAGGCAATGAACACAGGAGACTCCAAAGCCTACCAGAAGGGCAATGTGGTACAAAAAGAAGCCAGAGTTCTACAGTCTTTTGTGGTGGAGCATTGAGATTGATGGAAATTCGGTGTAGGAAGGGGCAGGCCCTAATATGTGTGGGGCAGAAAAGCAGCAAGTTTGAGTGCTCAGTGCAACCTCACCCAGAGGAAAAGGAGGCCTGCTGGGGCCCATGAGTGGGGCAATAAGGAGCATAAAAAGAAGAAGGCCTGACTGATTTCCAGCCAAAGACCTGACATCTGTGTAATGTTAGACCAGCTATATCTGGGCCTGAGATGCTGCCTGGGTGCCACTGCCCCCATTTCAACCCAGACATGCCTCTCACATTGCCTTGACACTAACACCCTGGCCCAGCTCTCAACTCAGACTTTCCAGCCACTCCTGCTTCCACATAGAAGGGACAATCTCCAAGCACCTCATCTTTCACTGCCAGGATCTTCTAGCCTTCTCACCCAGAAAGGTATAAATCTTTTGTCACTCCTCTGCATAACACTCTCTAATGGCTTTCCATTGCAAATAGAGTGTAGCAGGTTGAATGGTGCTCCCCTCCCACAAAATATGTCTCCTGAGAACTTGTGAATATAAATTTATTTGGAAGAAAGGTCTTTGTAGATGTAATTAAGTTAAGAATATCTAGATGAGATCATCCTAGATTATCTGATTATCCAGGTGGACCATAAATCCAATGACAAATATCCTACAAGATGAGGAGAAGACAGAGAGAGAAGAAACATGGAGAAGACTGTATGAAGATAGAGGCAGAGACTGGAGTGATGTGTGTGCAAAGCAAAGGACACCAAGGATTACCAAAAGCCACTAGAAGCTAGGACAGAGGTACAGGACAGATTTTCCCTCAGAGCCTCCAGAATGAACCAACCCTGCCAACACCTTGATTTCAGACTTCTGGCCTCCAGAATTGTGAGAAAATGGATTTCTGTTGTTTTAAGCCATCTGGTTTGATGTAAGTTGTTCACAGCCTTGGCAGACTAATACATCAAGTACAACCTAACATGATTAGGATACTCTATTTCATGTGCTCCTTCCCGCCACTGAGATTAAATCTTTCACCACTCCCGACCTCGCTAATAGTCTCTCTTCACATTCACCCTCCTGTTTCTGTAACACACATGTATTTCCTTCCTCAGGGACTTTACCTATGGCTGTTGTCTGCTTGGAAATCTCCTCTCCAACCCCACAGTCTTCTCACAGAGGGGTCCTCCTTGTCATGTGTCTCTCAGCTCAAATACAACTTTCAGAGAGGCTTTCCTGAATCTCTCACCATCTGCCCTCCCAGTTCAGTCTCTATCACATGACATCATAACACTTCTTTCCTTCACAGAACTCATCACGAACGATAAACATCTTGTTCATGTACTTACTAGATTGTGAGCTCAATGAAGGTAGAGCTTTTGTCCACTCATGTATTCAAAAATTATTAACTGATCATCAGTTATACATGAGGCAGCATTCTAGGCATTTGGGAAATGCAGTGAACTAAAAAAAACTATCTTTGTTCTTATGGACTGACATTCTAGCCCATTTTCCAAGGCTATCTCCTCATATCTGAAGCACTCTGCTATTTACTGGTCATTCATTCAATATTAATTGAATGTTAATTGAATTATTGATGAAAACACTAAGTTCTAGTCACTAATTCTCTCCCTTTTTCCAGCAAAAGCTTGGTTCTACTCATTAAAGGATTTAATAAGGCCAGATAATTTTGAGAGAAATTCAAACTTGCCATTGCCAAGATTTTTTTTGTTACAAAGACCTTGGAACTTCCTCAGCAGTCTTGTCTCATCCCTAGGTTTTTGCCATTTCTACTAGTGTGATTGGAAGTAAGATTTCCCCTTGAAAGATATACTGGGAAACCAAACAAAAGATCGAGCCACATTGGACTTGCAAGGCTTTGCCGAAGATGGCAGACCCCAGGGCATTTGGCTCAATTAACCACTGCCATGTCTAAAGGTCAGCCTCTGGGACTGTTTAATTGTGGCCATTAAACGGCTTGAGCAGCTGTTTCATAGCAGTAATTTGGAACCCAGGAGAAACCAGAGGCAGCATCAACATACCAGGTCATTTGAAATAAAGCCGGCTGGGCTCCACATACAGCTTGATAACAGTTGGGAATTTCCACAAGTACTTAACCTGGCTTAGAGGTCATGACCTAACTAAAAAAAGACCTCTCCTCGTCCCAAAATGAAATTGTAAAGTGGTTCTTTGCCACTCTCCTCCCCTGACCATCATTCATGATTCCACGTTTTTCATCCTTGACACTGAATTCCAGAAACTTTGTTATTCAATTCATCACTTAATGAATCAACATGTAGTAACTTAGCAACTGTTAGATACAAAGCAAAGGCAAGGATGCTACCACATTTCCACCCCCTCCAGCCCAGGCCTGAACCTCAAAGATGTGGCTACACATTGAAGATATGGTAGCTCATCAAGGGCATGCTTCCCCACTGAGCCTAGCTACTGGCTCACAATTTTTCTCAGCACCACTCTCCAGGCAGTCACTACCCATTGCTAAGGCCTGGCATTCATTTCTGTCCAAACTCCTCCTTTAACCAATGAGCTTCAGTGACTCACTGAAGCTATACAGCTGGTTTGTGGTATACTCGGAACCCAGGCACCCTGTCTTCTTGTCCAGGGGTCTTTACGGGGTTCAATATAAACAAGTTAAATAACAGGTCAAAGCTAACTAGATTTATTATCCAAAACAAAAATGTAATCTATGTTAAAAAGAAGTGCAAAATAAAGTAATATATGGCATTATATTTAAAATTTAAAATATTATATTTAAAATATTATATATTACCCATTTAATATACATATGTAATCATAGTTACCATGTACTTTGCAGACAAACTTATTTAATTCTTATAGTATCTCTATATGATAGATAATATCCTCTCTATTTCATAGATGAGGAAACTGAAATTCTGGGAATTTAAGTAATTTCCTTGAAAGATGCTAAATAATAATGGTGGAGCTGGATTTGGCCAGAGGTTGATTCACCTACTCTCCATGTGCCTTGTTTCTAGTACACATTGCCACCATTGTTAGGAAATAATTCTCCATGGATCTCTGGAATTTCTGCACATCTGGCAAACAGAAACATTGACCATCTTTTGTTCTAGGCTATCTTTTCAAGGATGTCAGTGAACAGCTTTGAAGGGTACAGCTAGTGTCTCACTCCAAAGAAGAGAACAGATTTGTCTGCTGTCCAGGATAATAAAGATAATATCTCCTTGGGGCAAAGTTTAGACAGGTTTGCTTACAACTTATTACAAAAGATTGGAATTTGTTAACTTCAGGGTCACTCAGATATGACCAAAACCCACTTGCATGTGTATTGTCCCCATGAGACCTGGGTGACAAGAAGAAACAATGCAAACCCAACAGCTCCTGCTGTTCCATGAGTCAAAAAGTCCTTTGTCTCTCACTCAGGAATCACATGTCTCTTGATAGCTTACAAGTAGGGCAAAATCTCAGACTCTTCACAATTCTTAACAACCCTGAGTTCGGTGGTATGAAAGATTGCAGAATATTGGGTCGCTCCTGGCTGCCTACTCCACGAGGGCCCCAAGTTGTTTATTCATCCTATTTTCCACTGAGTTTAGTCACCCAGGGTCCCAAGCCCTCACTGACTGAATAAATATGCCTGAAGGTTAGTCTGAAGTAATATCAGTCATTGTTATATTTACCTCTCATAGATAAAATGGCATTTTCACAGTGCTTATCCTTATATATTAATATAAAGGTATATTATATTATTATATAATAAATGTGGCTGTTTCAGGTACCATTGTTAGGAAATAATAATAATGAGAAGCCAGAAGTAAGGGGTGTTATTAACAAGAGAGGCTTCTCCCTGTATGAATTAAATCAGAGCACATCTGGACTGCACTATTCCTCCCCACCTGCGGCACTGCCCACGCCTCAGAGAGGTCAAGGATTAGCGTTGTTCACCTAAGCCTCCCAGGCCAGCTTCATTGGTCATTCTTTCTCTTGTAATGAATTATCAGCTTTGCTTTGACTATGGAAACCTATTCATTCTGCTTATTGTCAGAATGAAGATTTGAATATTCCTATTCTGATTTTTCCCTTCTCGGATCACATAAGTCATTATTAGGTCAAATCATATAACAAGGTGGAGAACTTTATTCACTGAAAACGTTCTATGAGCATGGTTTACAAGAGAAGCTGTTGGAGGAAATTAGAACCACACTTGCAAGGGGTGTGCACCTTCCTCCAAGAAGTAGGAGGCAGGGCCTGAGGCTCGTGTCAGTGTGTGCACTGTTCTGGCAGTGGGTGGGGCCAGAAATTCCATCACTTTTCTCCAGCAGGGAGACAGCAATGAGCAGGAGGAGAGAGTGAAGGTGATGTTGACTCTGATGGAAAGGAAACCAAGTAGACGAGCTATGGGGGAGGTTTTTAGTAGTTACCATGAGTGTGAAACTGGAGGAGAGAGTCTGATGTCTAGAAAGTATTTCTAAGATACTTTGTTCAGCATGCTTGTGTAAAATCCCTATGGCATCCCCTTTGAGAAGAGTAGTAAGGACCAATATCAACCTTCAGAGCTTCTAGAGTCCGCTTTAGGGTTTTTTCTGTTAATGTGACTCTGCTCAGAGGGTAACCCCAAAGGGTCCCAGCATCTATCTTACAGTGAATTAAGAATGCACAGCAGTTTGTCACGCCATCCTAGGAATGGCTTATTTAGAGTCTTGGTTCTTTTTCTACAATTTTTCTCTAACTAGCATGCAGAATTTGTATCAGAGAATGAGAACTAGAATATTTTCTTTTTACCGTAATGAGGAAAAATATAAGTACATGAAAGAGGAGGAAAGTAACTGGAAGACAAGTAAAAGGAACCACCGGAGGGTCCTCATATCAACCTTAAAAGGTAGGTGTGCTAGCCCCACTTTACAGGTGAAACTAAAGCAGAGGTTAGTCATCTTATTAAATGTGGAAGAGTAGATTAGCTGCTACATCAACCTCAAAACTTCATTTTTATCTCATTTGCATTCCAATGTAGTTAGGCCATGAGGCAGGGTAGAGGTCATCACTGGGAAGATCTCAGTCATGTGACCCCCACCTAAGTGCAAGGGAGCCTGGGAAATGTGATCTGGTTATGTGTCCAGGAAGAGAAGAAGATGAGTACTGAGGACTCCTGACAGGTTGTGCCACTGAGGTAACACAATTAGTACATAGCGGGGGCAGCCTTCAGATCTAGGTCTAATTGTCTCCAAAACTAATACACTCAGTCAAATTGCTGGATCATTTCCTCTTCTGAAGCTTTATTTACTTTTCAATTAGGACAGGTTTGGATAAACAGTGAATCTGGCTTTTCCCATTACACTACTTTAGTGCCCTTTTCACATATCCCCCACACCCCATTTAAAAAATCAACTTCAGAGCTTTTTATTCATGGAATGAATCTTAGAATTTAGCTTCCTATGCACCTTTCTTGAAGGAAGATTTGGCATTCATTAAAAGGAAAGCAGTAAAAATACATTTCATACTCTTATCATCTCCCTGCAATAGGGAAATGGGAAGGGGATGTCCAGCTAGAACAAACCCCATCCCTGACAGAGAGCCAGGGCCAGGAAAGAAAGGGAAATCCAAGAAGATGGCCTTCAGAGGCTCTTCCAGAAACTCGTGCTCAAATACTTGCCCAGAAATATTATATGATTGCTTAAGTGGCTCGTGTTAAACATTATACAAAAAAAAAATCCCATTTTTATATGCAAATACTTTTTCTTCTCTACAACTGAAAGCCACATGTGATTTCCAATCCGCCAGCACAAACAGACTGACAGACAACATCCCTCAGGAAATGCTTGATATGCCATCAGGTTTCAACACTCTTCTCCTTCCCTCTCTGGAGCAAGCTTATAATTCTGCATTTGTGTAAATACATATGTGTGGCATACTTATTCACATGCTGCTGGGTAGAACAAACGTCCCTGCATTCTTTCCTGGTTATGCACTCATGAAGTGACTGCATGTTCCCTGTGTTGTGATATTGCCCACAGTGGGGAATCCACAGGTGCTCAAAAATATCAAGCAGCCCAAGGCTAGAGCCTACCTTGCAAGGGTCACGAACATTTCCTGGCCACCCATCCCCACTCCCAAGGAGAGTTGGGATAGGTGCTTCTTTCTCCATGCTCCCTCTTCAGTGTTCCCATGGTTCTGGATTCATAGCTTTTGCCATTCATTGTACTGTAAATGCTGTTTACATCTGTTCTCAACTCTATGGGCAATCCATCCATTTTAGAACCTAGCGCAAACTATTACATATAATAATTCTGTAAAATTTTCTTGGATAAATGAATGAATTAATGAAGAAAAAGTTAGAATCCTGAACAACAGCTTGTGTTAACAATTCAGGGGCCTAAAATTTTACATATAATGATCACTAAGTGTTTTGGTTCCACCTAAAACCTTAAGCACTTTATAAACTTACGTAGTTACTGAAATGTTTTTCAGCTTGAATCATGGTTAGAAATTTAAATGTAATTCTTTAAATTGTGAGCTGACTTTTCTGAGTGGATATGATGTTCCACATATGTACTGTTCCTCTCTATCGCATGCATGAAATTATTTAATCTTGACAACAGCCTTATAAAGTATGTGCTATTAGTATCCCCATTTTACAGATGAGGAAACTGAGTCACAAAAAGAATAAGTGTCTTGCCCACAGATACATAGATGCCAAATGTCAGAGCTGAGACTCACTCAAGAAGACTGGCTCCAGAGCTTGAGTCTTAATCACTATGCTAAATCATTCATTTAACAGAAATTTCTTGATATCTAATGATGTGCTCAATTAAAATAAATTAATTTCAAATAAGGTTAAGTGGTCTGAAGAAAATGGTCTGATATGGTGAGAGAGAGGAGCATTAGCTAGCAGGGCCAGGGAAGTTCTCTGAGAGGTGACCTTTGAGTTGAGCCTTGTTTGCTGAGAAGTGACCAACCAGGTGAAGCTGCAAGAGGAATGTGTTCCCAGCAGAAGATACTGTGAGTGCGAAGTCCACAAAAAAAGAGAGCTTGCAATGATGAGGAACAGGCCAGTGTGGCTGGAGGATAGTGGGCAGAGGGAGGGAAGTATAAGATGAAATCAGAGAAACTGGCAGAAGCTAGATCATGAGAGTTATCATTAGATTCATGATCAGTGCAATGGGAAGCCATAAGTAGGTTTTAATTATTCTGATTCTTTTGTGTGGAATTAAGTGGGCTGGGGGATTATAATGGAAGAAGAGGGACTAGCAGGGAGGCTGCTGCAGTAGTTCAGATAAGTTCGGGTAGGAGCTGATGGTGGCTAGGACTAAGATGGTAGAGGCTGGGGAAGTGTAGGTGGTACCCAGATACAGTGGAGATGATGAGAGGAAGCATTCAGAAGGTATTTTGGTGATAGCTCACCCATAGGACTTCATAAATGGAAGCACCTATCAGGAAAGGGCTATGCCTGGGAATCAACTCTTATCTTAGTCCACCTGGAGTAGGCATCACGGGCCCAGAATATGGGATAACTTTTCTTGATCAGTAGGCATCTTCAGTCCTCTGGTTTCTGACTTGAAGTTGTGCTGTATAGAGTCTCTTCAGTGAGAGAACATCATTCAAAATCTATTAGACTGATATCCAGGAGCTATCAAGGCTGTTTACCTCCCCTGCCATCAGGGGATCTGTGTATTCACATTACACTGAAGGGCATTCACTCATGCAGAGTGGATGGGCATTTGATAGGTAGATATGTCCCCAAGCAGAGGGAACAGGTGGAGCAGAATGTAAGGTCAGGAAAATACAGGGACAATTCAGGGCAAGTGTGGAGAGAGAGAAAGCTGGAAAGAGTACATTTATGGTGTTGAATCTTTGTGTACATTTTTTTTGAATTTTATTTATTTATGTTTATACAGCAGGTACTTATTAGTCATCCATTTTATACACATCAGTGTATACATGTCAATCCCAATCTCCCAATTCATCACACCACCACCCCCACCACCCGCCGCTTTCCCCGCTTGGTGTCCATACGTTTGTTCTCTACATCTGTGTCTCTACTTCTGCCTTGCAAACCCGTTCATCTGTACCATTTTTCTAGATTCCAAATATATGTGTTAATATACAATATTTGTTTTTCTCCTTCTAACTTACTTCACGCTGTATGACAGTCTCTAGGTCCATCCACGTCTCTACAAATGGCCTAATTTCATTCTTTTTATGGCTGAGTAATATCCCATTGTATATATGAACCACCTCTTCTTTATCCATTCATCTGTCGATGGGCATTTAGGATGCTTCCATGACTTGGCTATTGTAAATAGTGCTGCAATGAACATTGGGGTGCATGTGTCTTTTTGAATTATGGTTTTCTCTGGGTATATGCCCACTAGTGGGATTGTTGGGTCATATGGTAATTCTATTTTTAGATTTTTAAGGAACCTCCGTACTGTTTTCCATAGTGGCTGTATCAATTTACATTCCCACCAACAGTGCAAGAGGGTTCCCTTTTCTCCACACCCTCTCCAGCATTTGTTGTTTGCAGATTTTCTGATGATGCCCATTCTAACCATTGTGAGGTGATGCCTCATTGTAGTTTTGATTTGCATTTCACTAATACTTAGTGATGTTGAGCAGCTTTTCATGTGGCTCTTGGCCATCTGAATGTCTTCTTTGGAAAAATGTCTATTTAGGTCTTCTGCCCATTTTATGATTGGGTTATTTGTTTTTTGTAATATTGAGCTGCATGAGCTGGTTATATATTTTGGATATCAATCCTTCGTCCTTTGATTCGTTTGCAAATATTTTCTCCCATTCTGAGGGTCTTTTCATCTTGTTTATAGTTTCCTTTGCTGTGCAAAAGCTTTTAACTTTAATTAGGTCCCATTTGTTTATTTTTGTTTTTATTTCCATTACTCTAGGAGGTGGTTCAAAAAAGATCTTGCTGTGATTTATCTCAAAGAGTGTTCTTCCTATTTTTTCCTCTAAGAGTTTTATAGCGTCTGGTCTTACTTTTAGGTTTTTAATCAATTTTGAGTTTATTTTTGTATATGGTGTTAGGGAGTGTTCTAATTTCATTCTTTTACATGTAGCTATCCAGTTTTCACAGCACCACTTATTGAAGAGGCTGTCTGTTCTGCACTGTACATTCTTGCCTCCTTTATCAAAGATAAGGTGACCATATGTGCATGGATTTATCTCTGGGCTTTCTATCCTGTTTCATTGATCTATATTTCTGTTTCTGTGCCAGTACCATACTCTCTTGATTACTGTAGCTTTGCAGTATAGTCTGAAGTCAAGGAGCCTGATTCCTGCAGCTCTGTTTTTCTTTCTCAAGATTGCTTTGGCTATTCGGGGTCTTTTGTGTTTCCATACAAATTGTGAAATTTTTTGTTCTAGTTATGTGAAAAATGCCAGTGGTAGTTTGATAGGGATTGCATTGTATCTGTAGATTGCTTTGGGTAGTAGAATTATTTTCACAGTGTTTATCTTCCAATCCAAGAACATGGTATATCTCTCCATCTATTTGAATCATCCTTAATTTCTTTCATCAGTGTCATATAATTTTCTGCTTACAAGTCTTTTGTCTCCTTAGGTAGGTTTATCCCTAAATATTTTATTCTTTTTGTTTCAATGGTAAATGGGAGTGTTTTCTTAATTTCACTTTCAGATTTTTCATCATTAGTGTATAGGAATGCAAGAGATTTCTGTGCATTAATTTTGTATCCTGCTACTTTACCAAATTCATTGATTAGCTCTAGTAGTTTTTTGGTAGCATCTTTAGGGTTCTCTATGTATAGTATCATGTCATCTGCACACAGTGAGAGCTTTACTTCTTCTTTTCCGATTTGAATTCCTTTTATTTCTTTTTCTTCTGTGATTGCTGTGGCTAACACTTCCAAAACTTGGCTAACACTTCCAAAACTATGTTGAATAATAGTGGTGAGAGTGGGCAACCTTGTCTTGTTCCTGATCTTAGTGGAAATGGTTTCAGTTTTTCAGCATTAAGGATAATGCTGGCTGTGGGTTTGTCATATATGGCCTTTAGTATGTTGAGGAAAGTTCCCTCTATGCCTACTTTCTGGAGGGTTTTTATCATAAATTCGTGTTGAATTTTGCCGAAAGCTTTCTCTGCATCTATTGAGATGATCATATGGTTTTTCTCCTTCAATATTTTAATATGGTGTATCATGTTGATTGATTTGCATATATTGAAGAATCCTTGCATTCCTGGGATAAATGCCACTTGATCATAGTGTATGATCCTTTTAATGTGCTATTAGATTCTCTTTGCTAGTATTTTGTTGAGGATTTTTGCATCTATGTTCATCAGTGATATTGGCCTGTAGTTTTCTTTCTTTGTGACATCTTTGTCTGGTTTTGGTATCAGGGTGATGGTGGCCTCGTAGAATGATTTTGGGAGTTTTCCTCCCTCTGCTATATTTTGGAAGAGTTTGAGAAGGATAGGTGTTAGCTCTTCTCTAAATGATAAAAGTTGCCTGTGAAGCCATCTGGTCCTGGGCATTTGTTTGTTGGAAGATTTTTAATCACAGTTTCAATTTCAGTGCTCGTGATTTGTCTGTTCATATTTTCTATTTTTTCCTGGTTCAGTCTCGGAAGGTTGTGCATTTCTAAGAATTTGTACATTTTTTCCAGGTTGTCCATTTTATTGGCATATAGTTGCTTATAGTAATCTCTCATGATCCTTTGTATTTCTGCAGTGTCAGTTGTTACTTCTCCTTTTTCATTTCTAATTGTATTGATTTGAGTCTTCTCCCTTTTTTTCTTGATGAGTCTGGCTAATGGTTTATCAATTTGGTTTATCTTCTCAAAGAACCAGCTTCTGGTTTTATTGATCTTTGCTATCATTTCCTTCTTTTCTTTTTCATTTATTTCTGATCTGATCTTTATGATTTCGTTCCTCCTGCTAACTTTGGGTTTTTTTTGTTCTTCTTTCTCTAATTGTTTTAGGTGTAAGTTTAGGTTGTTTGAGATGTTCCTTGTTTCTTAAGGTAGGATTGTGTTCCTATAAACTTCCCTCTTAGAACTGCTTTGGCTGCATCCCATCAGTTTTGGGTCGTCGTGTTTTCATTGTCATTTTTTTCTAGGTATTTTTTGATTTCCTTTTTGATTTCTTCAGTGATCTCTTGGTTATTTAGTAGTGTGCTGTTTAGCCTCCATGTGTTTCTATTTCTTACATATTTTTTCCTGTAATTGATATCTAGTCTCAAAGCATTGTCATCAGAAAAGATACTTGATACAATTTCAATTTTCTTAAATTTACCAAAGCTTGATTTGTGACCCAAAATATGATCTATCCTGGAGAATGTTCCATGAGTACTTGAGAAGAAAATTTATTCTGTTGTTTTTGGATGGAATGTCCTATAAATATCAATTAAGTCCATCTTGTTTAATGTATCATTTAAAGCTTGTGTTTCCTTATTTATTTTGATTTTGGATGATCTGTCCACTGGTGAAAGTGGTGTGTTAAAGTCCCCTACTATGATTATGTTACTGTCGATTTCCCCTTTTATGGCTGTTATTATTTGCCTTATGTATTGAGGTGCTCCTATGTTGGGTGCGTAAATATTTACAATTGCTATATCTTCTTCTTGGAATAATCCCTTGATCATTATGTAGTGTCCTTCTTTGTCTCTTGTAATAGTCTTTGTTTTAAAGTCTATCTTGCCTGGTATAAGAATTGCTACTCCAGCTTTCTTTTGATTTCCATTTGCATGGAATATCTTTTTCCCTCCCCTCATTTTCATTCTGTATGTTTCCCTAGGTCTGAGGTGGGTCTCTTGTAGACAGCATATATATGGGTCTTGTTTTTGTATCCATTCAGCCAGTCTATGTCTTTTGGTTGGAGCATTTAATCCATTTACCTTTAAGGTAATTATCGATATGTATGTTCCTATTACCATTTTCTTAATTGTTTTGGGTTTATTATTGTAGGTCTTTTCCTTCTGTTGTGTTTCCTGCCTAGAGAAGTTCCTTGAGCATTTGTTTTGAAGCTGGTTTGGTGGTGCTGAATTATCTTAGCTTTTGCTTGTCTGTAAAGGTTTTAATTTCTCTGTCAAATCTGAATGTGATCCTTGCTGGGTAGAGTAATCTTGGTTCTAGATTTTTCTCCTTCATCACTGTAAATATGTCCTGGCACACCCTTCTGGTTTGCAGAGTTTCTGCTGAAAGATCAGCTGTTAACCTTATGGGGATTCCCTTATATGTTATTTGCTTTTTTTCCCTTGCTGCTTTTAATATTTGTTCTCTGTATTTAATTTTTGATAGCTTGATTAATATGTGTCTTGGTGTGTTTATCCTTGGATTTATCTTGTATGGGACCCTCTGTGCTTCCTGAACTTCATTAACTATTTCCTTTCCCATATTAGGGAAGTTTTCCACTATAATCTCTTCAAATATTTTCTCAGTCCCTTTCTTTTTCTCTTCTTCTTCTGGGATTCCTGTAATTTGAATGTTTGTGTGTCTAATGTTGTCCCACAGGTCTCTGAGACTGTCCTCAATTCTTCTTCTCATTCTTTTTTCCTTATCCAGCTCTGCAGTAGCTATTTCCACTATTTTATCATTCAGGTCACTTATCCGTTCTTCTGCCTCATTTATTCGGCTATTGATCCCTTCTAGAGAATTTTTAATTTCATTTATTGTGCTGTTCATCACTGTTTGTTTGCTCTTTAGTTCTTCTAGGTCCTTGTTAAACTTTTCTTGTATTTTCTCCATTCTATTTCCAAGATTTTGGATCAAATTTACTATCATTATTCTGAATTATTTTTCAGGTAGACTGCTTATTTCCTCTTCATTTGTTAGGTCTGGTGGGTTTTTGCCTTGCTCCTTCATCTGCTGTGTGTTTCTCTGTCTTCTCATTTTGCTTAACTTACTGTGTTTGGGGTCTCCTTTTCACAGGCTGCAGGTCTGTAGTTTCCGTTGTTTTTGGTGTCTGTCCCCAGTGGCTAAGTTTGGTTCAGTGGGTTGTGTAGGCTTCCTGGTGGAGGGGACTAGTGCCTGTATTCTGGTGGATGAGGCTGGATCTTGTCTTTCTGGTGGGCTCGTCCACATCTGGTGGTGTGTTTTGGGGTGTCTGTGACCTTATTTTGATTTTAGGCAGCCTCTGTGCTAATGCATGGCATTGTGTTCCTGTCTTGCTGGTTGTTTGGCATAGGGTGTCCAGCACTGTAGCTTGCTGGTCATTGAGTGGAGCTGGGTTTTGGCATTGAGATGGAGATCTCTGGGAGATTTTTGCCATTTGATATTATGTGGTTCTGGGAGGTTTCTTTTGGACCAGTGTCCGGAACTTGGCTCTCCCACCTCAGTGGCACAGCCCTGATGCCTGGCTGGAGCACCAAGAGCCTGTCCTCCACACGGCTCAGAATAAAAGGGATAAAAAATAAAAAGAAGAAGATAAAATAAAATAAAGTTATTAAATTAAAAAAATAAAAAATAAATATTAAGAAAAAATTTTTAAGTAATAAAAAAAAGGAACAAAAAACCAAAAACGGACAGACAGAACCCTAGGACAAATGGTAAAAATGAAAGCTATACAGACAAAATCCCACACAGAAGCATACACATACACACTCACAAAAAAAGAAAAAGGGAAAAAAAATATATATATCATTGCTCCCAAAGTTCACCTCCTCAATTTGGGATGATTCGTTGTCTATTCAGGTATTCCACAGATGCAGGGTACGTCAAGTTGTTTGTGGAGATTTAATTCACTGCTCCTGAGGCTGCTGGGAGAAATTTCCCTTTCTCTTCTTTATTCGCAGAGCTCTTAGTCTTCAGCTTTGGATTTGGACCCTCCTCTGCATGTAGGTCGCCTGTGGGCATCTGTTCTTCGCTCAGACAGGATGGTGTTAAAGGAGCAGCTGATTCGGGGGGCTCTGGTTCACTCAGGTCAGGGGGAGGGAGGGATACAGATACAGGGCACGCCTTTGGCAGCAGAGGCCGGTGTGACGTTGCACCAGCCTGAGGCGCGCCGTTCTCCCGGGGAAGTTGTCCCTGGATCACGGGACCCTGGCAGTGGCGGGCTGCCCAGGCTCCCGGGAGGGGAGGAGTGGACAGTGACCTGTGCTTGCACACAGGCTTCTTGGTGGTGGCAGCAGCAGCCTTAGTGTCTCATGCCCGTCTCTGGGGTCCGCGCTTATAGCCGCCACTCGCTCCCGTCTCTCCAGCTCCTTTAAGCAATGCTCTTAATCCCCTCCCCTTGCGCACAAGGAAACAAAGAGGCAAGAAAAAGTCTCTTGTCTCTTTGGCAGCTACAGACTTTTTCCCGGACTCCCTCCCAGCTAGCTTTGGTGCACTAGCCCCCTTCAGGCTGTGTTCACACCGCCAACCCCAGTCCTCTCCCTGGGATCTGACAGAAGCCATAGCCTCAGCTCCCAGCCCCCACCCATCCCAGCGGGTGAGCAGACAAGCCTCTGGGGTTGGTGAGTGCTGCTCGGCACCGATCCTCTGTGCGGGAATCTCTCTGCTTTGCCCTCTGCACCCCTGTTGCTGTGCTCTCCTCCATGTCTCCAAAGCTCCCCCCCGACGCCACCCACAGTCTCCACTCATGAAGGGGCTTCCTAGTGTGTGGAAACCTTTCCTCCTTCACAGCTCCCTCCCACTGGTGCAGGTCCCGTCCCTATTCTTTTGTCTCTGTTTTTTCTGTTTTCTTTCGCCCTACCCAGGTAGGTGGGGAGTTTCTTGCCTTTTGGGAGGTCTGGGGTCTTCTGCCAGCATTCAGTAGGTGTTCCGTAGGAGTTGATCTACATGTAGACGTATTTCTGATGTACTTGTGGGGAGGAAGGTGATCTCTGCGTCTTACTCTTCCGCCATCTTGAAGCTCCCCCCCTCCACCTTTCTTTTGATTTCCATTTGTATGGAATACCTTTTTCCTTCCCCTCACTTTCAGTCTGTATGTGTCCCTAGGTCTGAAGTCGGTCTCTTGTAAACAGCTTATATATGGGTCTTGTTTTTGTATCCATTCAGTGATCCTGTGTCTTTTAGTTGGAGCATTTAATCCATTCGCATTTAAGGTAATTATCGATATGTATGTTCATATTAATATTTTCTTAATTGTTTTGGGTTTGTTTTTGTAGGTCCTTTTCTTCTCTTGTGTTTCCCACTTATAGAAGTTCCTTTAGCATTTGTTGTAGAGCTGGTTAGGTGGTGCTGAATTCTCTTAGGTTTTGCTTGTCTGTAAAGCTTTTGATTTCTCCGTCAAATCTGAATGAGATCCTTGCTGGGTAGAGTAATCTTGGTTGCAGGTTCTTCCCTTTCATCACTTTAAATATATCATGCCACTCCCTTCTGGCTTGTAGAGTTTCTGCTGAGAAACAGTTTCAGCTGTTAACCTTATGGGAGTTCCCTTGTATGTTATTTGTCATTTTTCCCTTGCTGCTTTCAATAATTTTTATTTGTCTTTATTTTTTTTTCCAATTTGATTACTATGTGACTTGGCGTGTTTCTCCTTGGCTTTATCCTGCCTGGAAGTCTGTGCTTCCTAGACTTGGGTGGTTATTTCCTTTCCCATGTTAGGGAAGTTTTCAACTATAATCTCTTCAAATATTTTCTCGGGTCCTTTCTCTCTCTCTTCTCCTTCTGGGACCCCTATAATGTGAATGTTGGTGTGTTTAATGTTGTCCCAGAGGTCTCTTAGGCTGTCTTCATTTCTTTTCATTCTTTTCTCTTTACTCTGTTCCACATCAGTGAATTCCACTTTTCTGTCTTCCAGGTCACTTATCTGTTCTTCTGCCTTAGTTATTCTGCTATTGATTCCTCCTAGTGTATTTTTCATTTCAGTTATTGTATTATTCATCTCTCTGTTTGTATGTTCTTTAATTCTCCTAGGTGTTTGTTCTTTAATTCTTCTAGGTCTTTTTTAAACATTTCTTGCATCTTCTCCATCTTTGCCTCCATTCTTTTTCCGAGGTCCTGGATCATCTTCACTATCATTGTTCTGAAATCTTTTTCTGAAAGGTTGCCTATCTCCACTTCGTTTAGTTGTTTTACGGGGTTTTACCTTGTTCTTTCATCTGGTACATAGTCCTCTGTGTTTTCATTTTGTCTGTCTTTCTGTGAATGTGGTTTTCGTTCTATGGGCTGCAGCACTGTAATTCTTCTTGCTTCTGCTCTCTGCTCTCTGGTGAATGAGGCTATCTAAGAGGCTCATGCAAGCTTCCTGATGGGAGGGACTGGTCATCTTTGTGTACTTTATTCTTAAACTAATAGAGAATCAGCAAAGGATTTGGGGAACCATGAAGTGTTAAGAATGAAAGGAACCATGAAATGTTAAAGCTGAAAGGAACCCTGCAATTATGGAGTCCACCTGCCTAATATTGCAAACTCTCATATGTCCCTTTTAAAGAAATTGCCTCACCATCAGTGTGCATTACTGATGAATAAGCCTACAGATTTCATCATATTAGCATCCAGCCTTCACAGGAGTCTTTTGCTGAGGATAAATCAACAGATAGTTTGGAATACTTACTGTGTGCCTGGTTCTCTGGAAATATCAAATATGATGAAGACCAGTCATGTGGTCTCAATTCATTCATACTTGTGATCTCAAACTTACCTAGCCTAAAAATGTAAACCCATGCCATACAAAACTATATTCTCTATGCTACCTCCTCCACAAGCTTTTATGTTGGTGTGCCCCTCTGATCAAATCTTCAGGCTTTTCAAATTGAACACCGTATTGCACAGAAGAGCAGAGAGACCCAGGTCTTTAACTCTGTGAAGTAAATGTGTCCAGAAAAGAAACAACCTTAGAAATTGAGACATTCAAAAGCTATTTGCCTGAGTTTTCTTAACATTGAGTGCCTTTTTTAGCAAGTGTATTGGTTAAGATACTGGCAGAGAACAAAACATCAATAAGTGAAATAAAAGTTTACTTCCGTAATTTAAGAACCTGAGCTGGTAAGCAGTCCATGAGATTATCCAGTACCTGAAGTTCTATACAGCTGTTTTGCCAATCCCTAGTGTTGGCTTTATCCATGTGGTCAGCGATGGCTTACCACTACCCAGTCCAAAGTCCAGCTAGTGAGAAGGAGGAAGAGAGAAATGGAAAGCAAACACTTTCTTTTAAAGACATGACCCAGAAATAGCACACATCACTTCCATCCACATCTCACTGACCAGAAATTAATCCATGACTACACTCAGTGGTGAGGGAGGCTGGGCAACCATGTGTCTGCTAATATTCTTGGGAGATGGTACTAAAAGGAAGCAAGGGAGAATGGATCTTGGAGGCCAACAGCAACCTCTGCACCATGAGAATTTGTGATCTGCCTCTGGAATGCTCAAATATTATTATGTTGACCACAATCTGGGTAACATATCAAAGAACTCTTTCACTCAAGTTTGGTTCTCAAATTTTAGAATATAAATGGATTGTCCTCAGAATTGTTAAAAATAAATATTTTAAGCTCCAATCCTAATAAAGCCAGGAATCTGAATTTTTAAAGGACAACACATGTGATTCTTACGCCGTTTCCACAATTTAGGGTGGGTGACCACTACTATGGGCTGCCTCAAATAGAATTTTGGAATGGTTTGTAAGTTTTGAATAATTAAAGTCTACTACATGTAGCATCTAAACTTGAACTTGAGTTTAGGTCAACTTTATAATCAGTTATTGGTGACCTGAACTGAAGGAACTTAGATTTCCTTATCACTGATGAGATTATGTTATTCAACCTTTCTCACCCCAGATCCAGAATTCCTTGAGTACAGAGAGATAATTCCATCTTAAAAACATGAGTCATTTACCTCATGATGTTGTAATAAACACAGTAATAATAAACTATCATTTTATATGGTTCTATAAACACTGATATAGGTCTTATCTCATTTGATCTTCTCAATAAGCAAAATTTTACAGGTAAAGTATTTGAGAGATAGAATTGTCTTGTCTTAGGACCCAAACCCAGGTCTTCTTCCTATCAGACCCAGCATTCTTTCCTTTATGCTGCAGTGCTTCTTCTTTTCTTCCCATTCTAAACTGAGATCAAAATAGAAACAGCTCAAAATAGAATGGAAGCAGTGAGCAGAATGAAGAGTAGACAAATGTATTATAAAAAGCATGAGGTAACAACATAGATGAACCTCAAAAACATTATGATAAATGAAAGAAGCCAGACACAAAAGACCTCATATTGCATGATTCCATTTATATGAAATGTCTAGAAAAGGCAAACCTATAGAGACAGAAATAGATTAGTGGTTGCCTAGGGCTGAGGGTAGGAATAGAGATTAACTATAAACAGGCATGATGGATCTTACTGGGGAGAAGAATACATTCTAAAACTGGATTATGGTGCTGGCTGCACAACTCAGTAAATTTACTAATAATCACTGAACTGTAAACTTAAAATGCATGAATTTTGTGGCATGTGAATTATAACCTAAGTTGTTTTTAAAGAACATGAAGTGTTAACATTAGAAGTATCAATTTCATTTTTGACTCTGCCACTTACAACTTGGATTAAGCTGAGAAAGTAATTCAACATCCCTAAGACCCTGGATTCTCATCTCTTAAATGGGGATAAAAATAGTGCTTATCTCATATGACATCTAACTTCTTAGTATAATAGAAGAGTCAAATAATGCTGCACATCATCAGCATTAGGGTTAAAACTTTAAAATCACACTAACAAGTTATAGTTATTAACAGTTAATACTTTTTTGACTGGGAATAAAACTCTCAGTAAAAGATCATTAAATGGCACTTAAAAACACTTATTTAAGACCATATTTGGGGGTTCATGATGTGATTATGACTTCAAGTTTAGTGCTCTACCCTTTATCTACATTAGACCTACATACATGTATATGAGTTTGTACATTCCATATATGTACACATATACCTCCCATATTATATTCCATATTTGTTACAGATACACATATATATATATATATATATATATATATATATATATATATATATATATAAACACATTCCATTTGTATTCAATATAACCTCTATCTGTGTGTGCATGTAATTATATCCCAGAGACCATGATCATTTGAGTGTGACATTGAAGCAGTAGATGAAATATGAGATGTCTCATGAGACCTTCTGGTTCTTAAATTCTGCAAAACAAGAGTAAGTTTGGAGGGCATCTGTCCACTTAGACTGCCATCAGATTTGTGAGCACCACCTAACATTCCCCTTTATTTCAGGCCTGAAATATAAAAACTGCTCTCCTGTGAAAATATACACTTGAAGAATTAACTTCTGTTTCGCCTTAAGATTAAGGTTTAATCATGAAGTAATGGCACATGCTGGACAGTGTGTTTGAGTGACACCCTTTGGAGTTCACTTCAGAGCACTATAGCAACAACAATAACCAAGATGACAGCTCTGATTACCAAACACTATTTCCATTAGGTCAATGCAAATACACCAGGCCTTCCCTTTCCCTAGAATTACTTTCAGACAAAAGATGATTTAAATTATTTTAAGATGTTTGTTTTATCATCTTCTTCCTTCCTCATGTGATTCTTCAGCATTTAGCTTTAACACATTATGTTATTCTGATACAAGCCTTTTATGTCAACTTGTCAAAAACTAATTACATTTTCTTTAAGGTAGAAAACACTTGATGGCTGATTTTTTGGGAAATTATTAAGTCAACATCACTTTTCTACCCAGCATTCTGGGAAATCTGCTGTGTAGATGCTCAACCTTCTTCAGGTCCAGGATACACTTGTAGAGAATGCAGTGTTCTAATGGGCAAGGCTGCAATTCCCTCCTATGTTGCAGACGTTTGCTGCACTGATTAATGCATCCTTAGCAGATTGGCACACCAGTTTCCTGGTATAATTTAATGTTAAATAACACTCCTAAGACCGTATCAGGAAATAAGATACGTGTAAAATGTCACCTTTGGAAAAAAAAAAAAAACAATTATAGTTATGACATACAATTTGCATCAACCTCTTCTGAGATAATCAAAGAAAGATAACTGAATACACTAGCAATAAATGGGCTAGCAAGGAGGAAAAAAGCAGAGCCTTTGTATTTCCATGGTTCCATATTTTCTTGGCACATCGAAGCCAGTCTTTTTCTGAGGCCACTGAATAAGCATTTGTCATAAGCTTTATTGTACCATGAAGTTATGATTAATATTACAGCTCAAGTACAGCGGGTTGAAAGACCACATTCATTTTCAAAGTCACGTCGCATTGATTAGAATTCACTGCAGGTTATTCAAATAACGATCCTCTCTTTCCCCAGGAGAATCTCTGTCTGATTTTTCTTTATCCTCATTAAAGATCCCAGGTGCAGACAAAGCTTTATGTACTTCTAATTTGCATTATCCTTGGGAAGGAGGTAATTCACATGCCTTCAGTATATAGCACTTGTTTTTGTAGTTTGCTCTTTCCTATCATCTATTTAAATAAATCAAGAAATTTAGCCTTTATAAACCCTCAGACAATAGAAAATGCCAAATTTTATTATCTTTAGTAATGAATCCATGGATCCCAAACCCTCCATGATAATTCAGATAAAGTGAGGCATTTTTGTTCAGTTCTTGGCTGTACTTGGCTTTAAAAGAAAAAGGTATTCTTTTTTCTTTCCTGAGGAAAAAGATTCATTTTAGGAGTAAAGAGAAGCACAGAGCACTTTCCACCTTACCAGAACTGAAAATCAAAGGTTCATCATACAATAAATGTAGTACTCAGATAATCCTCAAAGAAACTTGATACCTTATTTGGCTAATCAGATAAATATCTATTCCAGGACTGATCAATTATTGCCTGTGTTGAGATAATTTATTAGTACTCTTCCCAATTTAGCATTTTCATAGACTCACATATGGTTTTTATTGGCATAAGGTGTGGGTCTCAAAATTATGACAAAGAATTCTGCCTTGGACTATTTTTACCTTTAGTTTTTGTGTAATGAGTTTAGCCTGAAGCAGGCTGACAGCATTGTTGACATTTCATTGAGTTTCCATTTCTCCAGAGAGGAGAAATTTTAGCTAATTAAATAATGTTAGAGTGTCTTAGAAACTACAAAGGCAACACGAAACCACACAGCAGTCACACCATATTTGTTAAAACCACTGGTATATTTCTGAGATCTTTAGAAAACTTGAAGTCTCTATAACAAACTTTTAAAGTGACTCAGAGGCTTAAAATGATGTGGCTGACATAATTGGAAAGATAGGAGAAGAACAACTGGGAGACAATTTTCATAAAAACTATAATTTTCCAGTGTAAGGCTCAGGAGTGAATATGATTGTTTCCTGGTGGTACAGCAGCTTAACGGTTCTGAAAGGGGTGTGTGTGTGTGTGTGTGTGTGTGTATATGTTTCATGTTGATACACGTGCTATTTGCTTTTAAGCCAGTGAATCAGCATTAACCATATATTTAGGTATTAATGAAAACTCATCTCTGGCCTCCTCATTCATTTCTCAGGGACAACATGATTTTCTGTGATCTGTGAACCTGCTCTTGGTAAGTCTTTGCATATATAACCAATACAGAAGAAAATTAAAAATTTTATTGGCATTTTTATTCATTTGTTTCTGCTAGAAGGATATGTAATTAGGCCCAGAATCTCACTGGCTCTGAGTAAAATGAAATGGAGTATGCACTTGAAAAAAACTCAACTTTTTCAGTTCAGTGAGGGACTATTTAACATAGAGTAAAATTTTAATGAAAAATAACTGGAGATTTTACTCAGTTAAGTCTTTTCAGTTGAACTTGACAGAGCAACACTCTGGATTCAATAAAAATATGAGTCAATGACAGAACTCAAGAGCAAGACAGAAATATTACCATGTCCACTTTGAGAAATATGCTAAATCATTCTGATTATAAGATTATAATATAGCTATTGACATTCTGGAGCCATGTTAAAAATTATGGTAAAGTGATGTGTGACCTACTCTGCAATAAATAAAATATTTAAAAGAGCATTTCATAATGAAATAGATAACTACTGTGTGTGTGTGCGTGTATGGTGTGTATGCATACGCACACATGTTCACATCTGGGGTTTGTGTATGTATGTACATGTGTGTGTGTCCAATCTGAGTATCTCAGAGAGGAAGGCATGGAGAACCCAACGAGATTTATTTCCCCTTTAAGCCTCAGGGAAGCTTTGAAATTTCATTGACATTAATTAAGCCCACCCCAGGATCATGGGCTTGGTGGGCTTGGTGGACTTTTGTTTTAAAAAGCAATCTTGCTTGCCAGAGAAGTTTTTTCCCAAGCTCGCATTTTATTGTGGTTTCCAGCAGGGGATCTTGTTTCAAGGGATATGATCAAAGTAAAGGACATTTCTTCTGGGACATATTTTACATAGATTAAATCTCATTATGCAACTCACTCTTTAGTCTATATTCTTTTTGATAAGCTCCTATTGTATGAATGAATTTAACATAGAAAAGTGTGAATTTATTATATCAGATATATTAAGCTCCAATAAAGGTAAGGTCCAATAGAGTCAAACATTTTTGTTTTTCTTATCAACAGTGAATTTCAGCTCACAGAAATTTAGTGTAATCTTAAAGGAGGTTGCTATATGTATATGACTGTGGACTTAAGATTTCCATAGCCTTTGCATAATTTCATTTTTAAATATTAAGTAATTCCTTTTAGGAACGTGTTGCTATCTTTTGGGTTTTCTTCCCTTGTTTTTAAACTATTTCCTCCACGCCTTTTTCATTTTAAAGGTAGGCAAGTTACTTTGGTTATGTTAAGAAGTACACCATATTAGTGATCATAGGAAGTTATGTTTTATCAATCACTGAACACTAGAACTTGGAAATTTGAAATAGTGCCCAGCAAATCTTATACTAGAGAATAAACATTGAAAATAGGTATTTGTAAATCCTTAGAGCTAATTCAAGCTCACACCAAAATTTACAGTTCTGAAGAATGATCATCCAATAGCAAACTCTTTCATACCAAACATCATGCTTTTAGTTTAATATCTTAAGAATCTGAAAAAGACAATGATATTGAGTACCAAATCTGCTTTTGTGGAGCTTCAAAATAGGGGAAAATGTCACAAAATGCAATGTGAGATTCAGTAGCCCAACCCCAAAATGCTGATATTTAGACCAAATAAAATTTTAGTTTTTCAATGACCTCCTGTAAAAACTACAATATGTTTACTATAGATAGTGCACACGTATTTCAGAATATGTAAAAATGCATGCTTAGCATACAAGTGAAAACGAAGCTGTATTTTCAATAGTTTTGTTGTTATTTGATTGCCAAAGTAAATTACATATTTTCAAATCTAATCTCATGTTTGCTTTTCTGTGATTTCATCAGCCTTGCAATTAAAATTGCAAGAGTAAGCTGAGGAATTGATTTTCTTAGCTGGACAGAAGGATATGATGCACAGTCAAGTTTGAGGTTAAATTGTCCTGCTCATTCTAGTAATTTTCTTCACCATTTGGTCTCTGAAGGTACAGTTTCCTTCAGTGGAGTGAAAGTCCTCTCCCATTTCAGTTCTCAGGCTCTCTACTGTGCATCTAGTAAAGAACTAATTTATAAGGCTATTTTTAGCTGTTTTGCAGTATCTGAAGAGGTCATCTTTCATCCTGTCTATATGTTATGTGCTTAACTCCAATGCCTATGAGACAACCATCTGAAGAAGCTAAAATGGTGGTCAGTTAAATGGTTAATCAGAATATAGACTTCTTTTTTGTTCCCTGATCAATGAAAGTCAAATTCCCTGTGTAAGTGGTTAACTCATCCTTAGAACTAGAAACATAATTAAACCAGAAGGAGTCTGTTATGATTAGAGGTGAGAGGCTAGTTAAGCCATAACAAAGAAAATGAATTCATATCAGGCTTTGCACAAAATGAAGTTTTCTTTTCTGGTCATATTATGTAAAATGTATTTCCTGTTGCTTTTGAGAAAGGAAGCTATTTATATAACCATTCAAAAAGTATCTTTTATGCAATGTGTCTTCACAAACACATATTCTGTTTTTTGTGGATTTCTGACACTGAGCATTCAACCGAGTCTGTTTTCAGAATCCTTCTCCTCCCTCTCAGTGGTTTAATGTCATTATGGTGACCTTGATAATCTTCAGCATCCTCATTTAGTTTACTTCTGAATAAATATTGCTCTAGACAATTTCTACGTAGCTTGATAATATATGCACTATCTACCTTAAACAATAATTTTTTAAAAAATCTATAGTATTTATCGTGTTCTAATTATTTATGGCTATAATAATTTCTATTGAATTTCCACTATCTAATTAGATTTTATAGCTTTTAAGTATAGTACAGAGGATATATTTTTTTCCTCCTGCAGTAAGTTAATCTTAGCTAACTTTAAATAAAATGAATATAATTATCAAATTTGTGAAAACGTTTAGAAGAAAATGCATGTTTAAAATGTGCTCTTTGTCTATTTCATTATGAAATACTCTTTTCTAATGCCACCCTATTTTCATTTAGCTATTCTCCCCTAGATAGCTATGTTGCAGTTATTTCAATATTTATATCTTATTATCTGCTTGTGCATTAATCAAGGTAATGGTGCAAGTAATCTGAGCAAAAAAAAAAAAATTAACATCATGTGAATTTTGGCCAAATGTGAAGAGGGCCGCATTCCCTGTTAACCTGTTGAAGGTACAGTTGGTGACACCAGACTGAACTGCAGCATAGAATAACGTTCTATCTACTGACAACAATGCTCCCTTCTATAGCACTGAGAGCTACATACCTTAGTCCTGAGACCATTTAACTCTATATGCTATTTTCAAAATGAATGGGAGTGACATGTTCCCTTTATACTGCAGCAATGAGATCTTCCATCAGTGCTTCCTAGGACCCAGGGACAACATAGCTGCCATGCAGGCAGCTTTTGCCCTGGATCTCAGCCTGGCAGGCTCTGTTATCATTCTGGTCATTCCTGTGCAAAACACTAATGAGAAAATAGTTGCACATGGGAATCTTGGATTTTTCTATAAAAATGTATTTGTAAAAACCAGATCCAGCAGCTTTTGGTTAACAATTAGGAGGGAGAAGTGCTGCATATGTGTGTGTGTGTGTGTGTGTGTGTGTGTGTGTGTGTGTGTAGTCTAATATATAAGGTAATTTGTAAAATACAATACTGCAAGAACTGTGTCTCTTTCAGTGCATCAAGACTTAAAGAGTACAACAGTTTTCTTTGTTTTTTTGAGGGGTTTTATTTTAATTTAAAGATAGTCTTGTCTAGGCCATTACGAAAAAACAAATATAGGAGGTAGTTTGGGTCACGCAGCACAGGGACTAGGCTTAACACTGGCATCGGCTGGGCAACACTGAGCAACCTCTGATGGAAAGATAGACTAAGGTGACCATACTAAATACCCAGTAAGGCTTCTTTCAGCTGTAAAATTGTGCCTTCTTAATATCTGCAGCCATACTTAAGGAATTTTTAGTCAAATATCTTCCTGGCTTTAATAATCTGAACCATTTTCTTACTTTACCATTTAGCTTGTTAAGACTCTCATTTGCTCGGTCTTGCAAGATGAGGCCTCTTGAAACATGATTCCAATCTCCAGGACTAGGACAGTAGTAGAGATAATAGGAGGAACTAGTCTTTGAGAGATTCCTCTCTGCCTACACTGTTTAAAGTGCTCTCCACATATTAGCTCATTCACCTTCATAACTACCTTATGATTTACATGTTGTGAATAGTCCCATTTTGAAGATGAACAAACTGCGGTACTGAGACCCCAAGGTTTCCTCTCTTGCAAATATATCAAACTAAAAACTGGCATGAACCCAAACCAGCTTTTAAAAGTATGTTCGGGCTTCCCTGGTGGCGCAGTGGTTGAGAATCTGCCTGCCAGTGCAGAGCACACGGGTTCGAGCCCTGGTCTGGGAGGATCCCGCATGCCGCGGAGCAACTAGGGCCGTGAGCCACAATTGCTGAGCCTGCGCGTCTGGAGTCTGTGCTCTGCAGCAAGAGAGGCCGTGATGGTGAGAGGCCCGCGCACTGCGATGAGGAGTGGCCCCCACTTGCCGCGACTGGAGAGGGCCCTCGCACAGAAACGAAGACCCAACACACCCATAAATAATAAATAAATAAATTTTAAAAAAACCAAAAAAAGTAGAGGAATTAAAAAAAAAAAAAAAGAAAGAAAGAAAGAGTGTCATGTACATAACCCAGAGGCCTGTGCTTGGCCCTCTGCACCAGCCAGCAACACATCCACAAGCACAGGGACTGCCTGACGGGCACAAGCCAGGAGCCAGCTTCAGGCTGTGCAACTTTGTCTTGGGGGAGGTTAGGGCCTTTGACAAAGGAAGGAGTTGCTTTCCTTGTTACTGAATGTGATGAGCCCAGCTTCCAAAAGCAGCAACTATTCTTTTCAAGTATTACACAATTTTTATTTAGCAGCTAAATAATTATCAAAGTGTTGGATAATCATTTGTTTAGTTACTTGTTTCAATTTTGCAGTAATAGAGGTGAATAAGTATTCAGTAAATATGCAGTTCTCAAGTTTTGAAACTCTCCTTTGAGTGTGTTGTACGTATTTGTTCGACAATATGAACCTACTATGTGCCGACACAGGGAAGGCAGTAGTGAGTGAAATACCACATGCACTCTTGTAGCTCACACAAAAGCCACAGCAATAAGGATGACGTTTCACTATCAGGGGCCAAAATATTATGAACATTGCTACAATACTTACTGCTCTGTTCTCTTCTGAAAAGGTATGTTTCATTGTAATGACAATATCCTTTGGAGCAAATGTCACAAGGTAAAAGTCGTATTGGTTTTTAAATATGCACGACTCTAGGGAGTGAATGAACCAGTGAGCTGGAACAGAACTAAGGGATCAGTGACATTTAAGCCCATTTTCAGCCCTCTCAGAAGTCACGACATCTCCATATTCAGATGTAGTTAGGCAGGAACTTTCTTTTCTCATTTGACCATTGCTGCTTTGGTGCATACAAGTATATTAAGAGGAAAGTGAAGCTAAGAGAAGTTGGGTTGCCCAGCTTCCCCCAGCTGGTAACTCAGAGAGCTAGGATTCTAATCCAGGTTTTTTTTTGACAGGCGAATCAGTATTTTTTTCTCTATCATGGTTGTTTTTGATTATTCCATCTTTCTTTCCATAAAAGTTATAAGTGCTTCTTTCCACTTGGTTTCTGTGTAGGATTACCAAAAGACAATTCTCAATCATATTTTTTAACTATTAAAAATGTTATCAATGTTACTTGTAGAAATATTTTAAAATACAAGTTAAAAATGCAAGAAACCACTCATAATATAGCTAAAAAATAAATTCTGTTAACAGTTTTTTTTAAATAAATTTACTTATTTTTGGCTGCTTTGGGTCTTTGTTGCTGCGTGTGGGCTTTTTCTAGTTGTGGTGAGCGGAGGCTACTCTTCATTGCAGTGTGCAGGATTCTCACTGTGGTGGTTTCTCTTGTTGAAGAGCACGGGCTCTAGGTGCGCGCAGGCTTCAGTAGTTGTGGTGCACGGGCTTAGTTGTTCCGCGGCATGTGAGATCTTCCCGGACCAGGGCTTCAACCCATGTCCCCTGCATTGGCAGGCAGATTCTTAACCACTGTGCCACCAGGGAAGCCCAACATTTTGTTATATATCTTTCCAGTCTACTCTTTCTCCTATATAGCTACATGTGGATGTACAGATGTTTAGTTTTTTTTTCGTTTTGTTTTGTTTAAAGGCATTTTAAATTACTCTAGAATGAACACAATTTACTTTTTTATAAGAAAAAAATTATTCTAAACAATAATTCTAATCATTTGGAATATCTTCAAAATTATTGAAGAAACTATACCTAACAACTCTTTAAACATCAAATACATTATACACAGTTTGGTCACTTGTGAGGGTTTGCTTGTGTGTGTGTATGTGTGATGTGTCTTATTCAATCAATGATATATTATAAATGTCTATCCATAGCATTAAATAGTATTATATTATTTTAAATTATTGAATGATATTCAATTGTATTAATACATCATAATTTATTAGCTAATTCCTCATTTTAGACATTTAGGATGCTTCCAACTTTTTCACTCTCATTAAGGCTCATAGGGTCTAGATGAACAGTTTATATAGCTAAAGTTTTGCATACATTCATAATTATTTCCTGAGGTTAAATTCCCAAAAGCAGATTCAGAGTGAATACGTATGCAAAACTCTCCAAATTCAAAAACACATAGGCTGTGAAGGTGGTTACCTTTAGAAAAATTGTATCATTGTACATCCCACCAGTGGTATAGGTATATGTATGATTCATTTTCCCTCACAAATATTAAATATTATTCTTTATTTGAATCTTTGCCAATGATAGGCAAAAAGAGCTAATTGTTTTAAATCAGCATTCATTGATTAACAGGGAAATTGCTATTTTTATTATACTTTTTGGTTATTTGTACTCTTCTTTTGTTAATTTTCTTATGTCTACAGAATGATTTTTCTTAAAACTTTTTCCAAAATAATTTTCATTATCAAATTTGCCATGTTGTGCATTTTATATCGGATCAACAGTCAAACTCAAAATAGTCAGCAAGTCAGCTCAGTACGAAAAGTAATGGCTGAAAATGAGATTTGTAAGGAGGGTGTAGACAATGGAAGACTACTCCCTTAGAAATGGACATAACACATTTTTGAGATTTGATTCTTCATTGGGTCTAATGCAGAGTGCAGAAAATTTTAAACATGCGATGAGATGAAGTTTTAATGGTCATCCTCATGGAGACAATTTGTTTGGGCAAAATAAACTCCAGTAAGGTGATCCTAGATAGAAGATATAGATTATTACATTTGACTGGTAAACCTACCTTTCCCAGGAAAGGTTAAAGTTACAGTACATACCAAACACTTCCTAGGTTAGGAGTCTAAATCAAATGAACATAACACATCTAAGATTTCTTTAGACACCAAGAACTATGACACTGAAGTTTGCAACATTTTGGAGTAAAGAAAACTGTTAAAGCAAATCTCAGCATAAAACTTTAGACTTCAGCAGAACTGAGTCTGGGTCATTCACAAAAAGATTCGTGTAGATTCAATCATAATATGTGTAACAAGGTTTTTGAATAAAATGTGCACTTCATAAATATAAGAAATTACATTTATATTGCATAAATGGGATAATGGGGTTAGAACTATTTGTTATTTTTTTAGCTTTCATGGTTTAACAAACAGGAGTGTCATTTACTCCTTGAAATTAAAACACACACACAGTAACTCCCCACACTGCCTTTGATGGAGAATCTGGCCTTCTAGTTCATTTAACATGAAATAACAGATTTGTGTTGATGGTGCTTTTGTTCTTGATAGTGAGAGAACTTGTTACTGAAAAATTAGCTACTCACCCTCAAGCAATCGCTAGCATTCCAGTTCCTGAACAGAAAAGGGGAGAAGAGAGCAGATGGAAGCAAACAAAAATTGTATTAATAATACATAACAAAGTGCTGCTACAAATGATATTTCAATAAAGGAAAACAATAGGAAAACTGCAGTTTTCATTGGATCTTAATGTATTTATCAGTCTCTAATGCTTCCATCTTCAAGCAGCTCTCTTTTATTGACACGGCAACACAAATTGCAGAAGTAAATTGAATCACAGACTCAGAATGTAAAAATCAATGAGAAATAATTTTGTAGCACTAAAGTGAATAGTGTAATGCTAGGTATTCATTTAATTAACCATGAGCCTTTCCACATAATGCACAATCATTGCCAGCTTTTCAGCTCATAGTTGTTCCAGGAATAATGGGTTTGGGATTCATCTTTAGAAAAACTGCATTAATATTTGAAAGCGTTTAAATCCATTAGTGGGTCATCTGAACACTGCAGGTCACTTTTACATTGCTAATTGAAACAATAGTAATGGGTTATAATCTACTGTCTAATAATGCCTGGAGTGTTTTACCGCTTTTATATCTGCAGATTCCAGGAAATATGTAAATTTGTTGCTGAACTGTTATAAAAATATGGAAATTTAAGCTGCAGACATCAAAGTATTTTTTTCTAAAAAAAAAAACAAAAACAGCGTTAATAAACTGAAGAGTTACACTACATTCTGGTGTCAGGATAAATTCCTTATTCTAGACCTTCCCCTCTTCTCTCTTCTCCACTCTGGGCGCAGCATCTGGCACTCACATTTTCCACCGTTGCCATTAGGAGAAAGTGAATATCATTAAACCAGTGAGTAAACAATCATGTCATTGTTTCCATATGCAAGCTATACATTGACTCAGCCTGTCGGGTTCTGGCTGCTTTCTTATTTGCCCTACATGAATTTATGCAAGCATTTTATTTTTCATGGGGATTTTCAATATATATCAACATTTTCTTGGATGGGGGCAGTACATGTGGCAGCAACTCTAGCATATGAAATGAGAATATGATTTCAGTGTGAAAACATACATGTGTGTAAATATATACATACATATAAAAGGAAATACGTGAGAAAGAGTAGCTTTCTGAATCCTCCTTGTAAATTGAATGTCATACAAATTGATACTTAACCAGCATTTTCTCTTTTAATTAAACATGCATCATGCACTTACCTGTATCTTTCTATGCTTAATTATAGACTGTGCAGAAAATCCAGAAAGATGTTTTGGCATACGTAGAAATTGTGTATGTATGCATACTCAGTTATATAAATGGAATATGTTTTTTAGAAGATTTATACTAAGGCTTAAAGAAAAACAAGAACCCGAATCCATTCACTCTCTACCATTATCAACATGATCACATTAGTAATATCAGCGAAAGGAGATGATATAAGAAGCATCATGGATGGCACTGAATTTTATGCTATATCAAGAAAAGTAACATCTTAGTTTCTGGTTTTCATCATCTTAGTAAATGTATTTACATCTGAAAAAGTTACTATGAGTCAGCATCAAAATTCTGATTTCATCCACAGAGCCTTGGTGAGAAAGCTTCCAAGCAAGGTAATATACATTGTATGCACAGACTAGCAGAGCCCATGTATTAATTGTACTGTATGCAGAATTAAAATGAAACATTTTAATGACTTTAGTGAGCGTTGTGGATAAGAAAGGGGTCAAACATCCCTTGCTTCCTGAAATAGAAAGACAAAACGGTTTGAGATGTGCATAAGGAAATTTCAGAAAGGAAACTTGACCTTGTAAAGTCCTCTCAGATATTCCCACCATTTCCTGTCTTTCTCCATGCACTATTAAGCTCTCTTTGAAGTCAATAAGTATCACCACACTTGAATCAGCAGTACAGGACATGGAGAAAGATGAAACAGTGACACCAGAAAGCAAGTTGTTTCTTTATCAAAGAAGGACAAACACTGTTAGCCTATAATGCAATAAATAGCATCCTCCAAGATATTTTTCACTTTCTATCAGCTAAGGGAGTTGACAAAGGGATCATGACTTGATGTACCACAATGAGAACCGTGTTGTGATTAAATGGAATGACAAATTGGGCTTTGTGTACCCAATTATAGCTCTCATGAGTTTTATTGTGTCTACAATAGGGACAGGTACTTAAGGGTTAAGAGAAAAATCCCACAGTAATATCACATGTTTAGTCAACCAAGAAATCCTATGTGAAGGTCAGAAATCCCTTTCCAACCCCTGGGAGTTTCCACAGCTTTTCGTCTAGCTGTGTTATGATAATACTAAGCAGGTAGAAACCCAAGAAACCTTTCTTTTAGACAAATCTTGGTAACTTTTCAGTCACAGATATAAGTGCTTACATAACTGAACTTACACAAGTGAATCTTCTCACTTGCCATTTCCTATCTTACTGCAATAATACTTTTGTTTTAATTTGGGGGGCTTTGGAATTCTATTTGTTTCCAGAGTTGGAAACACACCAGTGGTGAGTGAAGATTTGCCCCAACTTTTCACCAAGAACGTTACTTTCTTTTCCTTTAGTTTAGTCATCTTTCCTTTTCAACTAAACCGTTGGTGCCCATTTTAAGATGTAAAGGAAGCTCTTTAATATAAGAGATCTTCCAGTTCTAGGTTGCCGATCACTTCCTTTTAGTGAATTGAAGGAACATTCATTTAGGAAACCTGATTCTTTCCCATAACTTAAGACATCCATTAATGATGTGTCATTCATTGGTTCACTGTCTATTAGCAAAGGAAACACCTGACCTTAATGCCGTGAGACAGGGAAACACATCTCTCCATTTTAGTGTGTTCTCTTTCCTTTGCCATTCAGTGACTTAGCTGAACCCCCTTTTTTCTGAGTTAATCAGTAAGGCATTATGTTTTCCTGTCTAAAACTGTTGTGACCCCGGTTCTGGGTGAGATGACAAGGTCAGCATTTTAGCTGAAATGTGACATCCCTCTTTTGGCCATTCCATTTGCGTTTACTGCTTCATTTATTTATTTTTAATTTGTTCACCTAATTTTCTGTTTCATTTCTTCATTCATTTGTTCAGTAAACAATATTTATTGCTTTCTACCTAAGAAAAAGACTTAGGAACTTACTATATTCAGGTGTTTGTTTATTCTTTATTAAAGTCATCCAAGTTTTTAGTCTGAGAATACATAGGTGAAGACATATGTATGTATATATTCATAGCCCATAAAATTTCAATTTCATGAGTAAAAGAGAGTAAGCTGCTTGCATCAGTAAGTTGATCTTATTTTCTGTTATTTTTGAATTTCTAAACTGTTATTCTTGAAGATTCCAATGGATCATTCATTTTTTAAACGGGAGTCCAGAAAGTATTTTGGAGTTTCTAGTAGGAAAGGGGGGACCTCATATTTGACTGAGGGGCAGTTCCTTCACCCACCAGACAAGGCTCTGTCCTCATCAGCAGTTTGTGGCTTTGGGAGGTATGGCCTTTCCCAACCACCATTCCCCTTGAGTCACCTTTAAATAGTAAAATGCCAGCTAATATTATCAGATGAAATATTTACCTTTCCAATGACCTTATTTTGTGGAAGGACACAATTATCCCTCTCCTGAAGAAGAAAAATGGAAACAACACAAATACATCTTACTGATTATTCTTAGTATGATTATTACTTGAACGTTACAAATAATAACAGCTAACATTCAATACACATAAGCAGTTTGCCAGACACTGTTCCAGGTGCTCGTGTGGGCCATATTTTTATAAACCCTTTTACAATTAACATCTCTAAAATTGGGATATGTCTGACAACTTCTAGGAAGTCATAGTTTATAGTATCATTTATTTGGTTAATATGAGTCATAGTCTATGAGATAAAGTATTAACTCATTCAAACATCACAACAACTCTGTGAGTTAAGTACTATATTATATGCATTTTATAAATGCAATTGAGATACAAATGCAATTAACTAGCTTGCTCAAGGTTAGCAGTTATTAGGTTACAAAGGTAGGATTTAACGCCAGGCAATGATTTGAAGGCCTGTGCCCTTACCCTCAATGCTTTACCACCTCTCAAAGGATAAACTTTTTTTTTAGCTGGGTCTTTTATTTTCTTTGCATAGTGTTGGGTGTGTTTTGTCATCCAGATTTTAAAAATACACCCTTATATCTCTTGCTCTATTCCAGGTTAAGCTGAAAGTTAACGGAAGCCGCAAAATTTCTGACTTCTGTATCTGCAATGGAAACACCATATGCTGTTTTCTTAGTGTGTTTATTTCTTGTCTTTAAGAAGTGGTCTCAAATCCTGAAGAAGTTCAGCATCAGTGTTGATTTAGTGACATGACACAATCTACTGTCATTATATATTGATTTCATAAATTGGACCCACGATGTGAGCTTGAATCACAGAATCGAGAGACAGTTGGGTTAAAGAGAGATGATACAGTTGTGGAAGAAACTGAAGTCGTAAGGTTTATCTCTCTAGAACATTTAATAACATTTAACCTCAAAATATTTTTGTTTTATGTTAGTTTTTTAAATCAGGGAGGATATTGGATGTGACATCTTTATGGGTGGGTAAAAAGAGATAAAAATAAAGTTTGCTCCTAAACAGAATAATAAAAAATAAATAAGCATGTTTATTTTAATATTGTCACCTTTACTATCAAAAATCAAAATATTCATGTAAATGGAATTAACAGATCTAATTCTGCTAACTCAGCCTCATGTACAATGATATCATTATTTCATTACACCAAAATCATGACAAGTTTACCATAATTACTTAGAACACTAACATGACAGTCTCCAGTATACAGGATGGTTTTGTCTAATAATATAGCTAAAGTTAATGAGTTGGGGTGAACGTTTTCACTAATTTGACTATTTATATAGAGACCACTTGAGATGTATACACTAAGAAGTAATCTCTGAGCAGAGAGAGACACAGGGTTTCATAATGAGGGCAAAACAAGTGAAATATGTTGTATTTGTTAAATATGAAAAATAAGTTGTATCATGTTCATATGTATCTTTATATAGAATTCAAATGGTACAGATGTATGGATAAAACCTCATTTCAAGATGAAAAATTACCATATTATTTTAACACAGTTGGGAGATGTAGAGTGAACAATTTAGACCCTCTTTTGAATTATTGGATTTCCTATAGAATCACTCATGCTAAACTCAGAACATGTTCCTTTATTAATAACAATTGCAAATGGAAGAAATCATACCTAAGTTGAAAAACAACATTAATGTCAAATAACTCATTTCAAATTACTCTTGCTATTTTTATTCATGGCACAGAAATACAACTCCATCAGCAAGAAGTCACTGGGCATTTTTTGTTACCATGCACTTACCTCTTTGCCCAATATAATCATTCATAAATGTTTGTGGAAGGATGGAGGGAGGAGAGAACAAGAAAGGAGTGAATCCTTCTATATCCTTCTGGTGAATAATTTACTTGTTTGGTTTAAATAAACCACATTGAGGAACATCAATTATTTGTAATCAATATAAGATTACTTGCGTATATCTCAGTATATTATAACTTTGTGTAGCTGGTTCTTGGCCCTGGTGTCTCAGTGATTTCAAAGGGTTTTATGCCCTATTTAAAGTTAGAAGAAGTTTTTTCACTTTAGAATCTAGATTCATAGGTCATTTGGTCTCAACCACAACGTGGCCATTAGTTTAAACCTAGATCAAGCACTTCTTTATCAACTGGTAAGAGTTTAATCACTTATGTTTATTTTATGTATATTTTTCAGTGCCTTTCCTATTAGGTAGTACATTCTCATGATAGATTTGAAATCAAATTATTTCATTCATATAAAAATATTTATTATTTCCTATGTGCCTAGCATTGTATTGGGGCTGTGAATGCTAGCAATAAACAAACAACTCTTACCTTTAAGAACCTTGCCATTTTTTTGAGCGGTAAATTGGAAATTCATAGAAAAGTATGATTAATTCAACCTTCTCCACCTGAGGTCTTTCCCCCAACAAAAATAAAGTTAGAACCCATAGCAAGGTATAATTTACTAACTGGTAGTGAATTACAATAAACAAAACAGGAAGTTTGTAGAACGGTACAGTTATAAGAGCCTCAGTGTAAGCTCGATGGTGAAGAAGAACTTGAGTGTTTCCTGACCTATGGTTAGGACCCACACAGAAGTGTTGCTAGGCAGGGTGGGGGAAGACATAAGGATTCCTTATTTAGGGATATAACAAAGTCTTAGAGGCAAGAAGAAGCAAGTAGTGTAACTATAGCTCGGGTTAAGGAATGTGGCTGAATGAAGACAGACCCTGAATGGCTTGGAATTTATTCATTTAATAAGTATTTACTTGAGTACCTACTATATATGAGGCACTGAGCTAGGAACTGAGCTAGGACACAACTCTTAAAAAAACAAAACACTGTCCTCTAACTGCACAAAACTTGCCATCTTTCCAGGACAAAAGAGACAAGAAAAAAAAAGTATAATGTTTGGCTAACGTGAAGTTAAAAGAGTAACATGAAAAACACTGGAGAGGTACCTAACTCTAGTTTGATGAATTAGAAAAGGTTTCTTGTTAAAAACCTAAAACCAGAAGGGTATAAGGGAATTCACCAAGCAAAGAGGTGGTGGGAGAAGGGAGGACAGGACTCCACCTTAATACAAATGTCCAGAAACAGTGAGAGAAGAGCTGGCTGAGTCACAAGCTCTTCAATTGTTTTCAACATGGTGGAGTAATTGATGATGAAGCTGGAGCAGTAAACAGTAATCAGATCACAACAGGCCTCCGGGGCCATGCTAAAGAGTTTGAATTTACATGCCAAGGGCAGTAGAGAGTCATTGAAAAATTTTACACTAAGTGGTCATGTAATCAGAAACACAACTCTGGCTAGTAATGGAGAATGGATTGAGAGGGGCAAAAGTGGACACAATGACACGAGGAATGATGGAGACCTGAACCACAATTAAATCAGCAATACATGACATGGTGAGCGATTGGATGTGGGGACTGCAGGAAACAAGAACCTGAATACTTGTGTAAAGAAAATGGGACTTTTTCAGTAGGCGATGGGGACGATGAAGTCAATTAAGGGCTTTTGATGAAGTAATCAAATATAATGGAACCAGTATTGCAAGAGTATCAATCTTTGGGTGACTGAAGCATGGTTTTGGGGTTAAAGGTAAGAAAACTAGGTTGGAGGGACAAGTAATAGGTCAGCTTTGGGGAAGGGCAGAGCTAAAAATGAAGATTTTTAGCTAATGCCCACATTTAGAAGACATAAGGAAGAAGATAATCTACTAAATTAAACTGAAACATATTTGATTGAGGAACGGTGTATCAGGAAAGTGCAGAATCAAGCACGTCTAGGGAGGACAGACTGTTCTGTAGTGGCACATGTTTCAGAGAAGTCAGCGTCTCTGCAGTCACCCAACACATATTTAGCGTTTACCGTGTGGCTTGCTTACCACTATGGCTCACATTATAGAGAGAGAGGCAGACAGGTTCAACCAACAATCCCCAACCACAGGAGAGCATACAGTTAACCCCATACATAAAACTATGCACAAGGTAATAGCAACTTAAATTTGCTGAGCACTTATTTTACCTCAGGCACTGTGCTAAAGAATTTATATATCTTATCTCATTTTGTCCTCACAATCCTTCTAGATAAAGAAATGAAAGCTTAGAGAGTTGCAGACATTCTAGATTGTTCAAATGTAGGTGTAGCAGGAATGAGCATGATCCATTTGGTTTGTTAAAGAAGGAACATTTGTTTGACAAAAGGGCATAGAGTGTCCAGATAGATTAACTAATATATGAGAAGGTGTGAGGGTGAAGAATGATTACAGGTGGGCAGTCTAGGGGTTTTTAGGAGAAGTCATATACTAAGGTGGGACATGTCTAAAATTGAGATTGTAGAGGTGAGCAAGGATGTATATGCTTTGCTAAGTAGGAATTTGAGTTTCAGACTGTAGATGGTAGGGAACAATGGTTAACAGGTTTTAGATCTGTGCTTTTGAAAAATTAATTTAGCAGCCCTATGATAGATAGAAGAAAAACAAGCGTGAAGGCAGGGGGACCAGACAAGAAGTTAATGTGATTCTTCCGCTGAGAGTAAAAGCCTGATATAAGGCCAAAGCAGTGGGAAGAGAAAGGAAGGAGCAGATTCAAGTGATGCTATGAAGTGGAATATTCAGAACCTGATGCCAATGTGACATCAGAGCTGAGGTAGAGGATGAGTTCCAGGTTCCCGATTTGGGCCGGGGAATGCCTGGCGATGCCACTGTCTGAGAGAGGTCTTCATACAATCTTTCCTATCCTACCCACACCCTACCCAAAACTGCCTTCTGAGCAGAATTACAAGAGAATGAAATCCAAAACTCGCTATAATAGATAAAGAGAAAATGTGATATTCCAGGTGAGGAAATTATATAGATTTGTGGGAAAGATATTTGGATTTCAGAATTTTTCCCCGTGGGTGGAAAGGAAAAGAAAAGTGTAGAAATTTTAACCACCCCAAATCATCCAAGAAGATTTGTAGAACAAGTAGAGAATTAAAACCATTGAAAATCATGAAGAAACATTTTAAATGTTTTTTTAAAAAAAATCCTTAGGTCATCTAGGCATCAAGAATTTTCCAAATAGAAATATACTTTAATTTCACTAATTAAGCTTTCATTTAGGGGGCCTTATTTGGGTGAAAGGTAAAAGGCCGTGCCTTGGGGTCATCCCCTGTCATTGCTGTGACACTGACCGTAGGATGTTAATGGCACCCTTTCCCAGTGACCTTGTTGTGACAGGGAGCATCAGATGCTCTTCTAGGCCTTTATGACATGATGATGTTATGAGAAGGAAGTGTAGCCTACATCTACTTGCGGATGTTTCAAAATGATTTTCTAAGGTGTTCAAGCAATATATCTTCTGCCTTTTTTTCTAGGAAGAAAAGACCTGTCAGTTTTTAGGCCCCCATACCATTGTCCCCTTCAGTAGATTCAGAATGGGACGAATGCATGGTGGATGCATATATCTAAAGTGTTAGACATTCCATTGCTGGAAGAATTACCTTGACAGACTGTGTCTGTCAAACTGTCTGACAAACTACGGGGACAGAAGTAGAGTCACATAAGGTTCAGAGACTTGATTTGAACCAGCGCCCTTTGAAACACAAAGAAATGGATGGCTGGAGCAAACCCGACCACACTAACTGCCAACCCTATGATCTCTTGGGAAATGTATCCCCGTAGAGCAGCCCCCCCTTCCCATCCCTTTGGTAACAGTTCTGAACAAGGATTAACTTCAGCTGTGCAACTTGCCGGCCAAAATTTCAGAAACTCTGGAACCAATTTATTCCATCTGGAAATTAGTTTCAGCTTTTATTGCTGCAGAGTTTAGTCCAAACCAGACGCAATTTCCAAAAGGAGTTCTCTGCTCCTTTACCGTCAGAATTTTCTCTTTTCTAAAACGTACTAACTTAAGAGATTTAAAATGATAATCAGCATCAAAGATCTGTGCCTTTTGTATAACAACTGCATTTTCCCACATAGTGTCTCTCCCAGGTTACTTTTTATCAAGGACATGAGGAAACTTTACCATTGGTTACCATGAAAGGGAGAATTTGGAGAATTTAAACTGTTTCCTGGTAAATGTGTATTTTAGCTAGCTTTTCTCTTATGCCAGGTAGTGACTCAGCTGCTCTCCTAAAAGAGCAGCTAAATGGACTGTTAATCTTTTTGGAAAAAAAAAAAAAAAAAAGGAACAAAACTCTTAACAATAAAGCTTAAATAAAAACATGGTCCCTAAAATCTATTTTTATAAACATTAAAAGTATGCAACATTGAACATTTCAAATAGTCTTATACATAGGATTTCTTTGTTTCAGTCCATCTGCTACTGATTAAACATTTTATATTTCCATTGTGATTAATTATGCTATTTATATAGTTGAAAATGATTTGTTTGGAAAGGTATGCTCTAGTATAAGTCTTTCTTTTCTGAGAATGACAGCCCTTCAGAAAGTAGACCAACACTATGCACTCAGGAAATCCACCATCTGCTTTCTTATGCTCTTATTACAAATTACAAACCTATAGCAAAACAGAATTGAGAGAAAACAGAGCATAAATAATGTTAATGGCATTCATTTGAGATGTTCAAAAATGTATCCATTTTTAATTAAGCCAAGATACTCTCTTAGTCCCCAAAGAAAATTGCCACCACTTTTTCACTATCTACACTCAGCTTTAAATTGCCAAATGGCCAGAAATTTTCAACCAGGTCTAGGAGGCACCCTTAATTTATTCTAATCTAGGCTGAGTTTCTCAGGTGCTAAAACAGACCAAGATGGTGTACATGAGGCTTAGGCATAGACTGCATCACATAAAGCGAACTGGATTAGGGTTACAGTCAATATAATTGAGGAAAAAAATGCTCTGGGAAGTGTGCAATAGACCATTTTCCAACATAAGTGTTTGTTGGTGCCAACAGACAGTAAGGACCTAATGCCAGCAATTTCCCACCATTTGAAACTTAGCTATTGTTTCATTTTTGCGTGACCAAACAGGCGTCTGAAACCACAGAATAAAACCATCCTTATTCCGCCTAGCCAAACCACTTTTAGTGAATTTTGTAAACCAAAATGCAATTGCTCTCAGACTAAAATAAACTTATGCCAAATATCAGACTGTGATTTTTTTTATAATGACCATTATTCATCCCCAGAAAGGAGTGTGCGGCAAGTAGTTGTCCTAAAGACTATTAGCAAAGGGGGCCAGGAGCCACATATTAGGCTTGCTCCTTCTTTCCTAGCAGACGCCCTCTAATTAGCATACCCAGGGCCTCTGGGGATCTGTGCATGGCACACCATTCCCTTGTTATACGTGTCTCTGATTATCTTTCCTCTCCTTTTTCTCCATCCCAACTGAAAACTATTCTATGACTTCTGGCATCTCTATTAAGTAGTGAGCCACATGGAAATGATTAACTTTTGAACTGCAAAACTGAAAACACTCTCAGGCACACTGTGGAAATGAAACATGTCATGTAGCAAAAGGGTTCCCCTGATGGAGTTTGCAGCAAGGAAGGGAAATCACTGGCTGAGATTTCGGTTTTGTTGTTGTCATTGTAGATCAAAAGAATGTGATCATCCCTTCTGATAGCTCTTTTTTTCCCCTTGGTAAACAGCCTCTGAGTGAGTTCATTAAATATTTAAACAGCCCTGGTATCTATTAATGTTATCAGACACATGAAATATGTCTGATGGATTTATTCTGCCGTTAAGGAGCCATACCCCAGTGTCCCTCCTGGGACAGTGCTCCAGCTGTTTAAACTATAATTCCATCACTGGGATGAATGGTGAAATCACTGACCTCTTTGAAATGGACTCGTTGCTACTCAGCCTGTAAATTGCAAATGAAACCTTTCTGTAATAATGTTAAAATATGCATGCATAGGAATTAAAGCAATTGGGGTCACCAGCAAAGCCTGGTGCATTTTCTGTACCCTCTAAACAGCTGGTAGAAAGAATCCAATAAATCAATGCCTGGAGACGATTAGTGATTAGGGGGTGTATGAGTCTTTTTGGGTTCAATGGCTCTATCAGCAGGTATGGGAGAATCTTAATCAATTCTCTGAAGCTTATAAGTTTTTAAAATTCCATTTTTGTTTATTTCATCCTGATTCTCAAAGGAAATGAATTGTGTTGATACTGTGATCCATACTTATCCTCCATAAAATCAATCTAATATGAAATTATGCATAAGGTCCTTCAAACTGTGAGCTACCTTGTGGTCCTGTTTTTACCTACTTTAAGCTCATGAGAAATAACAATTCATGACAAATAAGATAAGGGATGTCTGCCCAAGTCTTTCATATAAAGGAAAGAAGTGTTTTCATTCACTGGTAGGTTATCCATGTCACCACAAGTATATTTATTTGTTTGTTTTATATCAATTTAACTTGTATGAAAGCCCTTAAATGATTTATAAGAAATATTGATAAAGCCAGGTGTTGACATTTCCTGGAGATTGTAGTTTCAAAGACTTGGACTAATTATTTTAAGAAACTTGTTCTTTCTGAAGCCATCAAAAGGGTGGCAGACCCAGAACATGGAATATGAGCCAATTCTCTAGTACAGTCCTCTCTCGGTATCTGCAGGAAATTGATTCCAGGATGTCCAGCTATATCAGAATCCTGGGATGCTCAAGTCCCTTATGTAAAATGGTCTAGTACAGTAAGTCCTCCATATCCAAAGGGTTTTGCATCCACGAATTCAACCAACTATGGATAGAAATTTCGCTTCATGGTTGGTTGAATCCTCAGATGTGAAACCCGCACATATGGAGAGTCGACCATATATTTATTGAAAAAAATCTGAGTATAAGTGGATCCACACAGTTCAAACCTGTGTTGTTCAAGGGTCAACTGTATTGCTAAATGTTGGCTATGTACAAGCTTGGTTGTTAATTAATAATAAGCAGATCAAACTGGTAAAAAAAAAAATCTGGGAGGTATAGTGAACACAATAAATGACAAAATACAGATCCCAAGAGATCTGATAATTAGAACAATGGTCTAAATCTAAAAAGATGACAATGGCAATAAGTGTACAATCTTACATTTGATACTGTGGGGAAAATTATATAGAAATATAGGGTTGGGGAAAGACAAATAAGGTAAATGGAAGAAGAAAATGTTTCCTAATCAAGTTTTGGGATCAATGAATTCACCCCAGCCTTTGCACTTTCTTGTATCTGAAAAGGAGGTCAATGCTAAAATGTGTGTGTGTGTGTGTGAGGTGGATGTTGGTGGCACCAGATCTGTGCTTCTCTGCTTTGTGCTAGAATGGCTTCAAGATAATTGTGAGTCAGCTCTATAAAGATTGCTCCTATAAGTCAACCATACTTCAATTTTTTAAAATAAAAGACTTCCCATAAAGGTTAATGTAAACTTACCTTTCATTGATCCATGTAGAAGTTAGCCCAGAACTGATGAGAATATGGCCAATATAATACATTTGTCACACTACTCCTTGAATATCATTGTAGAGCACTCTCCTTTAGGAATGACAGAGGTGAGCTAGAGCATCCCAAGAGTAAACCAGATGGTAAAAGAGCTGAAATGACCTCAAAGAAACAATGACTTCTGGCACACAGTAAGTGCTCAGTATGTGAGTTAAACTGAATTGGGAGCAGGTACTGGAGATGTGGGAAGGGGATTAGATCCAAGCTATAATATTATATTATATTATGTTATATTATATTATATTATATTTATTATGTTATATTCCCAGGCTGGGAATTGTGGTAACAATGAATATAATTAGGTTTGTTGGTGAGTTTTATAAAGAAATCAACTTCACCTGAACATGAAGAGCTTTCTAACAGATATAGCTCTCTGATAAATAGGCCGCCTTGGGATATGGTGAGTTCTCTAATAAGAAGTTCAAGTTATAAAAGATTTGGTTTGGTGTAAGATTCAAGCATGGGTCGAGAGGTTGGATGAGATGATCTGCAAACCCTCAGATTCATGAATCTATAACCTTTTAGATCCCCCAAAGTAAGACTAGAAAAAGAATATTCCAGAATGCATAAATGGCAAGTCTCTAAAAGAGCAATTTGTATGAAGATGCTTGTAGGACAACACTTCTAAAGTAGTAATGTACATTTCTTCCATGGTAAAAAAAAAAAAAAAAAAAAAAAATTTACATGACAAAGGAATAGTTTCACAAATTCAGTGAACCCAATTCAGTGTCCCCATTAGAGAGCGACATTTTAAGTAACTAAAATGCTATTTGAATTTCACTGGAGCTTTGGTGAAAGATATATTTAGTGGTTATTAACCCAGTACTTTTCCTTCCATTGCACAAAATGCCTCTTTTCCTGAAGAATCCCCTGCAGAGAATCCCCAGGCTGGGACAGTGCAGCCGCCTTGCAATTGGCATCTAAACCACAGGGCATAGCCAATAATGATTTGCAGTTAAAGTAGCTACAAGAGAAAGATGGTAGTCATTTAAAATATTTCTGCTGGTGGAATTTTTCCTTTTCATTTTTAATCACTTAAGGGTCAGTTCACCTAGAATTCTGGGTTTAACCCCTTTAAATAATTTTTTTCAAAAGGATCAAGGGTATGGTACGTATAGGCACAAAGCAATATGAGTACTCCTTCATGGGACATAGGCTTTAGGGAACTAAAGATAGGTTAATTCCATGCCTGATTCATTCCATGGACCATTTAACGAGAGCCTCTGGAATTGTTCAACCAATAATGAACTCATAGGATCTAAAGGTAATCACTGCTGCAATTATTAAAATTTACACGAGAATTCTATTACCCTTTCTACAGATAAGTGTCTCGTATTAAGTGGTCTAGAAGGGATGCATGAACTTGTTCAATAACACCAGAAATCTCTCTTATTTGTTCTTTCTTACATTCCTTCTCCTATGCCCCCTCAAGTATGAAACCATGCTTCTAGTTAATTCTAAGGAAATATTTATTATTTTTAATATAGTAATTTAGAACTTAAATGTCTACTTTTCTCATGTATATTAGCTCATTTAATTTCTACAATCCAGGCTCTTTTCATTATTAATAGTATTAAAAGCTAACTTCTACTGATTTCATAGCTACCTACTAAGCACAACTCAAGCACTTTTCATGCACTATCTCACTTGATACAACAACCCCTATTAGATCAATACTATTATTATCCCCATCTTATAGATTAAATAAACAACGCATGAAAAGGTTTGGGATGTCACTCCACAGGCCACACAGCTAGTAAGTGATGGAACCAGGATTCAATTTGGAATTTGAATTTGACACAGCACCCATGCTTTTAACAACTACCCAACATGCCATGTTACCCTGTGGTCTAATTGTGTATTCATGGTACGTTTTAGTATATAGGTTGTGCCAAGGTAAAGGAAGATTTTGAAAAGAAGTATGGCTGTACATGTCTTTGTTTTGGGTAAAGACAATCCAGTGGTTCCTCTAGTAAGACACATAATGTAAATACAAAATTTCCCTTTGACTGTTACAAAACCATCAATAGCATTCATGATTATTATAAAGGTAAACAATGTGAAGTTTTCAGTGGGTCAATGAGTTCAGTAATGTTGCTATAGGAAGACCAAAAAAACCTCAGTTTCTGTTCTAGTTCAGTACAGATGAGAATCCAGTCAATGACTTAATAGTGAGCAAGCACCAAATACAGTTTTAATAATCTTGCATGCTTATTTTAGTAACTAATTTAGAAATCAACAAATTCTCAAAACGACATCAAAAATGTGATTTGCACCCAAAAACTTCGTGTTCAATGTGATATACAGCATATCCCAGCATGTAAAATTATATATATTGCCTTGAGTACTTATGCAAGCAATCTGAGCACAGGATCCTTTAAAAAGCTGGTTGATTATCAGTCCACAGAAAAGTAAGCTGTATGTATAACCATTCAGCAAAATTTAATTCTCCTTTTCTGCTAATTCCACACTGAAAATAAAAAATGTTTTTAAAAAGTATGAGTTATATTCTGTAGAAATTTCAAAATAATTCTTAGTCATCATAAAAAAGTACTGGCTGGACAATTTTCAACCCAATTGTTCGGATGTTGTGGGAAAATCCAGGAGGAGTTGAATCTCCCTCAGTATTTGTTATTCATTTTAAAAATGAAATGCTATCTCTGTAGGCTCAGTAAGTGGGTGTACTCAAGATTGGGAGAAGTCAAGCACATTTGATTCCAATGATTGCTTTAAATTATTTTTCAAACATTTTGGGTTTGAGGAAACTCAAAACACATTTTCCAAGTTCTCTTTTCCTTTTAAACTCTTGTGTTCAGTAAGAGAAGTTTAATCCATATGTTTCTAATTCATTTTGATTTAACTCATCAAATTGTTGATTTTTAAGAGCTATTTGATGTCTAAAAGCTTTTTGATGGTTGTGATTCTTCCCTCTGAAATAGCATTTTGTTTTTTCATGTGTAATCACATGTGGGTCTCAAAGATTCATGCTCCACGTACCAAGAGTTTAAGTGGGTGCTAACTCATTTAAACCTATTTCAGACATCCAGGGGGATTATGACATGTATAATAGCTCAGAGTGCTCAGACCAGTTTTTATTTAAATATCTTTCTTTTCAAGTCCAACCTTAGTCATGCTATGGATACATCTTATGAAATCTAAAAATATTTTTTAATTGTATCTGATTTCATTTAAGCAGGAGATAAAATCAACATAACTTTTGTTGAAACATATCATTGGTGGGAGGGCATGTCTGTATTGAAGATGAAAAAGAAAAAAGAACATTGCCACTATACTAATAAAAATTCATTTGCTCATCCAATGGGCCCATAAATGAGATAGAACCATAACTTGTTTGGGGGAGGTTTAAACAAGTCCTTATAATTCTTGTTATACAATTTATACAAAGGAAACCAGCAGTTTTAGAGATTGGGATATACATAGGGATAATCTCCTACCTTGCTTTTGCCTTTCTTTTCTTGGAATTGAAATGGAAGGAAATGAATGATAAATGTTGGTCTGACCACATGATTAAAATACTCTGGCCCAAGGCAAAATGTCCCATCATTAAATACCAAAGGTTTTAACACCCCCACTGAAAGAAAGGCTATCAGATGGGGCCTCAATGAATTATTTCCCGTGAATAGAGAGAGAGTGAAGAAAAAAGGATTTCACAGATCTTGTGAAATTCTAGACTGCCCTGAAGCCTAAAGCAACATGCACATAAAAGCTAGCATCCATCTTCTCATGGTCAGGGAAAATATGTTCTTTTTCTTGCCATGAAACATCACAGAGAACTGATTATCATGCACGAATGTCTGCCCAGTGTACAAATCGGCAAAGCAAACATCCACAACTAGCCCAACGAATGACTCTTAGGTTAATCGGTGGATGTTTGCATCATAGATGTTTTTACTGTGAATAATATATATCCTCACACTGGAGCCCCTAAAGGGTTCCTGAAACATGAGGAACTTAGCCTCAAGTGTGAAAAGTAAGGGCTTTCTTGTACTTTGGTTAACACTGAAAAATAGAGATGAGGGAAATGTTTCCTCTCCTAACTCATAGAGGAGTCACTGGCTAATGTAACCTGGAGAAGCTATCCTTGCCAGCTCAAAAGCACACAATGCCCTTTCCTCTGTATGAGAAAACTCTTGGGAAAAGAATGATGAGCAAAATGCTTCCTTTTCAGATGTGAAAAAAACAATTGTTGTTTCCCAACCCATTCTTTCAAATGGACACAAGTCAACCTCCATTGGATATTCATTTTTTCTCATTGAGTTCTTTGTCATAGCATTATCTCAAGAGTGAAAAACTTGAAAACCAGAACAGTTCATTCTAACGAAGAAACAGTAGCTTAATGCTAACCCCTTGATATTAAATTCACTGACCAAAATCATCTTGCAGAAACAATGCAGAGAAAACTTGCACCATAATAGTCTTTATAGGAATATGCAAAACACACATGCACGTGCACGTGCGTGCACGTGCACACACACACAGTCTAGGATTTTATTATTGACCAAGAACCTTTACTTAAATCTTTTTGACAAATTGACACTAATACTTTTTAAAATGAAAGCAAATGTTCATCTAGGTAGCCTGCCTTTTCCTATTTTGTATCTTGAAATTGAAAGAATTTTTAAAGCTAAAAGCGCAAAGGGATTGCAGACCTCTGAAGTATGTTTGCTGCATCAATACAAACTGAAGTTCACCTAGTATTCTTGCCTATATCTCCATCTGACTGATGTCACTGTGGGACAGATTCTTTCTTTTTGAGGAACGGGTGCAAGAAACCTCTGTCACAGTGGTCCTTAGCCCTACTGCATATTAGAATCATCTAGAGAGCTTTCAAAAACTTTCAATGCCCAAGCCTTACTCTAGATAAAATGTATTAGAATTTCTAGGCTTGGGGCCCAGGCAACAGCATTTTAAAAGCTCCCCAGTTTTTTGTAATGTTCAGCCAGGCTTAATTTTTTTCTTGAGAACTTCCTATCACCTTGGTCCATCAGCTCCAGAGAGTAAAAGTTGGGGACTGGTGATGAGAGAAAATAGGAGGGTACCCAGAATAACTACAGCTGTTTTATGTAAACAATGATGCCCATACACACACATACACACTCCGTAATAAAAGATGTAAAACCCAATAAATATGACTTTAAAACTGAGTTTCCTGTTTGCAATCTTTGAACCACACTTCAGGGGGAAAAATTAGTGACCTGTCATGACCTTTACATTAGCACCGTGAGTGGTATGTAAAACAAAACGATATTTATAATTCCCTTTAATTATAAATCTTATATTTAATACTTTTCTAATTTTTATTTTAAGTCTTTTGTTATATCTGAAATAATACTTCATTTAGGCCTTAGTGCCCTGGATAGTTCTCTCTTAACTTGAAAGTAACTTCGTAAGCTTTAATATCATTCTCTATGTCAATCTGGAGTTAAAAAGAAACTCCAGTTTTTGGTGTTCAAAACATCAAATTTATTAAATAAATGCTGCTATCCTTTGTTTAATCTCCATCAAAGGCATCTTAAATGCTGATTTTTAAAAAATATAACCAAAAATGACATTTCATAATTCATTTACCACATAATTTAGCTTCTTGTACTCCTTAATTGAAAATTCTGGTTACACAATTTAGAAAAAAAATTTCCATAACAATTTAATAAAAAACACAGAGGAAAACTATTAAAAATCACCTTGCCTGTCTCTGAAGGTCATAAGTGTGTTAAAAAATGTATAATCTTTTTCCAAAGACTAGGGTCTAAAATATCTGATGATTAAAAATCATATGGATATGATAATTACTAAAAATAAAATAATGAAACTCTAGGAATAATAATTAGAATAAATTATTTCAAGAAATGTCAAAGATCTAAAATTTCTTAAAGGAATATACTGATGTAAAGGCATTTACTATTTGTCAGACACTGCCCTTGTCATGTGTCATACACCTTGCATTGATTCTCTGTGCTTTGAAAGCTGCCAAAATATTTTTCTCCTCATTTAAGATTACCAATGGCCTCTTGTTTTTGAAAATGGGTGAGCACCATTAGTCTATATCTTATGTTAGATCTCTGAAGCATTTGTTCTGTTGACCACACTCTCATTCTTGAAACTTCTCCTTTATCTACCATGAAACCTGGTGTTCCTTTTATATGCCTGGCTTTAATACACTTGTGGGTTTTCCCTTCTTAGACCACACCATAAATGAAGTTATTCCCCAAGTTTCTGTCTTTGATCCTCTTCTCTCCTCATAACTCTTAATTTGCATACCACTTTAGCCCCTCTTGTTACTTCCATTTTCACTATTTACTAATGTCTCCTAATTTTCTAGTTGTAGCCTATGTCTTGTTCTGGACTCTCCAGATGTCTATATATACATCTCTACTTGTGACTCTCACAGACACCTTAAATTCATTATCTCTCCCCATTCCATCCCCAACCTGCTGTTCCTCCTCTGTTTTCTGATCTCAGTGAACCCATTTACCCTTTTGCCCCCAACCCAAGTCTTAAACTTGAGTCCTTCTAAATTTTTACAACTCTCTGAGTCCACAGCCAATAAACTGATCTAGATTGCTGGGTTCCTCCATTTTAACCTATCTAGAATACATCCCCTTCACTCTGGCCTAATTCCCACAGGCTTAGTTCCAATCGTCATCATCCTTCTCTTGGATAACTTGTAATGTCCCCCAAGCTTGTTGCCTTACTCCTCATCTTGTTTGTTTCAATCTATATTTCACAAAGATGCTGTAGTATTTTTTTAATGCAAATCTAAGTTGCTTCCTGCTTAAAATCCTCCTTGGTGCATTCTCAAGACTTCCAGGTAGAGTCAAGAATTCTTGGCGTGTCAAACAGTCCCTTAATGATCTGTCCTCCACTAGTTTCTCCAGCCTGGTCTCACCCTTCTGCCCACCCAGCCCCCCTGGCAGTATAACCTTGACCTTGCTCTCTGTATATATGCCTTTCTCTTCCTGGAATATCCTTCTTCTTTACCTCACCCTAATCTTCCCCACACCCCTCTGGCCAACTTCTGTTTACCCATTAAAAATATGGATGGACATATACGGATTAGCCTCTCTAGAAGACTTTCCTAATTTGTCAGAACCCTCATACTCCTCTTATCTTTTCCTCTTCCACAGTACTTTTCCATTTACTAACACATTATCTTCTTTCTTCACCACTAAACTGTAAATTCCTGGAAGATGGGGCCATGCCTTAGTGTCTTTTAAGAATATAGGGGGAGTGCCTTCAAGATGGCATAGGAGTAAGATGTGGAGATAACCGTCCTCTCCACAAATACATCAAAAATACAAATACATCTACATGTGGAAAAATTCCTACAGAACACCTACTGAACACTGGCAGAAGACTCAGACTTCCCAAAAGGCAAGAAACTCCCCCATGTACCTGGGTAGGGCAAAAGAAAAAAGAAAATACAGAGACAAAAGAATAGGGATGGGATTTGCCCTTCTAGGAGGGAGCTGTGAAGGAGGAAAAGTTTCCACGCACTAGGAAGCCCCTACATTGGCGAAGACGGGGGGTGGGCGGAAGCTTCAGAGCCACGGAGGAGAGCACAGCAACAGGGGTGCAGAGGGCAAAGCAGAGAGATTCCCACACAGAGGATGGGTGCCAACCAGCACTCACCAGCCTGAAGGGCTTGTCTGTTCACCGGCCAAGGCGGGTGGGGGCTGGTAGCTGAGGCTCGGGATTCGGAGGTCGGATCCCAGGGAGAGGACTGGGGTTGGCTGCATGAACACAGCCTGAAGGGGGCTAATGCACCACAGCTAGCTGGGAGGGAGTCCGGGAAAAAGCCTGGACCTGCAAAAAAGTCAATAGACCATTGTTTTGGGTGCACGAGGAGAGGGGATTCCTTCCCCATGAGCCCACAGAAGGCAGAACACTACCTAAATGAGCTCCAGAGATGGGCACGAGCCACGGCTATCAGCTCAGACACCAGAGATGGGCATGAAGCGCTAATGCTGCTGCTGCAGCCACAAAGAATCCTATGTGCAAGCACAGGTCACTATACACACGTTCCCCCCCCCCCCCCCCCCCGAGGAGCCTGTGCAGCCTGCCACTGCCAGGGTCCCATGATCCAGGGACAAGTTCCCCGGGAGAACACACAGCATGCCTCAGGCTGTTGCAATGTTATGCTGGCCTCAGCTGCCGCAGGCTCGCCCTGCATTCCAATTATAATTACTGTACCACTCCCCTCACCCCCCCACCCCGGCACGAGTGAGCCAGAGCCCACTAATCAGCCATTGCTTTAACCCCCTCCTGTCTGGGTGGGAACAGAAGCCTGAGGGCAACCTACACACAGAGATGGGGCCAAAACCAAAGCTGAACCCCAGGAGCTGTGCAAACAAAGAAGAGAAAGGGAAATTTCTCCGTGCAGCCTCGGGAGTGACAGATTAAATCCCCACAATCAACTTGCAGTACCCTGCATCTATGAAATACATGAATAGATAACGAATCCACCCAAAATTGAGGTGGTGGATTTTGGGAGCAACTGTAGACTTGGGGTTTGCTGTCTGCGACTGACTTGACTCTGATTTTTATGTTTATATTAGTATAGTTTTTAGCACTTCGAATCACTGGTGGATTTGTTTATTGGTTTTGTTGCCATATTCGTTTTTTTAATTACTTTTAAAATATTTTTAATTTTAATAATTTTTTAAATTTAATTATTTTAATTTATTTTATTTTCAATTTTATTTTTCTTTCTTTTTTTCTCCCTTTTCTTCTGAGCTGTGTGGCTGACAGGGTTTTGGTGCTCTGGCTGGGTGTCAGGCCTGAACCTCTGAGGTGGGAAAGACAAGTTCAGCACTTTCATCCACCAGAGACCTCCCAGCCCCATGTAATATGAATCAGTGAGAACTCTCCCAAAGATCTCCATCTCAACACTAACAAACACCCAGCTCTACCCAATGACCAGCAATCCCCAGTGCTGAACACCCCGTGCCAAACAACTAGCAAGACATGAACACCACACCACCCTTTAGCAGAGAGGATGCCTAAAATTATACTAAGTTCACAGACACCCCAAAACACACCACCAGACGCAGCCCTGCCCACCAGAAAGACAGGATCCAGCCACACCCACCGGAACACAGGCACCAATCCCCTCCATCAGGAAGCCTACACAACCAACTGAACCAACATTACCCACTGGGGCAGACACTGAAATCAACAGGAACTATGAACCTGTAGCCTGCGAAAAGGAGACCACAAACACAGGAAGTTAACCAAAATGGGAAGACAGAGAAATATGCAGCAGATGAAGGAGCAAGGTAAAAAAACTACCAGACCAAACAAATGAAGAGGAAATAGGTAGTCTACCTGAAAAAGAAATCAGAGTAATGATAGTAAAGATGATCAAAAATCTTGGAAATAGAATGGAGAAAATAAAAGAAACCTTTAACAAGGACCTAGAAGAACTACACAGCAAACAAACAATGATGAAAAACACAATAAATGAAATTAAAAATTCTCTAGAAGGAACGAAGAGCAGAATAACTGAGGCAGAAGAATGGATAAGTGACCAGGAAGATAAAATAGTGGAACTAACTACAACAGAGCAGAATAAAGAAAAAAGAATTGAGGACAGTCTCAGAGACCTCTGGGACATTAAACGTACCAACATTCAAATTATAGGGGTCCCAGAAGAAGAAGAGAAAAAAGAAAGGGTCTGAGAAAATATTTGAAGAGATTATAGTTGAAAACTTCCCTCACATGGGAAAGGAAATAGTAAATCAAGTGCAGAAAGTGCAGAGAGTCACATACAGGATAAATCCAAGGAGAAACATGCAAAAACACATATTAATCAAACTATCAAAAATTAAGTAAAAAGAAAAAATATTAAAAGCAGCAAGGGAAAACCAGCAAATAACATACAAGGGAATCCCCATAAGGTTAACAGCTGATTTTTCAGCAGAAACTCTACAAGCCAGGAGGGAGTGGCAGGACATATTTAAAGGGATGAAAGGGAAAAAACTACAACCATGATTGCTCTACCCAGCAAGGATCTCATTCAGATTCTGCAGAGAAATTAAAACCTTTACAGACAAGCAAAAGCTAAGAGAATTCAGCACCACTAAACCAGCTTTACAACAAATGCTAAAGGACCTTCTCTAGGCAGGAAACACAAGATAAGGAAAAGACCTACAACAACAAATTGAATACAATTCAGAAAATGGTAATAGGAACATACATATCGATAATTACCTTAAATGTAAATGGATTAAAGGCTCCAACCAAAAGGTATAGACTGGCTGAATGTATACAAAAACAAGACTGGTATATATGTTATCTACAAGAGACCCACTTCAGACATAGGGACAGATACAGACCGAAAGTGAGGGGATGGAAATAGATATTCCATGCAAGTGGAAATCAAAAGAAAGCTGGAATAGCAATTCTCATATCAGACAAAATAGACTTTAAAACAAGGACTATTAAAAGAGACAAAGAAGGACACTACATAATGATCAAGGGATCAATCCAAGAAGAATATATAACAGTTGCAAATATTTATGCACCCAACATAAGAGCACCTCAATACATAAGGCAAATGTTAACCATAAAAGAGGAAATCAACAGTAACACAATAGTAGTAGGGAACTTTAACACCCCATTTTCACCAATGGACAGATCAACAAAAATGCACATAAATAAGGAAACACAAGTATTAAATGACACATTAAGCAAAATGACTTAATTGATATTTATAGGGCTTTCCATCCAAAAACAACAGAATACACATTCTTCTCAAGTGCTCATGGAACGTTCTCCAGGGTAGATCATATCTTGGGTCACAAATCAAGCCTTGGTAAATTAAAGAAACTTGAAATTATATCAAGTATCTTTTCCGACAGCAATGCTATGAGACTAGATATCAATTACAGGAAAACATCTGTAAAAAATACAAACACATGGAGGCTAAAGAATACATTACTGAATAACCGAGAGATCACTGAAGAAATCAAAGAGGAAATCAAAAAATACCTAGAAACAAATGACAATGAAAACACGATGACCCAAAACATATAGGATGCAGCAAAATCAGTTCTAAGAAGGAAGTTTATAGCAATACAATCCTACCTCAAGAAACAAGAAACATCTCAAATAAAAAACTTAACCTTACACCTAAGCAATTAGAGGAAAAGGAAAAAACCCCAAAGTTAGCAGAAGGAAAGAAATCATAAAAATCATATCAGAAATAAATGAAAAAGAAATGAAGAAAACAATAGCAAAGGTCAATCAAACTAAAGGCTGGTTCTTTGAGAAGATAAACAAAATTGATAAACCATTAGCCAGACTTATCAAGAAAAAAAGGGAGAAAACTCAAATCAACAGAATTAGAAATGAAAAATGAGAAGTAACAATTGATGCTGCAGAAATACAAAGGATCATGAGAGATTACTACAAGCAGCTATATGCCAATAAAATGGACAACCTGGAAGAAATGGACACATTCTTAGAAAAGCACAACCTTCTGAGACTGAACCAGGAAGAAATAGAAAATATGAACAGACCAATGACAAGCACTGAAATTGAAACTGTGATTAAAAATCTTCCAACAAACAAAAGCCCAGGACCAGATGGCTTCACAGGTGAATTCTATCAAACATTTAGAGAAGAGTTAACACCTATCATTCTCAAACTCTTCCAAAATATAGTAGAGGGAGGAACACTCCCAAATTCATTCTATGAGGTCACCATCACCTAGATACCAAAAGCAGACAGAGATGTCACAAAAAAAGAAAACTATAGACCAATATCACTGATGAACACAGATGCAAGAATCCTCAACAAAACACTAGCAAATACAATCCAACAGCACATTAAAAGGATCATACACCATGATCAAGTGAGGTTTATCTCAGGAATGCAAGGAGTCTTCAATATACGCAAATCAATCAATGTGATACACACCATATTAACAAACTGAAGGATAAAAACGATATGATAATCTCAATAGATGCAGAAAAAGCTTTTAACAAAATCCAACACACATTTATGATCAAAATTCTACAAAAATAGCCATAGAGGGAACTTACCTCAACATAATAAAGGTCATATATGACAAACCCACAGCCAACATCGTCCTCAATGGTGAAAAACTGAAACGATTTCCACTAAGATCAGAAACAAAACAAGGTTGCCCACTCTCACCACTATTATTCAACATAGTTTTGGAAGTTTTAGCCACAGCAATCAGAGAAGAAAAAGAAATAAAAGGAATCCAAATCGGAAAAGAAGAAGTAAAGCTGTCACTGTGTGCAGATGACATGATACTATACATAGAGAATCATAGAGATGCTACCTGAAAACCTCTAGAGCTGATCAATGAATTTGGTAAAGTAGCAGGATACAAAATTAATGCACAGAAATCTCTTGCATTCCTATACACTAATGATGAAAAATCTGAAAGAGAAATTAAGGAGACACTCCCATTTATCATTGCAACAAAAAGAGTAAAATACCTAGGAATAAACCTACCTAAGGAGGCAAAAGACCTGTATGCACAAACCTATAAGACACTGATGAAAGAAGTTAAAGATGATACAAACAGATGGAGAGATATGCCATGTTCTTGAATTGGAAGAATCAACATTGTGAAAATGACTCTACTACCCAAAGCAATCTACAGATTCAATGCAATCCCTATCAAACTACCAATGGCATTTTTACAGAACTAGAGCAAAAAAAAAAATCACAATTTGTATGGAAATACAAAAGACCCTGAATAGCCAAAGCAATCTTGAGAAAGAAAAATGAAGCTGCAGGAATCAGGCTCCCTGACTTCAGACTATACTGCAAAGCTACCATAATCAAGACAGTATGGTACTGGCACAGAAACAGAAATATAGATCAATGGAACAAGATAGAAAGCCCAGAGATAAACCCACGCACATATGGTTGCCTTATCTTTGTTAAAGGAGGGAAGAATATACAATGGAGAAAAGACAGCCTCTTCAATAAGTGGTGCTGGGAAAACTGGACAGCTACATGTAAAAGAATGAAATTAGAGCACTCCCTAACACCATGCACAAAAATAAACTCAAAATGGATTAAAGACCTAAATGTAAGGCCAGACACTATAAAACTCTTAGAGAAAAGCATAGGCAGAACACTCTATGACATAAAACACAGCAAGATCCTTTTTGACCTATCTCCTAGAGAAATGGAGATAAAAACAAAAATAAACAAATGGGACCTAATGAAACTTAAAAGCTTTTGTACAGCAAAGGAAACCATAAGTAAGATGAAAAGACAACCCTCAGAATGGGAGGAAATATTTGCAAATGAAGCAACTGACAAACTATTAACCTCCAAAATATACAAGCAGCTCATGCTGCTCAATATCAAAAAACAAACAACCCAATCCAAAAGTGGGCAGAAGACCTAAATTAACATTTCTCCAAAGAAGATATACAGATTGCCAACAAATACATGAAAGGATGCTCAACATCACTAATCATTAGAGAAATGCAAATCAAAACTACAGTGAGGTATCACCTCACACTGGTCAGAATGGCCATCATCAGAAAATCTACAAAAAAACAATAAATGCTGGAGAGGCTGTGGAGAAAAGGGAACCCTCTTGCATTGTTGGTGGGAATGTAAATTGATACAGCCACTATGGAGAACAGTATGGAGGTACCTTAGAACTACCATATGACCCAGCAATCCCACTACTGGGCACATATCCTGAGAAAACCATAAGTCAAAAAGAGTAATGTACCACCAGAATGTTAATTGCAGCGCTATTTACAGTAGCATGAACATGGAAGCAACCTAGGTGTCCATCAACAGATGAATGGATAAAGAAGATGTGGCATATATATACAATGGAATATTACTAAGCAATAAAAAGAAATGAAATTGAGTTTTTTGTAGTGAGGTGGATGGATCTAGTCTGTCATACAGAGTGAGGTAAGTCAGAAAGAGAAAAACGAATACTGTATGCTAATACATATATATGGAGTCAAAAAAGAAAAAAGAAAAAATGGTTCTGAAGAACCTAGAGGCAAGACAGGAATAAAGACGCAGATGTAGAGAATGGGCTTGAGGACACAGGGAATGGGAAGGGTAACCTGTGACGAAGTGAGAGAGTGGCGTGGACATATATACACTACCAAACATAAAATAGATAGCTAGTGGAAAGCAGCTACATAGCACAGGGAGATCAGCTCGGTGCTTTGTGATCTCCTAGAGGGGTGGGATAGGGAGGGTGGGAGGGAGGCTCAAGAGGGAGGGGACATGGGGATATATGTATACATACAGCTGATTCACTTTTTTATACAGCAGAAACTAACACAACATTGTAAAGCAATTATACTCCAATAAAGATGTTAAAAAATAAAAGAATTTATTGTATCCAGTACAAAAGAGGTTTTAATAATGTTGGTGAAATGAATGAATGAATGAATTGATGAATAAAAGAAGCCCTTCTCAAAGAGTATATTTACATTTTAATGCAGGTCTTCTTAACCTAGGTTCCCTGGATGGATTTCAGGTGGAATCTATATGTGAGCCACCTGAAATGTCCACATACATTTCCTGGGAAGAGAGCTCATAGCTTTTACCAGATTTCCCTTTCTTCCCCCTTAATAGTTAAATACATTGTGAAAGAAACCTTAAGGGGTTTATAATCCCCCTCAATTTTAGATATGGTAAATCTGAACCATCTTCCAAAAGTTCTTACTGACCAGTTAATATGTTGGAGAAAGTATTAAGAACACATACTTCTGCTCCTAATTAAACCAAGCTGGTGCTTGTAAAGGAATCAACCACCAAATATGTATAAATTTTATTAACTGTGTACTGGATGCATTTATATTTTTCCAGCCAAACACATTTACAAAAATTATTTTATTTCCTGCTCCCAGCATTTGTTGAGGGTATCATCCTCTTTAATTTAAAATAGGGAAATTCAGGCTCAGGATGAATGACTTGACCAAGAATATACTCAGTTTGTGGGAAAGCATCCCAGCTTACACAGCTCTTTTCCAATTTAAAAAATAGATAAAGCAAGGAAATATCCAGCTTCTATTTCAGATGTTGAATAATCACAGATTTGACCACTCAGTATCAATTTAACCAATAATTGCTGAGGACCACTTGGTGCCAGGTATGGTATTAGAAGCTGGCATCAGAGAGCCCATGGCATTAGTTAGCACCTAATGTGGTATCTCAAGTACCAAATACCTTATAATTTTTTCTGTACTGCTCAATGATTTTTTAGATGTATTTACTTATTTTTTAAAAATTTAGAAAAGTTTTAGGTTCACAGCAAAATTGAGCAGAAAGTAAAAAGATTTCCCATATATCCCCTGCCGCACACAGGCATAGCCTCCCCCACCATGAACATCCGCCACCAGAGTGGTACATTTGTTACAATTGATGAACCTACATTGACACATCATCATCCAAAGTCCATAGTTAACACTAGGGTTCACTCTCGGTGTTGTAACATTCTATGGGTTTGGACAAATGTACAACGACATGTATCCACCATTATAATATCATACAGAGTATTTTCACTGCCCTCTGTGAAATCCTCTGTGTTCCTCCTATTTATCCCTTTCTCTCCCCCAACTCCTGGCACCCAGTGATCTTTTTACTGTCTCCCTAGTTGTGTCTTTTCCAGAACATCATATAGTTGGAATCATACAGTATGTAGCCTTTCCACATTAGCTTCTTTCAATTAGTAATGTAAATTTAAGATTCCTCCATATCTTTTCATGGCTTCATATCTCATTTTTTTAGATTTGAATAATATTCCATTATCTGCTAGATGTACCTCAGTTCATTAATCCATTCACCTGCTGAAAGACATTTTGGCTGCTCTCAAGTTACGGTAGTTATGAATAAAACTGTTATAAACATCCATGTACAGATTTTTGTGTGGACATAAGTTTTCAGCTCCTTTGGGTAAATACCAAGGACTGTGATAGCTGGATCATATGGTAAGAGTATGATAGGTTTGTTAAGAACCACCAAACTTCCTAAGTGATTGTACCATTTTGTGTTCCCATGACCAATGAATGAGAGTTACTGTTGCTCCACATCTTCGCTAGCATTTGATATTGTCATCTCAATGATTTTTATCCAGAATAATGGTTACTCTGTGAATCACACACACAAGGTGAGTTTAAAATTTGAATTTGGAAAATGTAAATATTTTCTTTAAAATAAAACTTAAAATTTCTATAACATACAACTCACCCTTAAATTTGCAAATGAATTTCTTTCATTTTTCTGGAGTAAATCTTATGAATCTAATCCTCTGAACTTAAGCAGTATCCTCAAACTTTAGTGAGAATAAAAATCACTGGAAATTTGTGGTCCAGCCTTCTCCCCCACTCCCCTCAGGTTACGGTTTAGGCAGTGAGTAGTGAGCCTATAAATCTGCTTCTTAACTGTGTGCATTTCAAGTGATTCCATTGCAAGTGCAGGAACCACAAGTAAGAATCATTCTTGGAAACTCAGGTCCTAACCATAAGTTCCAGGTACAACAGCCTGCAATAAAAAACCCTTTAAATGACTTCTCCTATGTGAATATATGTCTCAGGATCCAATCGTAGCCCTGATTGTCATTCACCTGCATTCATGTCCAGTCCTCTTGGTAGAAGGGAGCCAGACAGTGATGTAACTTGGATCCTAGATTACCTTTGACAGAGGAAGTCTTGGGACTATTTTTCCCTTATCTTACTTTTATGTACTGAAAAGTTAATTAAATTCTGCTTTAAAGAGCTAGTCTTGGCTTATGACCAAATATGAATTGATGATTTGTGAATGTTCATATACTTTAAAATATTACATAATACTGTCTATATATTTAATGCTAAATTAATTACTTTGGGTGAATGGTTTCAGTCTGTTTTAAAATATACTTTTTTCTGTTCATAAGACTACAGGAAATAACATCACCTGGTGCCTCAAACCATCAAGGCTCAGAGGGAGATGCATTAAGTTCTTATGGTACCGTGGCCTTTCCCTTGCAGAGCATTTGGTAGCCCTTGACTGTTTCCAAACTGAGTAAATAGAAGCCAGTGTCGCTTCATTTCTCATCCTGCCACGTGAATGTAAAACTCCTTTTCCTTAACTGAGATATGTAATGTAGCCCTTCCTACATCCACTTATGCCTAGTTATGTCAAGGTTGCTCCAAAGATTCAGGCTCTAAAGTGAGTGCTAGCCTATGACTTGGGGTTGGGGGTAGGGAATGTTCTATTTTACATACCCCAGAGTTCACTAGGTCTGATTTGCAAAATTCCTTCTGTTTCTTCTCTTTGAGCTCTGATGTGATTTTCAACTCTTGATTTCAATAAAGGCTCATCACACAAACTTTCTTTTTATGTAGCTGCCGTTAAGACAAATGGACTTAGAGCTTGATTAAGAAGAAAAAAAAACTCACAACCTACTTAATCAGATCACATCTATTTTCCTCAGTGCACCATTTTAGAGGATTCTGTTGTTTCTCATCTTAAGACCAAAGATTCTAATAGAATTTATAATGATCATGGAATTGTGACATTGGTTTCTCAAAAGGATATTTAAAAGCATTCCTTATGCTTACTCTTTGGCGCATTTAGTCTTTCAACTATTCTGATCTACCCAGTGTTGGATCCTTTGCCACACTGGCCTTTGTTTAGTTCCTGGAACCCAACAAGCTTGTCCTACCTCCTAGTGTTTGCATATATAACTTCACTGCCGAGAAAACACCTGTTACTCTCCCCAAGGTCAGCATCTCTCTGCTTCATGTCTGCTCCAGTGAAAGGATTACCCTTCTCAACCCATTTAAAGCAGCTTCCCCCATTATTTCTTGTAGAAGCGTGTTTTGTTCCTTCATGACAATTACAATAGTATCTAACATGTACTGTGTTCTTCCTACATGCCAGACCATGTTCCAAGTTTTTTGCAGATATCAGTTTTTTCTCATTTTAATCATGAATATACATACTTTTATTATGTTAAAATGAAGAAATTGAGGAACAAAAAAAGGTTTAATAACTAGTCCACAGTCAAACAGCAAGTAAGTTTTAGAGCCAGGATTTGAACCCACAAAGTCTGATTCTACAACTCATGCTCTTCAAACAACACTGTACTGTCTCTTGTAGTTGGTAATTATATCTATATCTATATCTATATATTTACCTGCTTATTGTCTGTCTTCCCCTCTTAAGTAGAAGCACCATGAGGTGAGGGACCATATTGATTCTGTCCATTAATGTATACTTAATACCTAACACTAACACAGTATTTGGCAGATAATAGGCACTTAATAAAGGAAGGAAGAGAGGAAGGGATGGAGGGAGGGAGAGAGGAAAAGAAGGGAAAGGGAAGAGAAAAACAACTGAATGATCTGACATGACCAAAGAGAGGTTATAGTTTCAGTGGTGCTCACACTAGTTTCATTCATCTCAGACCTGGATGATATTGTTCATGGAGGAAAAAATTTCAACTCTGTTTTCTAAGTGTAGAATGAAGGATAAGGTCCAAACTGTGCACTACACTGCCTAGTGTAATAACCTTAATTCAGAATAAGCACTTTTACATTTCTTAAGGTTCAGTGAAAAGTGATGTAGCTGAAATATATCTGGGTTATGGGCACATCTTCTCATGTATCAGCAGACACAACTCCCAGTGCTCAGGTAATGTGGATGGAAGACCAGCAATATGTTCCAGACAGCAGGGAGGCTTTGTCCAAACTTTGCTTCTGCAAAGAAAAAGTAGTGAGTTACCTGAACAAACTAATAGTGTGCATGTCTTAGAAGTTGCTGCAATGTGGGTGGGCAATACTGAGAGTGGGACACTCAGCCACACCCTTGTCAAGCAAATCAATGTCAAATAAGTTGGCTTGATTTCAGGGTGACAGAATGACAAGTAGAAACCTGGCTCCCATGAGGCTGGGGCTTACCCATGGCATGCATAATCTCTTCCTTTTTAACTGACTAGAGTTTGGAGGAGTTGATGGAGGAAGAGAGGAGTGGCAGATGAGTGAAAGGGACCCAGGGGATAGAAGAGAAACAGGTCTCTGAATGACTACCAACCCACAGAATGTTCTCTAAATGCTGTTTGGGAGATGATGCTTTCAGGGAGCACAGATCTTGCTTCTGTTTGCAGAGCAGACATTGGCGGGTGCATGCCTGCAGGAACATGAATTATACTTCTCTGTGTCTGATTTGTAACTACACCTGTACACTCTTAGAAATGCTAATAGACAAATATAAATTTAGGTACAAAGGAAAATCTAATAAGAGCATTTGAATGAGTAAGAAATGTCCAATTTTTTGCAGTCATTAGGACTGGAGGAACATGCTTATAGTAATTAGGTAAGATTGATTTCGAGGCCGAACACCACCCACAATTTGTGTAGTCTGGGGGTCAGGCGGGCAGCTGCAGAAACCGCTCGGCTAATTATGAGAATTCACTGTTCGTTAATAGAATCTCTCTCCACAAACAGCAGCTGTGTGTTTGCTCACGCAAATTATTAATTCTGGCCTCGCCTCAGCTGCAAGTTTCTGCTACTCAGAAAGCAATCCTCAGATAGAAGTGTCAGTTATCACCCAAGCGATACCGAGGAAGGAAGAAAAATATGAAATGAAAGCAAATATCCCCTAATCACAGGTGTATAAAGATTTTGTATCTACCTCCCTTTTCTACCTTTCACTCCCAAACAATTGAATGCCAATTTGGGAACTCATTAATCTGTAGGCAACCCAGCGAGATCTAATTTATACCTGTCAGGAGCAATGGGCAGCAGCTAATAGGAAAGTAATTGCAATATAAGTCTGCTTTCCCACTTGATAGTATGCAAGATTTTAATGACAGCCCTTCTCTATTGGAATATCAGACTGGCCAACAGATATGTCCTCTCTTTTTCAGAGTAACACTGTGAACAAAAGAGATGTCTCCTTGGGTTTTATTATATACTGCAAATAAAGTGATAACGCATAGTAGATGGCACATGGACGTGCACATACTTATTCTCTGGAAGAAATGAAAGCAATACTCTTGTAGCACAAACTGTGAAGTAGTATTCTCACATTTTTATTTTGTTATGGAAAGCATTTGGCTGGAATCTAATACCGACATAAACTATTATCTCCTGTTTCAAATTGAATTGAATATCTGTATTCGATAATAACATACTTTGAAATGTCAGGGCACTTAAGGGGACTTAGGATTTCTCATCTTGCACTAGAGTGTTTAGAAACAAAGGGTGGTATTTACTACATAAAAAGGGAGAAAGTATTTATTCCACACCTTTCTTCTTCCTCCTGGGATTGTCTTAAGTGGGATTTTTCCATGAACAAATTAGAAACATTAAAGGTTGTCTAGGGTTACAGAATTTGTTTGGTAAAACTATTTTTCAGACATGACCTCTTATTTCTTCATCCATTATCCTCAATGAGTGATCTCCTAGCTGGTCCTTTGGTTCAAGAAAGGACCTGAAAAGAGCATGACTTCTGGAACACGAAGCCTAAATTCAAATCCCCTGCTTTACATATATTCTTTGCATAGCTTTGAACAAATCCATTAACCCCTCTATAACGTGTTCCCTCCCCCATACAAACCTTCCCGTGGTTGTGACAGAATCAAATAAAAGCATGTAGGGGAAATAACTTTGGAAGGAGACATACAAACATTAGTTGTTACTATTTTGTGACAACTGAAAGTGCTTGTGGAGAGAGCATACATTAAAATGCAAATTTCTTGAGGGAAGAAGAGAGAAAATGGCTTAGTATTGTACACCACACATCTGACGCTGTCATCCTCATTTCCAAATCAAATTCAACCAATCTTTTTGGGTATTTGATTTGAGCTTAAAATTTGTCCTTAGGCATTGTAGGAAATACAAAGTCAATAAACCATAATCCCTGCCTTCAAGTGGCTTATCATAGAAACAGAGTCGGTTCTGATACTGTTTATTTATTCAATAAACATTAAAGACCCCACACTGTGACAGGCACTTTTGTGCACAACAGTTAAGAAGATAGCATATGTATGTACTGTCTTGAGGGGCACAGTCAGAAAGTGTGGGTCCTAGACCTCACTCTGCATAAACTAGCCATGACCTTAGAAAAGTCACTTCACTTCTCAGAGCGTTTATTGTTTCTTTATTTGTAAGAAGGGATACTTTTTTTTAAATTAATTAATTTATTTATTTATTTATTTATTTATTTTTGGCTGTGTTGGGTCTTCGTTTCTGTGTGAGGGCTTTCTCTAGTTGCAGCGAGCGGGGGCCACTCTTCATCACGGTGCGCGGGCCTCTCACTGTCGCGGCCTCTCTTGTTGCGGAACACAGGCTCCAGACGCACAGGCTCAGTAGTTGTGGCTCACGGGCCTAGTTGCTCCGTGGCATGTGGGATCTTCCCAGACCAGGGCCCGAACCCGTGTCCCCTGCATTGGCAGGCAGATTTTCAACCACTGCGCCACCAGGAAAGCCCCTGTAAGAAGGGACATTTTAAAAATTTTTCTTAAAGGTATTTTTCAAATCTTGAAGTTCTATGATTCCAAGATATTTTTTTAATTTAAGAAATGAAGAGTTCAAAATTATTATTACTATATTTAGTTCTTCATTTCAGTGAATAAAGATATAGATAATGGAATTTAAAATTTTCAAAGGAAAAGGTCATTAAAACATAGAACAATGAATTGTTAATAAAGGGTACTAAAATGACCTATTAGTTATAACTTTATGGTGGAAAATTAGGAATTACCCAGGAAATTTGCTCCATGTTCACAACCAAAATAGATGACTCAGGTCAAACATTGATTTGGACAAATCACTAATACATTCTGAGTCTTACTATTCTAAGCTACAAAAAAATACATGAAGCCAAATCCCTGCCCTACTTATCTCATAAAGTTTTTGTGAAGATCAAATAAAACATTGTGTGAATGATTTAAAATAATAATACTTTATAAAGATAATTTGTTTTAATTATTATAATCTTGAATTATCTAATTTGCCTGATTTCTCTAAGAGCTACAGTTTCAATAAGAATGGCCAAGTTTCTGCTTCACTATGTTCTGTATGATTGAATATTACTTAGGATTCAGAGAGACCAGGGCTGGGTACCTTATCATTTCATTCACTTATTAAATATATGATGTTGTGAGTATTACCTAACCTTTCTGCACTTCTGTTTTTTCATCTGGAAAAGAGAAAAATTATGCTTTCTTGAAAATATATACAGAGAAAATCATACATTCTCTCTAGTACACAGGTGCCTCCATGGCAGAAAACATGCTAATTTCATACAACCAGACTTAGAGAAAATATTAGAACTAGCTCTGTGATGTGATATAAGAGCTATGGAAGGGCCTCTTCAAGATCCCCTCCTGTCTTGTTTGAAATGTCACACCCCAACCACCTCACATCTGGATCTGCTTTAGGGGAACCCAAACTATGAAAACACTCTGGCCTAGATTTGACATCCTTGTTCTAATGCTACTAATATTCTGGCTTAGAGATAAGCTATTGCTTTTCCAGATAGCTATTGCTGCATAACAGACCATGACAAACCTAGTGGCTTAAAACAGCAGCAGGGTCTTCTGATGTCTTTAAGTAAGGGGGATCAGTGTCCAGGTTTAATTAGTTTTACCTTATTTAAGAGTAATGTCCACAACAAAACCCTGGAATTAGGGATAGTAGAAAGGCAAATCAAGGAATATCAGACTGGCAAGATTATATTTAGTATAAACTTTATAGTAACTTTTTAAAAGTCTTTTTAAAACTTTTTTTTAAACTTTATAATCTTTTTTTCCCCCAGCTCCTGAGTCTTCCATCTGGGCAGAACTCAGCAGGGAAGGTTCATCTTTGCTCCATGTGCCATCAGCTGGGCCTGCTTGCCTGAAGCTGGAGAATCCTCACCCAAGATGTCTCATTTATATGGTTGGTAATTCAGTGCTGGCTATTGTCTGGCTTCCTCACAGGCTGGTGTCTGCGTTACAAGAACCAGTGTCCCAATAGACAAGGAATGGAAACTGCCAATTTCTTAAAACCTTAGCATTGTGTCACTTCTACTGTGTGCTATTGGTCAAGCAATCATAGACCCCAAGTTCAAAGGGAGATTCCACCTTTCAATGAAAAAATGTGCAAAGAATTTGGCGTCCATGTTTCAAAACTGCATCAGTGAATGGCTCAACCATGGTTCAGTGTAGGAAAGAGATCTCAACCTAGATATTTTAAGATGAAAGTATGTAATATAAGTAGATGCTTATGAGAGTACAGGAAGGTTAGAAGAAGCAAGTTTTAGGTTGGTCTTCCTCAGACTTCTGGAACAATACAGGTGATTCACTAGGGCATCTCCTGTCTTGGAGGCTGCCTCAGAAACTCTGCTAAACACAAGACACCAATGTGAGGGATATAATTGCCTCTCATTTCAGAGAAATTGGAGAATGGACACCCATCTTTTCAATTAGGAAGTCAGATCAGGAAGATGTGTCTGCTCAATTGCACCTCAGCACTCAGGAAGCTGGAGAATAGACTGCTGTACAAAGAAGCCTCAAGTGTCCACTATCTTGTTAATCAGCTACTAATAGCCTAGAAGTGGTTTTCAAACTTCAGTGTATATCAAAATCAAATGGAAATCTTGTTAAAATACAGATTGCTGGACCTACCTCAACAATTTCTAACTCAGTAAGTTGAGGGTGGGGTCAAGAATTTACACTTCTAACAAGTTCCCAAGTCACGGTACTGCTGCTGGTCAGGGACCAAACCTGGAGAATCACTGACCTAGAAGTATCAGAAGGTGGCCCTTCCCTCAAGTCTACCCCCAAGTCTCTTATTGAGTATAATGTGTAGAAACTGATTTGAAATCAGAACCATGGTGGTGAGACAGCATAAGAAATGTAGTTTTTAACTTTCCAACCCTTCCAACAAGAAGTTTATAAGGGGGGATGAGAGAGCTAGTCCAGACACTTAATACTCAGAGATATAAACCACTGATCACATAAACCATTGATGTACTACTCTGAGTTGATTTTCAGAAATTCAGAATGGGTTAACATTCACCACTATCAAATTCTACTGCACGTATTTAGTGAAATTATTGTAAAAGTACTAAAGTCATCACTGTGAACACGAAACATCTCTATTTTCTATGTGCATACATGTGAAAATTAAGTTTACAATGTAGTTTTCCATGTCTTGGTGTCCAAAAAAATCTCAATATGCACATGTATTTTGTATGTGGAAGATTTTCATGGGACCTAAAGGAAAGTTTTTATATCATGCTATCTTAAACTAAATTGGCATTTTCTCAATGAGAAAGAAAAATGATTTTATTATTTGTTGATTCTCTTTCCAAATAATAAGATTTGACACATGTTCATACCCATCAGTTTTTTATATCCCTCCTTCTTTAGCAGAGCAGCTTTGGTGACCATAAATATGACTATCTTATATTCATTCCATACCTCAGACATAAAATTGGAGATGGGAAATTTGTATTCAGTGGTGATTTGAAGAAGGTGCAGATGAATTTTATGCTGTTTGCCAAGTTAGTCTCATTTGATTAAATAGCATGTTTGCACTAAAGAGAAGAAGCAGGAAAGGTATAAGGAGGAAGACAGCCCACCAGTACACAATGAGTTGGCACATATGCTGCACTGAACATCCCCTGGGTGATGGTGGCTTGTGTGATAATTATTTCGCAGGTGCAACAACCTCATTATTCAGGTACATCAGGAAGTGCTAAGACAATTCCCAGCAGAAGTAAAAGTGGAACTCAAACAATGGTAACTCAGCTGGGTACATCAAATGACATTGGGTGTTTCTGAGCTTGAGGCTGACCAATAGCTACAGGCTTGTCATAATAGTTTGCCTTAACTCTTCATAAGCAAATATCTTTGTTCTATATTCTTGTTTGATAGGCAAAGCTGAAAGAGTGTCTCACTTAAGAGTATATGACTTCTGTTTAATTAAGCAGATCTGCATCCACAGCATAAATTTTCAACTCTCTAATCCATAACTCATTCCTGACTTCAGCATCCATACCTCCAATGCCACTAGGCAATAATCAATACTTTTAAATGACCACATAAATTAGGGCACCCTTAAGAGCCTTTCTGGAAAAAATAAATATCCCATGGCTATCTCCTAAATAATGATTGCTAAATCACTTTCAGCAAAAATGGCTGATGGTAGCCCTCTCTTTGCTGAAAAACATTCCCCAAACAAGTCTGCTAAGTCATTGCAGCATTTTTTTCATATCAGCTTCTGTAATAAGGAGCATTTTATTTAACACTAACATAAACTTTTGCAATGAGTCAAATACTATGGGAAAGTGAGGAGTAAGAAAGGGAGCTAAACAGGGAATTCTTTTGAAATGTGATTAAAATGTAAGTAAATTAAGATTTCTGAAGGCAGAGGTGTCTCCTTCAGGATAATACTGGTCAGGGTTTCCTTTCCTCTGAGTGTTATACTATCATTTCATATCCAATTCATTCAGAAATCAATCACTAGAGTGATCAATCAATCATTGCCAGCACCACTAATTTGGCACTTAGTATATACTGTCTAGTGTGTTTCCCTGTTTGTAGTGTCCAAGTTTGCTAAAAATAAACATATATTTTATTATTCAGAAAAAATTTTAAAAATAAAACAGGTTACTCTGAGCCTTTACAATGGTTCTCTGTCAATGTACTACGATTAACACAAGTGTTTTGAACAGTTTATGTTTGAATAAGATCCATTTTTTATCCGGGAAAGTTGTCAAAGGCTCAGACGGGTGGCGTAGAACACAAGGACTGAGTGGAGAGAGAAACAGAAAATGAAAACACAGGCTAATGGAGTCGGCAACGTCTTCCTGCAGGCTTCATTAACACAGCAAATGAGAAACAGTGGGTTTACATACTTTGAGTTTTAATCTACATTCTTTAATTTACTTTCATCTAAGTGCAGAAGAAAACGAGTTTTTGGTAGGTTGTTCTAATAGACTAATACTAAGGTTTCTTTTTAATGTCAAAGCTATAAATATTTAAAAGACACAGAGTTTTGTTTTAGCAATGATATTGAGAGGATATCAATAGAAAGAACTTATGGTCAAGCAAAATTATAATTTTTAGTTATATGAAGAATTATTTGTGCAAGAGTTCCAAGAACTCTTAGAAGTAATGATTGGTAAGATGATAGAGACACTAAACTGTGAGAATCCAGAGCTGGACAAAAGACAAACACAGATACAGTTGTGTAGGAATTCAGGCAGTTGTGTCTGAGGGGTTGGGAAGAACGTGGCAAATCATTTATTCTTTCACTCATTCATTCATTCATTCACCACATACTTACTGAATGTCTACTATGTGTCAAGTTTTTGCTCATGTAGCTAATAGTCAGGGTGGGTCAGAAGGGGAGGGAGGACAAGGAGACACATAACCATGTAAGAAAATACATGAGTGAGTTAATTTCTGAAAGTAATAACCCATAGAAAACAGAACACAGTGACATGACAGGGTCTTGAAGAATAAATAAAATGTAGACATTGGTAGTTGAAAAAAGTTAAGAATTGGGAATATATATAGTAGGAGCAAAAGCAGAGAGCCTAGAATGGGGGTCAGGCAGGAAGTAGTAAGTTTTGAGTTAGTGTGGGCCTGGAAAGGAATGGGGGGAAATTAAACAGGGAAATGTCAACAGGTTTGGCTGAGGACTAGATATAGGACCTGAATGATAGGAAAGACCCAATGATGGCAGGACTAAACATCAAGGAAAAGTTAAGGCTGGAGACTTGGATGTGAGTGGAACCCAAAAGCAAGTGATAATTGAATAAAGCTCAATATTAATAATTCCTCATATATATGCAATTATATTTTTAATTTACATGTTTATTTCTCTCACTAGACTTTGAGTCTTTCATGAAAATAGTGTTTATCTATCTCTATGTTCCCAGTACCAATGGAGCATCTGGAGCCTAGTACATGTGTAATAAATATGTAATAAATAGATGAGTAAATGAACAAACAAAATTATATGTCTCCCCAGAACTTTGTAAGCAAGGCAAGACTGATAGCCAGTGATTGGTCTGGTCATATTGGTTGTTTATAGCTAGTGTCCATTCTGATTAGTCAGTGCACCCATTTTGTTTGATCAGGATCCATACTATACTAATTGTGAGATATTTTTAATACCACTCTAGGAAATAGTTGTTGTTATTCCTAGTTTACCAAATAGGAAACTGATGTTTGAAAAGTTTGGGAATGTTTGCACTACATAAGCCAGTAAGAGCTAGGGATGGGCTTCACAGCCTTTTCTCAGGTTGTTTGATCCTAAACTGCCTGTCTTTCATCAGTCTTCTCTCATAGTTTCAACAAGATGGCTAAAAGGCAAGGAAGTTTAGCTGAAACTGTTCTGATATTGTGATCTATAGTAAGAAATATATATTTGGTCTTTGTCCCCATTTCTGGCACAGAGCTCCTAAAACTCTTGGTATTTCCTAAGTGATAAGAGCAATAAAGTGTCTTTTGTTGTGATAATGGTGACTTTTGGAAAGCACCTTAGGATGGGAGCTGGTTGCCAGGACAGCCAACCCTGTGACCTCTGGCTTCTGGGGAGGGGAGAAGACCTGGAGATTAAGTTCAATCACCATTGGCCAATGGTTTAGTCAATTATGCCTATGTAAGAAGCTTCCATTAAAAACCCCAAAAAGAAGGAGGCTCAGAGAGCTTGTTGGTTGGTGAACACCTAGAGATGCTGAGAGACTGGCACCTAAAGAAGGCACAGAAGCTCCACACCCTTTCCCCACACCTTGTCTCTGTGCCTCTTTTTCATCTAGCTGTTCCTGAGTTATATCCGCTTATAATAAACTGGTGATTTAGTAAGTAAGATGTTTCTCTCAGTTCTGTGAGCCACTCTAGGAAATTAATAAAACCTAAAGAAGAGGTCATGGAACCTCCAGTTTGTAGCCAGTCTGTCAGAAGCACAGGTAACAACTTGGACTTCTGACTGTCATTTGAAATGGGCTTGGTGGGGGCGAAGGGGGGAGGGGAGTCTTGTAGGACTGAGCCCTTAACCTAGGAATCTGACCCTCTCGGGTAGATAGTGTCAGAATTGAGTTGAATTCTCAGACACCCTGCTGCTGTCTGAGAATTGCTTGTTGGTATGGGAAAGCCCCACTCCCCCCCTCCCCACAAAACACAAACACACATAAGTGCGCTTTGGAATTAGTTTCAGGAAACCCAAAGTGCTATACATTGTTGAGAATCTTTATTTTCAACAGACTGGATCTGTCATGTTTCACACACACACACACACACACACACACACACACACACACACACACACATGCGTGCGCACACACACCCCAACCCACCACGATTTTATTGAATCTTGTTAATTTAAAATTCCTAGTAGGGTTGGAAATTCCAGGTCTGCCTTAAATTTCACAAAGCATTAGAATATTCTCTAACATATTCTAAAATGAAGTGTTTTTAAAAAAAATTTTTAAATGACTGAACAAGGTAAAATATACTCCTCTAACCAAATTGATTGCAATACACATTATATGAAGATTTCAGAACAAGGAAGATGAACTCCCACAGCAAGAATGCTCTGTGCTGAGTTTAAACTCCTATTTGGTTGGTGTTCCACCCTTACCTTTGTTGGTAGCCCAGTTAGCTGCTCTCTTTCTTTCTTTTTATCTCCCAAGCATTGGGCACTTGAAACACTGATGCTGTATCTTGCATTAAAGAGTATTTCCTAGTCCCTTTCTTCTTCTTCTGTACTTCTCAGATTGGTCCATCTAACAGTACTTCCTGTTACTGGACTTCTCCAGGACTTTATCAAGTGTCTCCATTCTCGTGACAGTATAATTTTCTGGATGCCTAGTCATTCATATCATCTTTGGTCTTTATTTCTGAACAAATTATAGAACTTTTTTCATCTGCTTTCTGTTCTAGGACCTTCATTGATCTTTAATTTAAACATTTCCTTTTTACTCCTTTATTTTTTCCTCCCAGGATTTGTTTTCTCTTAAGGACTATTTTGCCTTATATTCTGGCTCTGCTTGTTTGCTTTCTGGTTTTCTCCTACTTTTATTTCCATTGTTTTACAGTCTTTATCACACTTTCCAATCAAACTAAAAATCCATCTGTAAAGAGTTTTATTTCAAAAGTTGTTTACCTCTATTTCATTTCTTTTAAAACTCATATTTATAAACCAGGATTTCTCAACAATCACACTCTTATATTTTGAACCAAATAATACCGAGCTGTGGAGACTGTCCTGTGCATTGTAGGATGCTGCTAAATGCCAACTGCACCCTCCAACAAACACACAGAAATTGTGACAACCAAAAATGACTTCAGATATTGTGGAATATTCTCTGGAGGGCAATAATGTTCCCAGTTGACAACCACTGCTGCAGAGGCTGATAAGGCTAGCTTATTTGAGTTAATTTGGCAGGAACTTAGGAAGGGCCACAGAATCTTGGGTTGAGCCCTGGTTCCTTAATTTATTAGCCAAAATTCTTGAACACATGATTTCACTTGGGCTTTCAGTTTCTTTATCTGTAAAACAAGGTGTGAAAAATTATCCTAACTGGCTCGAAGAATAATCTTGAGGGTCCAGTGAAATAATATGTGTAAAAGCTCACTGCACACTCTGCAACATCAAAATAACAGTTCTTCCCCTAACTTTCTTTTTCCTTTTGGACTATGAACGAGAACAGGGGAAGAAGTCTTTAAAATTATATTGGATGAGACAATGAAGCCTTCTATTTAAGGGGGAAAATTGCCCCAGTTGGCAGGTTAACTAGATTGCCCACCCACTCCTTCCTTTTCTAATTTCCCAGACTATGAAGAAAATACTCAAAGAGCTTTGCTTCCATTGGAAAATTATAAGCGCACAAAGTTCTCTTGGGCTTTCTAATCCCACTTGTCCAACGCAATTGATATGTCAAAAACCAGAAAGAGTTATGTTTATGATGGTTCAGAGTAAAACTGACATCCTTTAAGCACTGATATTATTTTTATATGGAACAAATAGGTTGACAGTAAATATAATGTGCTACCCACAGCACTTTAGGTCTAAAACATTTTGCATATAAACATTTTAACACACAATTTTCATCACATTAAAAGAAAAAGAGTGTATAACATGAAGAAGATATACTTAACTTCTCTCAGAATGAGATTCAAAAACAACATCCTCTGGAAATTTGGTTTTCTCACAGGGTACTCTTGATTACAAAGAGAAAGGTGTCACTTAGTAAGAAAAGAAATTCATTTCCTTGCATTTCATTTTTCCCTTGTTCACATTATATTGCAATTCAGTTGCCACTTTAGCTAAGTGATCCCCTTAAATAATCTCATTTACACCTACACACAGTTTTTTAACTTGGTCTGGATTTCTTATACCAACATGTGTTGTTCGTAGATGGAAGTTGCTAAGCTTTTCATTCAACTGGGATAATTTCAAGACCATAATGATACCCCTGAAATAAATTATTTAATATATTTTTTGACAATAGTAAAGCAACTCTTCTGGGTAATTGATGCGAAGTAAGCTACAGCATTGGTTGTATATTCATTTTTCTTCAATGTATGCAATTATCCACTCAGCCTGTACCCATTAATATTATTTTTCTTCCTAAGCTGGAATTATTTAAAGCCATTAGAAAATAATCCAAAGAATTCTATTTGCTGAATAAATTTTAATTTGCATGGCACCAGGAATTTTTTATTAATGGGAAATAAATTATTGCAATCTTTGGGAAGGAGACAAGTTAATAGCTTTGTGAAAAGCAATGGAGAGAAAATGATCTTGAAAAGGTCAGGTCTCCTGTCACAGTGTCTTCATGCACAATTAAAACAAGTCAAAAAAGTGGCTATATAATCAGGACCATGAATATGCATTATATCCTAATGAGAGTGTGAAGATGTAGCAGGCTTAGTGCTAAAGTCATGGTGGGGTGGTGACATAAAAATGGTAATTTGTGATGTAGTACTTAACTGTGTTTCTCTTCTTACAGAAAACTTAACTCTTTAGTAGCTAGTCCATCCTACCTTGGTGTAATTAAGCTCTTTCTACTTTTCATGGAACAACAACAAAAATAAAATTAAAAGAACAACCCTATTAATTCTGTGAGAGAAAGAAATAGCCAAACATTATCTACTGCCATGTTTGTGTTAATTTAAGGACTAAATTTTTCATTTTGCCATCAATTGCTTTGATCTTTCAAATAGTTGTATATGTCTGTGTGTGTCTGAGCACATGTATAAGTACATTTTAATTCAAAATAAATTTTACTAGTCCTATCCTTTACTAGTCATACCTAAGCTATCCATGTCACCTCTATTTTTCTATCACCCTTCTTCACTCAGTCACCCTAGGATATTTCATGAATCCCTAACAAATGACAAGGAAAAAGAATAGCATCATGCTTTGATGGAATTTTTTAAATCATGAGCAGTTTTTATCTTGAACACCTTATTACATGTTATATTGTTTATGAGTGCTCTTTTCTGTAGGAAAAGCCTTTAGAAATGACATTAGCAGAAATAACTGGCTACATCAAGAAGTTAACTTAAGTTCTTAAGTGGTCAATTACCTCTGGGTAATGGCAGCTTCACTGGGTCATTCTGCTGCTGCTCTGTGTGCTATTGAGTCAGTTCTGGCTATTCTACATTTTAATTGAAAAGCAGTATGAACATTCTGATTCAGTGATCATTTAATAAAAATGGTGACTGAACAATGATTCTGATTAGCTAATGGCAATTTAAAGGTTTATAGAACCTTTCACAATTCTGCCTGCTTATTCTGGAATATTAATAGAAGAACTTGAACTAAGATTTCTGTTTTTATCTTGATAAGAAGGAAAAAATTTTGGAGAAAAGCAGGAGTTTCTCTTCATGCATTTTGGATGGCAACTGTAAATAGATAACTCTGAATGTTTTTGACAATCAAAACCAACATGGGAGGGGTCTTTGTCTCTACCTCTGCTGGAAGTGAACACCAGTCATCCTGTTAGCCTGGTTTCATTTTTCAAAGAATTGTTTCAATGTTTCTACCTAGGATCTCAGTTTATATTCTCTAGTCATTTATATTGTGAGACCTTACCTCTAGGACTCTGTAAAGCTGAGGGGCGACCCTTTCTTACAAATAGTGCAGAATGCTGTGATTTCAGATCAACAAGCCCCCACAAATATTCTTCTATTTGATGCATTTCAACAATTAGAGACTCGTTTATTTGGCTGTTTAAATGTGTGGTCATTAAGAATAATAATACGTGTTACAGAATGCTACAAAGAATTCTGAAAGTAGGAGCTAAGGATGTTGAAAACAAGTTTCATCCCTTTATAATTTTCCCAAGGGTCAGCCCTAAACATATTCTAAATTGCATAGGACTATGTATTGCATAGTCTTCGTTGTGTAGGACTTAAATACAAGTAGGGTTAAATATTTTCTTTCTTTGCATCAATGCTATTCTTGCCTTATATTAATCATTAAGTACATATTGCTAACTATATAGTACTGATAAGCACAGGAATCAGGAGACTGGAAACAAAAGAAGTGTCTACACTGGAGCAGGTTTTGAAATTGAATTCATCCCTAACAATACAGTGATGGAGTATAATTTTTTTAGGGGGGTAGTTAGGTAAACATACTCTGCAATATCCACTAGGTGCAGTCAAAAACAAGCTTGATAATACTTAACTAAGTATAAAACAAAAGCATTATCTGGACTTAATATCATGACTACCCCGAAATAGAAAACATTAAATAACCCAAAGACCACTCACCTTGAAAGCTCTGGTTTTGGTTTGGTTTGGTTTGGTTTGGTTTGGTTTTGTGCGTGAGCTTTATTCAAAGGATAATCCCCTTGGACCTTGGTCAGTACCTCTTAACATGTAATATATGCACAATTCTAAAAGTTGGTTTCCTTGGGCCATTTTGAGGAGTGTGTGTATCAATGTGGATTTAAAGTCATTAAACATGGAGTTTGAGTCCAGTTCTCACATTTAGTTCAATTATAGTTCCATTTCTTAGTAGCTGTTTGACTTAAGCAAGCTGATTAAATTTTGAGCTTAATTATCTTTTTACCAATGAAGAAGTAACAATAGCCACTTCACAGGGCTGTAGCAAAAATATGTCAGTGTCTTAGCAGAGTATCTATTTAATAGCAGAACATTGAGACAGGTTAGTTTCCTTTTTTTATTCTCTCAGTCCGAAGCAGATTAGAAGTAGAACAGCTTCTCCATTGTCCATGGCACTTCCTTATTGATCAAGTCACCCTCATTAATGGGGTTGAGGGGGAGATCCAAAGCCCTGAGGTGTACCACTTCCAATGGTTCCCCAGGAAGAGGCAAAAATGGACATTGCCTGACAACTTCCTCCCTTCCTCATCCTGCAAGATGAAGCTAGAAAGCAGCATGCTTCAATCAACAAGGGAACTGCGCAGAGTAGAAACTACATGGAAGCTATATCTGTACTTCCCCCTCCTTCCAACTACTCCTTTTCCTCCCTTCCCTTTCCCATTCAGACGCCTTGGGAATGTGAAGGGGATGGAAAAATGTCTAGACTCCACAAACAGATCAAACTGTGGTCCTCATCAAACAGAAGGCAAAACATCAGATCTTCCTCAGCCTTGGCCTAGGAAATTATGGGGAACAGAAGGAAGAAAGGACAACAAAAAATACCCAAAGAAAATAAAATATAAGATAAAAATGGAAATTGTAAGAACTATAGGATGGTATCTATATACACTTATTAGTAGACTAACCGCAAGATTATAAGTTTAATACTAAGTCCAATGAAGGTGGATGATATTTTTTAAATGTTGCTACTGTCATGATAAATTATCAACATACTGATAAAAATATTTTTCTAAAACTATACAGTAATTGAATAATAATATGATTTAATTCTCAAATTATTGGTTTAAAAGTCTTGGGTGCCATGAGAACAGCTGAATATTTTGCAGGAAATGGGTCCAACATCACATCATTCACTCATTAAGTAGATAGTTATTAAGAGGCCTAAATAGGGAGAAAAGGTTTTAAACAAGCAACCATTTAACTAAATACTACTGAGTAAAAAATTTAAAAATACCTTGGTTCAGATTTTATTATAAAATGTATTTGAAGAAAAGCTGTGTTTTTCCAAACTGTTTTTCCATATCATAATGTATTTACTATTTATAGCACACATGAAATAAGAATTTCCATAGGTATGCTTCCCATTTGAAAGATGAAAACCTTGAGGCAAGGAAATGCTATAAAATTGACCAGACCACCCAGGCAATTAATCTTAGGGCTAGAAATTGATGGAATTTCTCTGTTCCTTAGGCATGATGGAATTTCTCTGTTCTTAGACAACATTAATTGATTATAGGATTTGCCAGAATAAAGTCTAATGTCTAAATAGCAAGTGCCCTATCTGAGTTTTTCATTTTTTAAAGTTACTGATTCAAAATACAATTTAATTTAATGGCTATTTTCTGAATTCCTATAATGTTGTTGAGCTTAGATGAGGCTAAGGTTTTTGCTATTCCTACAAGAAACTTACAGTCTAATAAAATTCACTAACCTGCAGGTTTATAAAGTACCTTCATGATTATCATTGTTTTCCAAATTCTGCTTAACCAGAAGGCATGTTAAATGAAGTATGACACTTTAAAAATGTATCACAATGCACACATTTTCAAATTTCTGTCTGCTTAAGAATTTCATGGGCTGGTCAGATTCTGATTTAATAAGATCCAAGAATCTGAATGTTCAACAAGCACCTCACGTGTTCTTATGCCTGTGGTGGAGACCCCACTTTCAGAAGATCTGCCTCAACCTCCTTCCTTGTCCTGTGCTCACTCGGCCACTGTGTTATTTCTGATTTAATATAGGTAGCCAGAGTCTCAGCTGCAGGTTATAGCACTCACACAAATGCTAAAGAAGCACCAATTATAGTGTACAGGGAGGTCTGTATGTTAGGGAAGATTTTTATTTTAAGATGAGATACTATAGTGGAAAGATGAAGACCACAATAGGAAGGAGGCAGGAACACATCTAAAATGGAAATAACATGTGTTGGAAATGAGGATATAGGACTGATCAGAGTAAAGGCTACACCAGCATGGAGACAGATCAAAGTCCTTTAAATGTAAGAGAGAAATCACCAAGAGGGAAGGCTGCCCAAGCCCTAGATAATCAGGTCAGTTGAATATAGAACCCACTCCCCTTTCTTTCTTCCCCAATCTTAGAAAAAAAGAAAATATTAATGTCAAGGAATGGTGAAATATTTTTCATTTGCATGGACTTCAAAGACTGTTATGTGTTAACCCAATACTAACATAATGAAGGGACATGCTTGATTAGGGCTTCAGCACTAACGTGGCTTCTTCTAGAACAAATTATGGAAGACTGTGACTTAGAAGGACTGTATATATGCCAAATCTCATACCCAAATGACAGAGTTCATTATTTTAATATGCAGGAAACAGAATATCTTTTTGTTGCACAGAAATGTCTTTGCTATGAGTGGTTCATCTGTGTGCATTTTTTCACATTCAAACCTATTAATTCACTCATTCATTCATTCAAGAAGTATATATTGTGTGTTACTGTGCATGGAATAATAACAGAGAAAGAGGAATTTAAAAATTAAAAGTATGTTTTTTCCTAAAGGAGCTTAAATCTAGATTATAGAAAGGGGACAGATTTTAAAGTAAACCAGTGTAGATAAAAAGGTAATCTCTTTATTGGAGAACTAGACAAAATGTAGAAGAAAAATCACACCTGGTATAAGCCAAAGAACTCAGGGAAGATGGAATTATAATGAAGTAGTTAACCAGGTGGACCAGAAAGATGAAGGTGCGCCAGGCAGCATACATAGTGGCTGCAGGTCAAGGCAGCCTGAGAGAATATGATGTGTTTGGAGGCTTGGAGAGAGATGAGGCTGAATGAATTAGTAGGGACCAGTTTATGGAGGTTCTTGTACACTGTGCAAAGAAGTTTTAAATATTTCTTTTATGGAGAGAGACACTGAGAAAATTTTAAACACAGTTTGACATTGTGTTTTGGGGCCAGAAAGGTCATTCTAGAAAGTTCGTGAAGAAAAGTTGGAATGAGAATAAGTCGCAAAGATTGATCATGAAAGACTTAGTACATCATTATAAAGGTTTTTGAGAGATCATGGAGAGCTACTGAGAGATTTTAAGCAGGTGAGTAATCTTATTAGATTTACATTTTAGAAAGTAATTTTTCCTTTTTTGGAAACAACATGAAGGTGGGGTTGAAGGCAACAAGACTAGCTTGTGGAATGGGCAGGTGTGAAGTGGGGACAGTGAGGGGGAGGAGACAGATACCTGAGCTCTTCGTGAGATAAAAGCCACTGAACTTGGCCTTGGTTGGATTTGGTGTGTTAGAGAGAGCCAAGTAGAGGATGACTCTTAGTACTTCTAGATTTCAAAAATCTGGGTGCTTCCATATGCCAAATATAGGCAGATTTTGAGGGGAAAGAGTATGAGTTAGTTTTTTAGATCTGTAGAGTTTAATGAGACTTGGAAAATTCAATTGCTATTTGAGGCAGATTTGCCACAAAGCTGATGAAACTTAAGTTTCAGGGCCCCTCCCTCATACAGATCCCTTCCAAGGTCCCAAAAGCTAACCTAACAAAATTGTATTTATACTTTTATTTTCTATAAAGAGAGCCTCAAAAGGATAATTTTCAGGTTCCACAAACCTGGATCTTCCCCTCCTAAGAGACAAATGACACTGTGAATCTAAACCCATGCAGAGAGAGGGGTGTAAGGGGGCAGCGTGTACAGAGGGAAATGAAAATGTTATTGTGTTGGTGGCTGCTTGAAATAAATGAGCTATCAGCTCTGCTTTAACTATTTGTTTGATGTAAAGATATTTGTTTTAATAGATATTTGATATACATAAGGTTTAAAGCATGTAGTGATACTGATCCCTACATGCCATTTTCACAAATTCTTTCTGGAATGTTGTAAAAGTATCACTGGATTGATGAGTAATTGGGTAGAGAAACTTTAAAATTCCCTTGAGCTTAAAAATTTCATGACTGGCATAACATGGTGGTTATGCTCTGTGGTCCAGTCATTCCAAACCACTTGTAGTTCCTGGGAAATGTTAGTTTGTCTGTTCTTTTCCTAGTACACTGGACAGAAACCTATTCGTTTCTTATACCAAGTTTCTTCTGACCACTTCTACCCCAGAGAACTGGCACTTTCTCTTTCATGCCCCTGTACCTATTACTAGCAAATTACTTATAACACTTTACTGCTCTTAAATTTTATGTCCCTCAATTATATAGAACAGGGGTCATCAGACTGTAGCTCAGAGGCAAAATCCAGTTCACCATCTGTTTCTGTAAATATAGTTTTATTGGAAGACAGTCACATCAACACATTTATGTATTTTCTCGGGATGCTTTTGTGCTATATATAGACAAAGTTGAGTAATTGTGACCATGGCTTTATGGCCAACAAAGTTTAAAATATTTACTACCTGACCCTTTACAGAAAAGAAGTTCACCAACTCCTGATATGAAGAATTCTTTGAGAGAAATTAACACGATATATTCTTTTTCTGTATCCTCAATATTTAGCAAGTTCCTGGAATAAAGGAGGTACTCAATAAATATTGAGACAAACAATTTCATCACCATCATCCTTCTCATCACATTGGACAGTTACATATAAGTGTACAATTTTCCAAAATGTTTAAAAATAATCAGAGGTGTTTCCAAAAAGGACAATGAAAGCCACTGAATTGGGAGGATTTGGGAGATTTTGGAGACTCAAATTGAATAATTGAGTTAAGCATGATGGTCTCCAGAAAGCAAGAAGAATGTAAACAAAACAAGGATGATGTCAAAACATGTGGGATGAGTAGAGCACCTTCAACCTTTCTCATTTTCTCTCTGTCTCTCTTTCTCTGTATCTCTCCTTTCCTTCAGAAATTCATAGATATATACACAAACACACACACTAAAAATTGATTTCAACCTATTTATCATCAAGAGAATAAAAGAAGAGAGGGAGAACTTAAAAAGAGGGTCTATGACCATTAACAAAAGACTTTCTAAATGATAATCTAGTGGATTTCATGATCAGATTTATGGTGATTTTTTTCCAGAAGCCCAGAAGTGTCATCTACACTAATAAGGCCTTCTATTTATCAACAAATTATTCTATTTGGTATCCTGACTTTTGAAGAAATGCAGACACAGGTGCAAGAAACTTGTCAGTCTTTGCAGCCTGTTTGGCCATTTGGAATGCAAACAATAAAAGGAATTAAAATATAAACATCAACTGTATTTTGCTTTATTGAATTCACAATTCAAAAGCTCATAATGTCAACAATGTTGACATAATTAAATAACATAATTAAAACAATTTTAGAATTAAAATATGCTGGCTTCTTTGATGATTACAAAGATTATATCTTGGAAAGAGGGCAAAATAAATGGGGACTACTCTTTTTAAGCTTATAAATTACAAAGTTGAAAGTCAATTTATGAATAAAAAGTCAGCACAAACTTTGAAGAAATTTATCTACTTCCCAAATACAATGTATAGTACAGTTCTAACATTTATACATCAATATAAAAATTACAGTCAACATTTAGGCCAAAGGTCTAAAGTTACAGGTTTTAAGGGTGGACAGAGGCAAAATTATTCCTTAGAAATAATTATCCCTCTCTTGTTGTCTCCTTTTTACTCCTCAGTAATGGCTAAGAGGCTGTGGTAGATTATTTGCAAAAATGACCACAAATCTCTCTTCCTTAGACATGGGTCCCCTTGCAGTGTGGCTTTGCCACTCTTCTCATGAGGAGGTGGGATCTAATTCCCCTTCCTTGGAATCTGGACTGACCTTGTGACTAGCTTTGAATGTGGTGGAAGGAAAGCTGTGTGACTTCCAAGTGTCTGTCTGAAAAGACCTTGCAGCTTCTGCCCTTGCAGAAGCTGAGACCCCCAAACTGTGAAAATTCCAGAGACGCAAAAACATGGAGAGAGAGTCCCAGCTATTGCAACCATCCCAGCCACTTAGCCCGATCCTTCAACTGACTGAAGCCTCATGAGTGAGCTAGGCAAGAACAGCAAAAGGACTGCCCAGTTAACACAAGTAATAACTTGTTGAAGTTTTTAGCCACTATGGTTTGCGGCTGGTTTGTTATGCTGCAACAGATAACTGATACAGGGGTCAAGACTATTTTAGAGACTACACAGGACTTACCACCATTTATCCTGACTATCCATGTGAGAGTGGTAGAAGCAGCTGCAGCACTCATTTTTACAGTGTTCATGATATTTTTAAATGCCAAACTATCATTATCTTTATTGGAACAATGTTATATTTTTTGTTTATTAAAAAACCTAAAACCTAAATCATTTATACCTTGAGACTTACTCAGAAAATCAATGTTACAATAAAATTCTGATTCCAACAAGTTTGCCCTCATTTGGAAAGTATTCTGAACATATCTTTTCATGTGCTTAAAATCTAGTTATCTCCTTATTTTAATTTTCATTTCTTAAGTTGATTGGGAATCTCTTATCTTTTATATTTATAATTCATTTTTACTTCCCCAGAGTCAATTTCGACCACCATCAATTCCAAGGTCTCTGCTGGAGTGGTCTTAGAATGGAGGTGTGTGATAGTACTGAAAGCAGGGGGAAAGTACCATTGGGGACTAGCAGGGGAGAAAAGAAGAGAAGTAGATTCTGGGAACCAATTCTCAACCTTCTGAATTCTGATAAATTCCTTTCCTCAAGGACTGAATTCCTTTGGAATCCTTCTCTTTCACTTGCTAAACCTTCCAGGTCTTGACTTTATTTGTTAGGACCTGGCCTACTCCTCTCCAGTAAAATTTGTCTTAATCAAAACGTGCTTCACCAAATATCCTACCTAAAGAGACTCAGCTAGGGAGACTCAGGCCTGAGAGATATGGTCTTGAGCAGACATCTTTTCAAGGACAGTAGTAACTAATAAGTCAGAGTAGAAAATTATGGATATTGTATCTGACTTTTTTTCCTGCTCTTTCAACATTGGATAAATAAATATAAAATTCTGGCATGCTCACTGTGCCCCAACATTAAAATCAGTAAGAAAAGCTTGTTCACTGCTGTCAAGAGATGAATTCAATTTGAATTTTAAGGTTTACCACTTCCATAGGGCTTTGGCTCACCTCTAGTTATAGCCTCTAGCTTGTTTCCTCATCAGCCAGCTCCCTCCACCCCCAACACTACCACCAACTACCATTCCACATTTGGCTCTTTGAGCAATCCATGACCATCACTCAGTCTCACATGTGGGAGGGGATAAGGCATGAACCAATCCTCCAGGCCCTGTGAGAACACTTCACAATTTTTGACTTCCTGTCATTGAGATTGATACAGCATCCTTGCTTCTGCTTGATCAAGAGTGTGTCCATATGTCTTCTATCTCCCACAGCCCATCAAGTCCCCAAATAATATAATAACTATCACTTCTGAGCATTTACTATGTGCAAGGCACTGTTCTGAGAGTTTTATAAGTACTCACATTAAATATTTACATCAGCATCGTTATTATCATATTGTCACCCTTAAGTTCTGTGACAATGTGTTTAGTAGCTATTCTTTATAATATGAAGCTACTTACACCAATTTTCCTCTGCCTGGGGGCTTTACCTAAAATCCCAAATACTTATTACAAAAGCATAAGAAATATTTTTTTCCCTCCCACAGCCTTTTAGAGAATCACAATACACATTAGCATGGTGAAAGTCTTGAGAAGTCTTATAGTTATTTTTTCAATTTATTTAATCTTATTTAACTCATTGCTTCCTAAACTTATTTACCATGGAAACTTTCTCCTTAGCCACTTAACAGTTTTGCAGACACATTTTGAAAATGGTAAATTCTATAAATATAATCAGCAAAACAGTGGGATTCTGATAACAATTTCTATTCCCTCTTCATGCAGAGCTGGTGAAAACTCCTCAGCAGTATGGCAAAAAGAATAGCTCATGTTCTGGTTTTATCTGGATCATTCTGCATTTTTTATTTGTTAATATCCCACACTTTTCTAGATCTTTGCGGGTCTATGAAAGAAAGTCATTATTTCATATGGAGGCCCTTAATCTTAGTCATCATGTATAATTTATTAAAGGTTCATTTTAAGAACATGAACAAGAGGTCTCTTAAAGGTTCACTCCTTTTACTGCCCAGAGGTGGTTGGCCTCTGTTTCTTGGATATTGCAACTCTTTTTTCTAATTAGAGTGTTCTGTTTGTTATCTGCTCCTGGGTTCTGGGTGATCTTTTTTCTCTTTGTGATGCAGGGACGGTGTAGTCTTTAAATCTCCTTTTGGCAGGAAGCATAACTTTCTGATATAAATCTGAACTGGAAAATGTGTCTCTCCTTAGGCAATGACATGCAGATACCAGAACACTTCCTTTTGAATGCTTGCTTGTAACAACTAAAAGAGGTGGGGTAAGGGATGAGGTATCTACTCTCAATATTCCCAGTGATTTTTGTCTCTGTTTGAGGACAGAATACCCAGAAAACATGCTATATGTATGACATTCTCCATTGTCTGCCAGTAATCTCTTATAGAAATAGGCCAGGCCAATCTATAAAAACATTGGTGCATTATTGAAACTGTTAGGAAAAGAACCAAGGGAGCCACTACAAGTCCTTTGACAGATATAACTCCTGGCGTTTAAATCTTACTCTGTGGTTTTGTTTGCAGTCAATTTAAGGTCATTTTGATCCACTTAGTGCCAGGAATGGTTGTGCCTATATTGCATGTCTGAAGTAGCAGAAATTTTCTCAAGAAATATGAAATCAAAAAGGAAGGAATTTTTGTCATTCTGCAATAGTCTACTTGGGGTGCTCTTCTAAGAGAGCACTCTAAGGCAACATTGTCCAAAAGAAGTTTCTACAATATGGAAAATCTTCTATAATCTGCATTCTTCAATACAGTAGCTAATAGTCACATGTAGCTATTGAGCATATGAAATGTGGCAAGTGTATTGGAAAAAAATGAATTTTAAATTTCATTTACTTTTAATTAAATTTAAATTTGTATAGGCACATGTGGCTAGTGCTACTCTTTTGAACAGTGCAACTCTAAAATGCTTACAGCACAAGTAGTCAGTAGAACTGTCAAATCAAAAACATCCATTACTTTTATTTTCCAAAATTAATAAAATTAAAGGAAAAACACACAGATCAAAATCTGTAGTGTGCAATCCATGTTTCTGTTTATAGTAATGTTTATGTGTGAGTTATCTGTGTGTGAGACATAGCAACTATAGGTCATCAAAAAGATAGAGTATCTAGTAGGCATCATGCCTGGTACTAGGTACAGGAGAAAATAGGAGACATCAAGGTAAACAAAGTTGTGAAGAGCAATTTATAGCATCTGGGATGAATTGGTCATGAAATAAGAAACAAAACAAGCAAAATAGTAAATAACTCACTAAAGGAAAATGTTATATACTAAAAAGCAAAATGTTTAAACGATTTGGGGTTTCCTTCACTGACCACAAAACAAAAAATGAAAACATAGAGTTAGTGAAAAGAAAGTCTAAATTCTGGACTTGTTTTGTGAGGATCTCCTGTCCCTGTTCTTACGTCCTACCAAATAAAGTTCAACATCCAGATCTTGATTGAATGTTTCTGGATTCTAGAGGGTCCAGAAGTCAACCCATTCAACAAAAATAAGGTCTTCCCAAAGACTCCTGAAACTTAACTTTAGCCTGGATTGACCCAGGTTTAACTTTCAGTCATTTGTTTTCTTGTAACTTTAGCATGCTGCAAAACAAAATTGAAATGTCAATAAAAAACATATATTGCCAAATACATTGGAACATTAAAAAGGCCACAGGGGAGAATTTGACAACTAGTGATAAAGTTAAATTTGAAGTACATAAGTACATACAATTGGCTGAAGTAAGTATAATTTACTTGTCAATATAACAGTCCTTAAAAAGATCACATTATCAGCAGGTTATAAACTATTACACTAAGGTTGAGTTATAATACTCTTTCTAAACATTAGCAGAGTAAATTGAACTGGATGAAGCAAAGAAATGTACAATGTGGAGGAGGGAGAGGGATGGACTGGGAATTTGGGGTTGGTAGATGCAAACTATTACATTTAGAATGGATAAACAACAAGGTCCTACTGTATAGGACAGGGAACTATATCCAATCTCCTGGGATAAACCATAATGGAAAAGAATATTTTTTAAAAATCTGTGTGTGTAGAACTGAGTCACTTTGCTGTACAGCAGAGATTGGCACAACATTGTAAATCAGTTATACTTCAATTTAAAGAAAAAAAGAAATGTACAGATGTGAAAAAAAAAAGATGAAGAAAAAGTAAAATGTAATACAGGAAAAATAAGTTAGCTGAAAATATCAAAGCAAAATAGCCAGACTCCAGCGAGAAATGAATTCTTTGATGTGTTGTATCCATTATCTGATTTTGGATTTAAATACAAAGTAAAAATATGAGAAAAGCTTTGACATCATAATGTATTCTCTTTGCAGATATCTGAATTGATTCTTACATGATATGATAAATATCTGTGAATAAAAAACCCACATGGCTTCTAGTTTTATCTCCTCAGCCAGTTATTAACGAATCTTTTCTAAAGTCCAACATTAAATGGATACCAAAAAACCTAGCTTCATTTATTTTGCTCTGAATGACATTTAATAATTTTAAAGTTTTTAACATGAAGACTTTTCTTATACTTTTGTTTAAATGCTATTTGATTTTACTTTATCTTATTAAATACCCTTAGTACACCCCTTAATGTGTCTATGTATTTTTTGCCTTCTTTTTAAGTGATTTATTGAATTGATTTCTTTCTTTCTTTTTTTCTTTTTTGTATTGAAGTAGAGTTAACTGCCAATCTTATATTAGTTTTGGGTGTACAAAACTGTGATTCCATACTTTTATAGATTATGCAAAATACAAAGTTATTACCCTATTACTGTGTGCTGTACACTATATCCTTCTGACTTATTTATTTTATAACTGATAGGTTGAAACTCTTACACCCTTCACCTATTTCATACATCCCCTCACCCATTACCCTCTGGCAACTACTAGATTGTTCTCTGTGTTTGTGAATCTATTTCTGTTTTATTATATTTGTTTGTTTTGTTTTTCAAGTTCCACATATAAATGAGAACATACAGTATTTGTCTTTCTCTGTGTGGCTTATTTCACATAAATAAGGCCCTTTAGGCCCATCCGTGTTGTCAAAAATGGTAAAATTTCATTCTTTTTTATGGCTAATAATAACCACATCTTCTTTATTTATTCATCTGTCAATGGACACTTAGGTTGCGTCCATATTGTGGCTATTGTATTGAATAAATATTGCTGAAATGAACATAGGAGTGCATTATCTTTTCAAATTAGTGTTTTCATTTTTCAGATAAGTACCCAGGAGTGGAATTCTGGATTGTATGGAAGTTCTATGTCTTTGTTTGTTTGTTTGTCACTTTATTGCAAGATGGTTGAATTAATTAAAAATTTAAACTATAACTTGATAATCTTTAGTCCGGTACCAAATTTTATTCAAAGCAAACTGCTTATTCAGAAGTGATCATGGAATAATTCAATGTAGAGCAAGAAGGATGAGAGAAACATCTTACTGGCCAATAGATTGTTTTATTTCTCGCATTATATGAAACTCAAACTTTTCATTTTTAGGAAAGGTCAACTCTAACTTCAGTAGACAGCAATATACAAAGATTCTGTCACATAGGCTAGTTTCCATTTAGTCAGTCAACTATTTCTAGCTCTCTCAGTTGGTATAGATGCATTTACAGAACTGGCTGTGCTTTAGTCTTCTTTGTGAGCAGCTTTAGATGTGCTATGCACTTGTCAATTGTCTCCTTCTCCTTCTGTGCAGAGATGCTCTGCACCACATTCTTCTCCACCCAGTCTATCATGTGCTCTTGTTCCTTTTGACACATCATATTCTGCACAGAGATATGATAGTCCAGGCGATTCTTTACCTCCTTGTATACTCTATGCAACTGTTCCTGTTAAGTAACCTCCAAGGCCATAGCAATGTTATTCCTCTGGACATCAAAAAAGTAATGGAGCTTTAGAACCAGTGCCTGCTGTAACTTCTTCAGATCAATCACATCCTGGATTTGTTTGATGGAAGACTGTTTTGCCTCTTCCAGTTGGGCAATTTTTTGCTCATTGAGTTTATCAGCAAACTCCCCAATAGAGGCACCATATTTTTTAACTACATAGACAAGCAATCCTATTGTTGATATTGTGGAGAAAGTCTCTGGAGTTATCACATATATTTCTTTGGAGAGTAAATATAAGATAAGCCCAGTTCTGAGCACATAGGGTCCTGTTACACCAGTTTCAGGGTAAAGGAACTGGAAGAACTCCTCAGGGATCAACCCAAAATGAACTTTTCCTCCATATTCAGGAAGAGGTGGTACAGGGGCAAGACTTGGCAGCCCTGTATGAAAGATCCTTATTGCCTGTAATACCCCTGGACTGAGGAGGGCTGCGTTCTTCAGAGAGGGTACTGCTGCAGCAGCAGCAGAAAGTACCACCCAGTAGCATCTACACAGCAGTCTTGGTGCCCCAGTAGCAGTTCTATTATTAATTTTTGAGGAAACTCCATAATGTTTTCACAATTGAGTATGATGTTAGCTGTAGGTTGTCATAAATGGACTTTATTATATTGAGGTATGTTCCCTCTATACAATTTTTGTTGAGAGTTACTTTTTTTTATCATGAATGGATGCTGAATTTTATCAAATGCTTTTTCTGCATTTATTTAGATGATCATGCGAATTTTATCCTTTGTTTTGTTAATATGGTGTATTGCATTGATTGATTTGTGGATATTGCACCATCCTTGCATCTCTGAAATAAATCCCACTTGATCATGATGTATGAATCTTTTAATGTATTGTTGAATTCGGTTTGCTAATATTTTGTTGAAAATGTTTGCATCTATGTTCATTGGGGATACTGGCCTGTGATTTCTTTTTTTTTTTTTTTTTTTGGTAGGGTCTTTGGTTTTATTATCAAGATAATGCTGGATTTGTAGAATGAATTTGGGACTTCCTTGGTGGTGCAGTGGTTAAGAATCCATCTTCCAGTGCAGGGGACATGGGTTCGAGCCCTGGTCCTGGAAGATCCCACATGCCGTGGAGCAACTAAGCCTGTGTGCCACAACTACTGAGCCTGCGCTCTAGAGCCCAAGAACCATAACTACTGAGCCCATGTGCCACAACTACTGAAGACAGCGCTCCTAGCACCCTTGCTCCACAATAAGAGAAGCCACATGATGAGAAGCCCTCACACCACAACAAAGAGTAGCCCCCATTCGCCACAACTAGAGAAAGCCCATGTGCAGCAACAAAGACTAAATGCAGTCAAAAAATAAATAAATAAATAAAATAAAATTTAAAAATATATATTATTTTAAAAATTATATGTTTTAAAAAAAAGAATGAGTTAGAAGTGTTCCCTCCTCTTCAAATTTTTAGAACTCGGTTGAGAAAAATATGTGTTAACTCTTCTCTTTAAATGTTTGGTAGGTCTCCTGTGAAGCCATCTGGTTCTGAACTTTGGTTTATTGGGAATTTTTTGATTATTGATTCAATTTCAATGCTAGATTTTCTATTTTTTCCTGATTCAGTTATGGAAGATTGTATGTTTCTAGAAATTTATCCATTTCTTCTAGGTTGTCCAATTCAATGTCATATAATTGTTGGTAGTATTTTCTTATGACTGTATTTCTGTGACATCAGTTGTAACTCCTCTTTCATTTCTAATTTTCTTTGTGTTCTCTCTCTTTTTTTCTTGATATGAGTCTGGCTAAAGGTTTATCAATTTTGTTTATCTTTTCAAAGAATCAGATGTTAGTTTCATTGGTCTTTTCTATTGTTTTTGGTCTCTATTTTATTTATTTCCACTCTGATCTCTATTATTTCCTTTCTTCTACTAACTTTGGGCTTTGTTTTCTGTTTTTGTTTTTTTTTTCTAATTTCTTTGAGTGTAAATTTAAGTTGTTCATTTGAGATTTTTTCTTGTTTCTTGAGGTAGACTTGTATAGCTACAAACTTCCTTATTAAAACTGCTTTTGCTGCATCCCATAGATTTTGGAAAGTTGTGTTTCTATTTTCATTCATCTCAAGGTATTTTTGATTTTCTCTTTTATTTCTTCATTGACCCATTTGTTTTTTAGTAGCATGCTGTTTAGTCTCCAAGTGTTTGAGGTTTTTCCAGTTTTCTTCCTGATATTGACTTCTACTTTCATAACATTGTTGTTGGAAAAAATGCTTGATATGATTTTAATCTTCTTAAATTTATTGAGACTTGTTTTGTGGCCTAGCATGTGATCTGTCCTGGAGTATCTTCCATGTGCACTTGAATAGAATGCATGTTCTGCTGTTTTGGATGGAATGTTCTGTAGATGTCTATTAAGTCCATCTGGTCTAATGTGTCACTTAAGTCCAATGTTTCCTTACTGAGTTTCTGTCTGGATGATTTATCCATTTTTGTAAGTGGAGTATTAAAGTCTCCTGCTATTATTACATACTGTCGATTTCTCCCTTTATGTCTGTTAATATTTGCTTTATGTATTTAGATGCTCTTATATTATGTCCATATATATTTACAAATGCTATATCCTCTTTATGGATTGACCTCTTTATCATGATGTAATGCCCTTTTGTCTTTTGTTATAGCCTTTGTTTTAAAGTCCACTTTGTCTGATAGGAGTATGGCTACCCCAGCTAGCTTTCTTTTCATTTCCATTTACATAGAATATCTTTTTATATCCCCTCACTTTCAGTCCGTGTGTGTGTTTAGCTCTTAAGTGAGTCTCTCGTAGGCAGCATATAGATGGGTCTTCTTTTTTATCCATTCAGCTACCCTGTGTCATTTGATTGGGGCATTTAGTCCATTTACATTCAAAGTGATTATTGAAAAGTGTGTATTTATTGCCCTTTTGTTACTTGTTTTCTGATTGTTTTTGCAGTTCTTCTCTTCTTTCTGTAGTCTCTTCCCTTGTGATTTGATGATTTTTGTTAATGTAATGTTCGGGCTCCTTTCTCTTTGTGTGTGTGTATGTATTGTAGGTTTTTGGGTTTTCGTTACCATGAGGTATGTTTATATGTAGATTAAAAACATATGTATATATACATATGTAAATGTACATATATATTTAAGCCAATAGTTGTTTAAATTCAAACGCATTCTAAATGCTCTACATTTTTCACTCCCCCATCCAAATTTTATGTTTTCTTATGTATCCCTTAACTACTTACTGCAGTTATTGTGATTTTATGACTTTTGTCTTTTAACCTTCCTACTAGCTTTTTAAGTGGTTGATCCACTGCCTTTGTTATATATTTGCTTTTACTGGCAAGATATTTTTCCTTTGCATATAAACACATTTCTTATTATGGCCTATTATTTTCCACTTAAAGAAGATCCTTTAACATCTCTTGTAAGGCCAGTTTAATAGTGATGAACTCTTAGTTTTTCTTGTCTGGGAAACTCTTATCTCTCCTCAATTCTGAATGATAACCTTGCCTGAATGATATCCTAGGTTGTAGGATGTATCCTAGGTTGTTTTCCTTTCAGTATTTTAACTATATCATGCCATTCCCTTTTGGCCAGCAAAGTTTCTGCTGAAAAATCAGCTGATTGCCTTAAGGAGTTCCTTTGTATGTGACTCTGTTTTTCTCTTGCTGCCTTTAAAATTCTCTCTTTAACTTTAAATTTTGCCATTTAAATTATGATATGCCTTGGTGTGGATGTCTTTGGGTTCATCTTGTTTGGGACTCTCTATGCTTCCTGGACCTGGATGTCTGTTTCCTACTGCAGGTTAGGGAAATTGTTCACCATTAAGTCATCTGATATGTTTTCTGCCCCTTTCTCTCTCTCTTCTCTTTCTGGAACTACTGTAATGTGAATGTTAATATTCTTGATGTTGTCCCTAAAGTCCCTTAAACTATCCTCATTTTTTCAAATTTTCTTTGTACTGTTCTGATTGGGTGATTTCTGCTATTCTCTCTTCCAGGTTGCTTATGCATTTTTCTGTATCATTTAATCTGCTGTTGATTACCTCTAACCTATTTTTCATTTTATTTATTGTATTTTTCAACTTTGATAAGTACTTTTTAAAAAATTTTCTATTGAAATTCTCACTGTGTTCCTCAATTCTTCTTCCAAGTCAGTGAACATTTTTGTGGCAGTTCCTTTGAACTCTTTATCAGGTAAATTACTTATCTCCATATCATTAGTTCCCCCGCCGCACCTCCCAGGGGATTTATCTTGCTCTTTCACTTGGAACATATTCCTGTTTTCTCATTTTGTTTGACTTTTTGTGTTTCTCTCTATAAGTTAGACAAAACAGTTACCTGTCCCAGTCTTGAAGATGTGTCCTTGTGTAGGAGCATCACTATGTAGACTGAGTGTGTCTGGTGGCTTTAGAAAGAGTGCTGGAGCTAAAGCAAGCCCCAGCTGGGACCTCTTCCAGTGCATGCCAAGGCCATCACCTTGGTGTGTCTGGGAAAGGGATCTGGAGCTGGAGGGGTTAAAGCCAAAGCCTGACACAGGCTGGGGCTTCTCCTGGGGTGCATCCAAGGCTGCTGCTTTGGTGGAAGGTGGCTAGAGCCAAAGCCCAACACCAGCTGGGGCTTTTCCCAGAGTGTGCTGGGAGCCACTACTTTGGCAGTGGTGTTGGAGCCAGAGCCTAGTGTGGGCTAGGGTGCATGCTGGAATAGCCATGGAAGGCTGGCTAGAGTGTCAAGCACTTTTCAATCTGATGCCTGTGTGCTGGGACTCAGAGCAAGTAAATTTGTCTGTGTGCCCTTTAAGAGTAGATTCTGTTTTCTACAGCCCTCTGGCTTTCCTGGTCCTAAGCCCTGCTGGTTTTCAAAACCAGTTAGGGGGGAGTTGTCTTTCATGTACTGATCCCAGGGCTAGGGTGCCCAAAGTGGACTCTAACCTCTCACTCCTTAGGGAGGACCTCCAAGTTTGAGATATCTCCTTTCACTTTGTGTTGCCTACTGGGGGTGTGGGTCTTGACTAAATTGCTTCTCTTCCCCTCTTACCTGTCTCAGTGTGTTTTTTTTTTTCTTTATGTCCTTAATTGTAGAACAGCTGTTCTGCTAGTCTTTAGATCATTCTCAGAGAGACTTTTTATATACAAACTTGTAGTTTTGATGTGTCAAAACTAAGACGCGGTGAGCTCACAGTCTTCCTTCTCTACCGTCTTGATCCTGCCTCAGTGTGTCTATGTTGAAATGCTAGGAGGACTACTTAACTAGTTTATTAAGCTCCTTTTCTCAGAAAAAAAAGTCCTATTACATTGTATTTAGTTTCCCACTGTAAATTTGTCCCCAAATTCTCTCTTTCCGAGTATTTACATTCTGGTATGTAAGACACAGGATACAAAGTTATTTTTCAACATTTTGAGTTTGTCCTGTTCTAAACATGTAAAATGATGAGGGAACTTCACATCTCAACTACTTACCCAAGGAATACCCAAGATTTTGTTTCATCTGTTTGTTTGTTCAGCTATTGCTTTCATTGAGCCCTATCAGTTGTTTGGTTACCTGAAATCCTCTTACCAGCAGCGCTACGGTTTGATTTTTTGGTCAATTCCCTGAGTAAATTTAGGTGTATTGCCCAATGAGAAAATGATGCCTCCCTCATTCTCACCTAACAAAAGAAGGAGTCATGCCAGTCCAAGTTATTGTAAATTGAGACAGGGTATAAAAATCCTGAAGTGATTCTAGCACCTAGAGATGAGTTATCTGTCTTACCTTGAAGCCCTGAAACTTCTGAGTATTTTGCTTAGCTACAGAGGTTGTGGCCAGCACCATGGACTGTAGGCCGCTAATAACCCATATAATTTTGTTGCATATACAAATTACAGTCATTTGTAGAGTATTATAAAAATATTTTATTTTTTATGTTTAAAAACCTATAAATTTATTGTTTGTTAGTATAAATATTTTATTATGAATTTGTTTTTTATGTTCATTCTTTATATCCTGGAATCACTACAGCATAAGCTATTATATAAGCTCAGCTATATGGATCAACTATCCTTACCCAACTACTTGAAAATATCTAATGTATTGATGGTTTTTATTTTAGGCTTTTCTCAAAGCAGATTCAAATGTTATTTTCTACCTTTGCCAATCTTTGGACATTTTAACATTATTGCTTTACAAGAATCTCCTTCATCTTAAATAGCTATAAATTATTAGTCCATTAATTGGATGTGATAAAGAACTTCCATCAGTTAAAAATATAAATCTTATTGACACAGGGACACAAGAATTATTCATTTGAATATTGCCAACTATTACCCTTCACACATACATCAGAAAGCTGTGTTCTCACTCTCTAATTTAAATGCAATTGATAATTAAAATGTAATCTTAAAGTGTGATCAGAATGTATATTTCTGTAAATTATTTAAGTCACAAACATCAGAGGACTATATAACTAAAATGGCATATATTTCACACATGATGAATAAAAATTAATATTTCCAGGTATCAGCAGAAAAAAAGCAAATATGTACTTTATACAGATGTAAATTAAAATCTAGCAATCCTTTCACCAAAGGACATGTCCGCAGGATATTTCAAATCATGAAGTGTGTGGGTACACTCATTAACTCATGGGAATTAACCATCTGGCACATGATATCCTCACTGGTTTGAAAGAAAAATAGGTCTTTTTAAACAAAACGCTCTCCATTCAGTATGCAGAACAGTCATTAATAGAATACTCACTGTTGGGTTGAAACACAAGGAAATAAGATCTGGGGCATAGAACAAGTCATCCTTAAAAAGTTATTAGAATACCAGTGACATTGATAAAAGACCACACAACAACATTTTGCCTAACCAAAGATTTGACAACAAATAAGACAGCTGTATATGAAATAGAGGTTCTACTCACTACCAGCTACAGGAGTTTATATTACAGGTCCATCTGCTAACTATATAACTATCTGTGTACTTATACCTATAATAATACCTATATAGCTACTTATATGCCTGTAGTAGGATTCTATAGATTAACATCTGCTCCTTCCACCCACGGACCTAGCTTTGGAAAACTGTGCTCTGCTGATTGAACCTAAAATGTACCTGTGCTAATAAGCAGTCCAATTTTATTTGAATCTCGCTAGTACTACACTACCAACCAAAGCAGCAACCTAACTCTTTCTCACCCCAAATAAATGGAATAGGTATACATGTTTATAAATGTAAAATAATTTACCTTAAAATTCCCATATTAAGACACAGTACACTGTAACTCTGAGTAATATAAATTATGGAATTTTATATACACTATTAATTAAAAACCACAAAAATTAAACATTTGCTCTATTACAAAACCAATTCTTATTACTCTATAATAGGGAGTCACAGTAGGGGGATGTCATCATCTGTTTTATAAGCATTACTTAGGTGCCTCCTATGTATTCAAGCTTCCATTTTGAGGCTCAAAGAGAATATAAAAGAAGTAAAGTATGTTGCCCAGGAACTTACCATGTAATTAGGGCAGAAACCTACACATATGAGTCAACTTGGAAAAAATTCTAAGGCTACATGCAAGTTTAAGAGAGTATATATTATGATAAAATAAAATACCAAAGTGTAAGTAAGGTAAACTTAATAAGCAAATGCTTCTTATACCCAGTGAACCTTAATATGAGCTTTGAAAGAAGAGGACACTTTGGGTTGAAGGATAGCAAATAGAAAAGAATTATAAGAGAATAGGTAAGGACTGGAGGAGAGAAAATTACTTCCCTTGTTAGAATAGAAGACCCTGTAGGAAGAGTGAAAGGTGAGTTGGGAAAGATACATTGGGGTTAATGGAGATCCTGATATCTGCATAATGGATTTGAAGAAATAGGAAGTCACTGTAAATTCATGAGCCAAGCGGCACTGTGACAGAGAGCTCCTGGAAGCAATATACAAACTGGAGTCCAATAGAAAGAGACTGAATATAAAAGGCATGAGGACAAGGCAGTTCATATTTGATTTTATATAAATGGGCAAGAACCCATGGCTCCCAAACATTCACAGGCTAATCCGTGGAATAAACTACATACCACGTGATCAGAAGCGAAAATAGGGAACATATAAGAGGAATAAAAAGACAGGCCTCTTCCCAACCTTGACTATCCTCACAGTACTTGCTTATTATTATATGAAAAGTCTACTTTTCACCCTGCTTTGAATGCTTAAATGAGCCCAGTATTTCAGTTAAGTCCTGAACCTCCAAAATTCATCTGGGTTCATATCACATTCCATCCTAGTTATACTACTCCTCCTTTCTTGGTTCCCTCAAACCCTCTCTCCATTTAGTGTGACTTTTCCAAGCCCCACTTTCATTTTGAGTGTTTATGTTGGCTCTCACTCCCTTACTGGAGTAATACTCTGATTTTGATCTTACCATCCCAACTCTCACCTTAGAGTCTTTCCTCTAATTGGAAGCCTCAACTTCTGAGCACCATACACACTTGAGATTGGGGTCCTTGTCTATTGTGTGCCCAATTATATCTTATATCTAGCTGGCTTTACACAAATAATTAAGATCTGAAGATTATAGCAAAAAGGGAATTTGGACTGTCTGTGATACCAAATCCACTTTTAAAAATATATTTATTTTATTAATCATTCTAGCCTCCTATGTCCTCAAACTAGAGGAGTTTTATACTGTTTCTGGAACCAAATTTATTAATCCACAGAGCTTCAGACAAAGCCCTCCACTTTTGGAATTCAGAGCAGTGCCCTATGATAATTGCTTCACAAGCTAAGACATGGAAAGTTTGGTAACCACACAGAAGATTGAGATTATCTTCACACTTACCTACTTGACACCTCATTTGGTGTAAATCTGAAGGACAGTTTCATACAGAACGCCACATGGCTCACTGTCCAAATTCCTAACGAAAGCTTCTTTAAGCGAGACTTCCTCCCCTTGCATTTTGTGCTTTTCCTTGGAGAATTCCCCCCCCCCCCCAAACACTTACAAGGTGAGATACATTTTAGGTACTGAAATATGTCAAGTCTTAACCCCAGGTGGTATGACTATAGGCATTTCACAATTGAGAAAAATCATGAATTTTTAATAATTTTGCTGGTGACAATTGTCTTTTCTTATTGTTGTTAGATTATTCTTTTCCCTCCCACTCACATTTTTATACCATTCTTTAACTCCAGTTTTAAAACAAAACACCACAACTTTTGAAAACACAGTTGGAAGCATTTGACCACTTGGTACACAGAACTGCCTAGCAGTAGCCCTCCCCACCCCCTTGCTAAACGTCCTAGATTGGGCATGAACTTTAAAATCTCAGGGGACTTCCCTGGTGGTCCGGTGGGTAAGACACCACACTCCCAATGCAGGGGGCCTGGGTTTGATCCTGGCTGGGGAACTAGATCCCACATGCATGCCACAACTAAGAGCCCACATGCTGCAACTAAGAGTCTGCATGCCACAACTAAAAAGTCTGCATGCCACAACTAAGACCTGGCGCAATGTAAATAAATAAAATAAAATCTCAGATACAGAGACAATTCTACCAGGTGTTGGCTGTTCTGGAGTGGATATAAAAAGCAGTGCTCTGAATACCACATTAGAGGCAGGAATTTTGAAGGCTGAAAACCCACCCTCCTTTATTAAATAATTCATTTATTCAACCACCACTTACTTGTACTTTTAAGAACCAAAAATAATTTTTTCCTGCAAGGTATTTTTTAATAGACTTTAATTTTTAGAATGGTTTAAGGTTCACAGCAGTATTGAGCAGAAAGTATAGAGATTTCCCATACACCCTCTGCCCCAATCCATACATGGCTTCCCCCATTATCAATATCCCCCACCAGATGTAGGTTTACAACTGATAAAACTACATCAACACATCTTTATTACCCAGAGTCCATAGTTTATATTAGGGTTTACTCTTGGTGTAGTACATTTTATGGGTTTAGTCACATATATAGTGACATGAATCCACCATCATAGTATCATACAGTACAGTTTCACTGCTCTAAAAACCCTCTGTGCTCTGCCTATTCATATGCCCCTCACCCCCACCCCTGGCAACTATTGATCTTTTTACTATCTCCAAAGTTTTGCCTTTTCCAGAATGTAATATAGCTGGAATCATACTGCAAGATGTTTTTTAATTTATCCCTTCCACACCTCCATGTGTGAGTGTGTGTGTGTGTATGTGTGTGTGTAGCAACAGGCTAATAGTATAATGTAACACCAGCCTCCCCACTTCAGCTCTGACGACATTGAGAAATAGCAAAACAGAGATTATCTTACTCATTTGGAGCAGAAGCAAAAGACATATTATTAAATAATGGAAGACCTTGGATTGCTGAGCTTATAGTACATCCCTGATACTCACTGCTCTGCCCAAAATTAAAAACTGTCCTTTAGTAGAAAAATGATAAATGGGTTTGCTAGTGCCCTGTCATGCTGACAGAAACTGTTATCCAGGTAAAAAAATAATCATTTTATGCAAAGAATGACCCATCCCCAAGCGACTGCCTAATTACTGTGCCCCAGATTTCAAATAATGATGAGAACAATCAAGATCCCTTCCAAGAATTGATATCCACTTTAATCAGGGGTTTCAACCTAGATGTGGTACAGTTTTCTGTATCTTTATCCTTTTTAGCAATTAAGATAATCTGGATGTAAGGGCTGGCAGGGATGAATCCACCTGAGTCCCCCAAGTGATTGAGCTTGTCAAGCAAATGTACAGATAGGGCTAAGCCAAAGGTTTTATAGAAATCTCCTGTAGATCCACCAGGGCCAAGAACTTTCTCTTGGGGAAGATTTTTAATTACTTCACCTATTTCTGAAAGTAAAGGGGAATCAAGTAATTCCCCAGTCTTCTGCAAATCACCTAGACAACTTGGAAGGAATGAGAACTGTTTATCTGTTCATGATATTGAGTTCTAATTTCTATATCACTCTTCATCTTATTTTTGACATAACTTACTAAGGAGCCCTGGGCCTGTGTTTGTCTTTTTCTCCTTTGGGCATCTAACTTCTATCATAGTTAAGAGTTTATTGTCAAAGCTCTCATCCTCCCACTAGTGTAGGTATTGCCTAGCTGAGTGATGGATATCTTCACTTTATGTATTATGAGTGAGCTCAGAGTTGGTGGGTTGAAGGAAAAGTTTGCTTATGACTTTTGGCAGAGGTTATCCTCCAAGTCTGGATTCTGCCTTTATTTCCTATAAAGGTTGTTTTCTCAATCAACCTTTCCCATGTATATTTTTTTATTGAACAGAGAACAGGAGTCACAAAATTGAAACAAGAGAGCAGACAACAATGTTCAAGAAAACAAACAGCTATCATAAATCCTTTTGGGAAATAGCTGTATACAAGTAAATCTGACAAATGAAATATAGATTATTAATTTTCACACCAGTAGAAACATTTTAACTGTGGTTAATTTGTGTCATCCAGTGTGTTTTATGACAATTTTGGGAGCTAGACCAGGTAATCCATTTTACAAAATCTACTTTCATTCATCTAAAGACCCTGAAAGCTTCATGTAATAAACATTTTATTTCACTAAGAAGACACTCACTTTGATAAATTAGGAGTTTCTCAAGTGACAGTGTTTGAAGAGATTTTTAAAAAATCTTTAAAGTAGATCATAACTAGATCTAAATCCAACCAAGCTATAACTATACAAGACACTAAGATTCATTTTTATAGGTTTTCCCCCTCAATAAATTAGTGGCAAGCCTTGTAGCCCTTGATTTAAAAGAATCTATCTTTCAAAATACAGTATTATCTATTTCAAAGTTTAGGTCCCCATTCAAGTATTTCATAGCACATCAGACATTTTTATTTATTGTCAAACATTGTTATTTTCATTTTTTTTAATCTTCAACTTTCACATTCAATCCTAACTTCTTAAAGTCATGTCACATTTTATGTTTTAAGTTTTGCATTATTATATAGACTCTCAAGCTTAAACTCCTTCTAGCTATTTATTTGTTATGTATTTTTATGATCATTATTAATAAAATTAATTGAATTCTGTAACATTTTAAAGTAAATTTTAATGAACTTCTTCAGATACTTGGCATTGGGCCTCCAAAATTTGTTCTGTGTTTTCCAAGTTGTTTAGACAGCAACTTGATCAATATGGTAATTTTCTGGAAACTCTCTTCTTATTATTGTTGATTATTTTTAATTAACTCAAATTTAGTTCCTAATCTGTTATAATCCTTAGCGATGCATGGCACAAGTATGTCTTTTCCTAGTAAGCTAGCATTGATAGTAGAATTTCTGGGCTCTGTTCTCCTATTTAGACCTAGGAAAGCGCTAGCATTGATAGTAGAATTTCTGGGCTCTGTTCTCCTATTTAGACCTAGGAAAGTGCTCATTATTTGTTGCCCTTGGTGCAGAAGGGAAAATTAAAAGACTTGCAGTGCACTTCTTCATAAACTTGGAATTTTGCCCTTCATCAAAGACCTTGAAGAAGAAGAGGTTGGACTGTCTTTGCTAGAAATGCCAGTTTATAGTTCTGGTGACCAATGACCTTAGATTTTTCCAGATATATACTATTTGAAATACTCTGTCCTGTTGTCTGATAATATGTCTTTAATTTTGATTTAGAAAATATGATCACTGCTGTCTGACTTATCATCAGAACCTACTCTTAAAGTACAATTCCCCAAAGTTCCTCACTCTCCAAACCTCATCTAGGACAGAACCATGTAACACTTACTAATTTATAGAAGGCCACTAAGTTCCAAGAAAGAGAAAAATCCAAATGTGCCTTTTAGTAAGGTGGTCCTTGCTCATCATAGAACTTCTTGGGAGCTAACAAATCTAGGTGCTGTATAATAATCACAACTTACATTCATAAAGTTTTTTTTTTATTATTAACTTATTTATTTATTTTTGTCTGCGTTGGATCTTCATTGCTGAGCATGGGCTTTCTCTAGTCACAGCGAGCAGGGTCTACTCTTCATTGTGGTGCACGGGCTTCTCATTGCGGCGTCTTCTCTTCTTGTGGATCACGGGCTCTAGGTGCATGGGCTTCAGTAGTTGTGGCTAGCAGACTCTAGAGCCCAGGCTCAGTAGTTGTGGCCCATGGGCTTAGTTGCTCTGCGGCATGTCGGATCTTCCCAGACCAGGGATCGAACCCATGTTCCCTGCATTGACAGGTGGATTCTTAACCACTGCACCACCAGGGAAGTCCTTCATGAAGCTTTTATAGTTTATAACACACTATCAGCTCACCTAAGCCTCACATCTCTTTGAGACCGATATTATGACCCCCAGTATACAAAGGAGTATATTACTTACCTCTAGCAATTAAGTCCAAAACTTGGACTCTCCTCTTCTCCTCGCTGCTCTTCCATGACCCCACAGTTCTTTCTGGATTATACTTCTTTGTGTATTGCAGACAATGGTTATGAACATGCAGTGACCCTTTCCTGAAGCAGGAAGTTTGCATAAATAGCCTGGCCCAGTGTCTGCACAACATCTCAATAAAAAAAAAAACAAAACAGCAACTCAAATCCATTCTCTCTGACAATAAGGCAGATTCTCTCTGACAATAAGGCAGATCTTTGTTTTGAGTTTCCTTAAAGAGCACTGTAGTAGTTTCACACAGTTCTTCACATAGAAAACCTTCTTAGATTTTTCTCCTTAGACACTACATTCTTCCCCTAGAATTTCAAACTCAAAGCTCCTGCTAAAACCTTTTTCTATCCCTGACCATCCCCCTCGACCCCCATAATCTTTATGATGTCTTTCTATTGCTTTTCTCTTCACCCCTCACTTCCTCCATCTCTCCTGTCATCTCTTCCCATCACTAAAGCTTTTTTTATCCACCAACCTGCCTAGTGGGCCACTGAAAGTATTGAAAGATTCCTGAAAGTCTTGTTTTTTCTTACCCTTACAGGTTTTCTCCGAAGAAAATCTTGTTGAGAGTCCCTCTCAATAACAATAGTACTTTGTAGGAGGGAACAAAGAGAGGAGATTTAACGTTTGGGGAGTGTTTATTTTATGCCATGTCCTGATGGGCAGTGTGAAGTGGTAGAAAACTAGATTTAGATTAAGATTGCTCCACCTACCAGCTATGTGATCTTGGGCAAGTTGTTTATTTTCTATTTTGCCTCAGTTTCACTCGTAGTACTGTTTTGAGAATGAAAAGATATAATGTATGCCATTTGCCTGGTGTATAGACACTAAATAAAGTGTATTTTTGTAATGGCATAAAGTAAATTTTGCAAAAGAGGAAAATGAGTTTTTCAGAAATTTAATACTGAACCTAGGTCACAAAGCTCATAAATAACAAGGCCAAAAAGAGAGCTCAGTGGATACCAAGTGACCAGGAACAGTGTGTTGACACTACATTCATTTAGTGCAGGAGGTGTTCATTAGTGAACTTCCCATATGGAGAGTTAATTTTTGCCAAAGATCTACCTTTCTGCAACTTCAACCAAGAAGTTTTCATTTGGGTTTTGATCAGCAGTTCACATATTTGATCATCAATATTACTTCTGTTCTCCCTTCTGCCTCATGACAACAAAAGTGCACGCAGTTACATATGATAGGACAACTGAATTCAGTACTATTTTTCTTGTCACAGTTCTGCTTTCTCTGACAGCTTGAAAGTTATGATTGTCTGGACAATTTTCAAAATATTTAAAACAAGCTTTCATTTCAACTAAAAAGAAATCAATCACTTCATCTGAACTGATAGGAATAGCAGGGCTCCTGGAGTTTCCTTTATGCCTAGAACAAGGTCAAAATACAGAATGTTCTTGTTTGACTTAACTGCCTTCAAATATACTTAATAGTATCTATTTTATAAAGATTATTTGTTGCTAAACCCATTGATATTTACATTTTTTTTAAACATCTTTATTGAAGTATAATTGCCTTACAATGGTGTGTTAGCTTCTGCTTTATAACAAAGTGAATCAGTTATACATATACAATATGTTCCTTTTCTCTTTCCTCTTGCATCTCCCTCCCTCCCACCCTCCCCATCCCACCCCTCTAGGTGGTCACAAAGCACGAGCTGATCTCCCTGTGCTATGCGGCTGCTTCCCACTAGTTATCTATTTTACATTTGGTAGCGTATATATGTCCATGACACTCTTTTACCCTGTCACATCCCACCCCACCCCCTCCCCATATCCTCAAGTCCATTCTCTAGTAGGTCTGTGTCTTTATTCCCGTCTTGCCACTAGGTTCTTCATGGCCTTTTTTTTTTTTTTTTCCCTTAGATTCCGTATATATGTGTTAGCATACTGTATTTGTTTTTCTCTTTCTGACTTACTTCACTCTGTATGACAGACTCTAACTCCATCCACCTCATTACAAATACCTCCATTTCATTTCTTTTTATGGCTGAGTAATATTCCATTGTATATATGTGCCACATCTTCTTTATCCATTCATCTGTCGATGGACATTTGGTTGCTTCCATGTCCTGGCTATTGTAAATAGAGCTGCAATGAACATTTTGGTACATGACTCTTTTTGACCTATGGTTTTCTCAGGGTATATGCCCAGTAGTGGGATTGCTGGGTCGTAGGGTAGTTCTATTTGTAGTTTTTTAAGGAACCTCCATACTGTTCTCCATAGTGGCTGTATCAATTTACATTCCCACCAACAGTGCAAGAGTGTTCCCTTTCCTCCACACCCTCTCCAGCATTTATTGTTTGTAGATTTTTTGATGATGGCCATTCTGACCGGTGTGAGATGATATCTCATTGTAGCTTTGATTTGCATGATATTTACATTTTTAAAACATCTTTATTGGAGTATAATTGCTTTACAATGGTGTGTTAGTTTCTGCTTTATAACAAAATGAATCAGCTATACATATACATATATCTCCATATCTCCTCCCTCTTGCGTCTCCCTTCCATCCTCCCTATCCCACCCCTCTAGGTGGTCACAAAGCACTGAGCTGATCTCCCTGTGCTATGCAGCTGCTATATTTACATTTTTTAAACTACAAGGCAAGACAAATTTGATCAAGAACAATTTTCTTGAAAGCAATTTAAAATCCATTGATAATAATAAATGCTTTTATTGAACATGCTCTCCTCAACACCTCAAGTTTTTGATCAAGAAAATGGATGTCAGTCTTAGGCAAACTTTAAAACACTTAAAATTTGACTCAACCATTTCTCTCCTCAACTTTTGAACTCAATGTGTTATGGCACATTTATTTTTTCTTCTCTGACAGTAAGACTTTATTATTATGTAGGTGCATTTATCATAAGATCTTATTCCTCTCAGAGCTCTTTGACTTTCAAAAGAGGACAACAAAAAAGTCTATGTTTAATTCAAGTAATAGATGGTACCAAAAGAGACTAAGCATTTTGAAAGCATTAACAGTTTAAAAAGGACTTTTACATATGGTATCACTTTTGTTTCTCTGGGTAGCCATATGTAGATGGTATTATTATTCTTTTATCCCTTTTTTTCCGAATAAGGATACTGACACCTCAGAGATAAAATGAGTTGTCCATGTGGTCAAATAGTTCAAATACAGACCTTCTTACCCCAGAGACCATACTCTTCTCACTATATACTGACCAGCCTCCCCTCACATGAAATGTCATTTCCAGACACTAGTGGGTGAAGCACAGGTGAACTTGAGAACAAAACAATGCAATCAATAACAAAACAATGCAATCAAAACAAAACAATCAATAAATAGATTCATAAATAGTGGAAAATTCTATGTTGATACTACCCATGGTGCATCCATCCAAGAGTTGTTTTGTTACACTTAAATCAGAAAATAACAGAACTGTGGTCTTGCCAGAGAGAGGTAGAAGATGACATGAATGGTTGGGACTTCTTTTGCTCTGCAAGGAAAATATTTGTTGAGCAGGTTCTTCTAGGGTTACCTAGAAGAAATGAGAAGCTGACATAATAAAACAATACCTACAGTTAGCTAGCTTTATTTGACAGATTAGGGAGCTAGGATGTGATCAGGATACAGGTTGACCTCTGAGATTATTGTGACAAATAAACTCAATTCCTCTCTTTTCTTCTTCTTTATTCCCTCATCTCCATTCTCTATGATAAAACAAAGATTTTGTCTAGAATTCTGAAATAGCATTTTATTATAAAATTACTACAAACTCTATGCAGAAAATTTTTCAAATACAGAAAAATAAAGTACGCAAACCACCTTACATCCCACTACCCAGAGATAATCACAGTTAACATATCAATACACTATACAGTTGACCCTTGAACAACACAGGTTTGAACTGCACAGATCCACTTACACGCAGATTTCTTTCACTAAATAAGTTCTAAAATACTATAGGATCCATGGTGGATGAATCTGAGGATTCAAAAACATGGATATGAAGGGCTTATAAAGTTATACACGGATTTTCAACTTCAAGGAAAGTTGGAGCCCTGTGTTGTTCAATGATCAACTGTATATCTTTCAAGTAGCTTTTTTCTTTAAAATATTACATTACACATATAGTTTTATATATAATTGTTATCAGTATAGTGTACCTTTTCACTTACAGAAATTTGGGTTAAATTGATTGAATATATGATCCAAATTTTTCATGGCATCCTGTGTTCATTCTTGTTCTTGTACCTTCACACACTGACCCTCGGCTTGGCCATGTGACTTGCTTAGGCCAGTGGACTGCAGCACATTTGTAGTAAACAGATCCAAGTCAACAGAATTTCCCTTCAGACGTCTTTATAGACTTTGAGAGGTGGTTGTTTTAAGCAAATAGATTTGGGGGTAGCTTATTAGGCAGCAATAGTTAACTGATACAACATTCTATAATAGATACACACACATGCTAAATTTATTCTTCGCCCTTCTATTATTCTATACAGATCAACCAGAGTGATTGTCTTAAAATGGAAATAAAATCATGTTATTTCCTTTGTAAAACATTTCAATCACTTCCTCACTGCTTTGGAATACAATCCAATCAACTCAGCATGGCCTGTAAGCCCTGGGTAATCCACTCTTGCCACTCATCCACCCTTATTCCTTGGTTCCTCCCCTTCATGCACCACACTCCAGCCACACGGGTCTTTTTAAAATGTCTCTTCCCCACAGAGCCATTGTACAGGGTGTTCTCTCAACCTGGAATGCTGACTGTATGCCACTGCTCATCCAACAGCTCTGATTTTAAATATCATCAACTCATAAAAAGTTTTCTTGGTGATACTATCTAAAGAAGTGTCCTTCAACCTACAGTTATTTTCATCATCACATTTCTCTCTTAGCACTTGTCACAATAATAAACACTTATTGGCTTAGTTGCTTCTTGTCTATCTACCTTTCTTGGTCATGAAATCAATGAGGACAGGGTCATGTCTGTTTTATTCACTGTGCTATCCCCAACTTCTATCTGAATATTCGGAAACCTGTGGGTTCAACATATTTTGAGTAAATGTATGAAAATTTATACCAAAATTAAATTTTAAAATACCCTATTTTTGGACATACAGGCAGTTTTTATATGTATATATTTGACACATATTCTACATATTTATCAAAGCTTTTAAAAATCAGCAAGAAAAAATGTTCAACATGATAAATGTAATGAACACTGCTGTGTGTTATACATGAAAGTTGTTGAGGGTAAATCATAAGCATTCTCATCACAAGGCAAAAATTTTTTTTTTCGATTTCTTTAATGTTGTATCTGTATAAGATGATACATGCTCACTAAACTTACTGTGGTAATCATTTCATGATGTATGTAAGTCAAAACATTATGCTGTGCACCTTAAACTTATACAGTACTGTACATCAATTATATCTCAATAAAACTGGAAGGAAAAAAAATCAATGAGAAAAAAAGATGGAAACCCAAAAGAAAATCAGAGAAGAATATGACAGGCAATTTCATTAATTAAAAAAAGAAATACAGATGAATAAAAGCATATATATAAATGTCATACCTCAATAGAAATGAAAAGTAAAATGTTATACAAAACATTATCTAACATTATTTATAGTTCAAAAAATGTAAACAATTACATTACAACAATTCAAGAATAAGCACTCCTAAACCCAGGTGACTCAAGCATAGATGGATATAATTTTTCTGGAGGCTTCATAGACATGAGATATCATGTGTATTAAAAGTATGCAATTCTTTGACCTTACAATTCCACTTCTGGGAAGTTATCTTAAGGAAACAGTAATGAAAGGTTACCACCGTTGTAAAACCTATCCATATACCGATGAAGTGACAGCCAAGACTCTGCCCTGCACTGGTCACTTTCTTGTGCATATTTCTTTATTTACTAGGTGTTTTTTCTCCTAGGACACAGGATTTGCGATGCATTCTCACCTCTGTTAAGCCTCCTTTTTAATATTTTTTTGGAAAAAATAAAAGCTTCATTGTCCTACTAATGATTACCTACTTTCCATAGTCTCCTAAAGAGTCAGTCACGTGGATAATATTGGAAGGCATAATAGGTTCAACTCCATAGAACAAAACCTAATTACTCAACTTCCTAGAGTCTCAAAATACTTAATGGGGATTTTAAAATGATATTGTATGTGAAATTGCTTTGTCAATTCTAGTTGATGGTTTTACCAAAATTTTTGTAGTGGATTCTTCACCCAGATCTCTGATGTCTCCTTTTATAGTCATCTTTATTAAGAATTCTTGTACTTAAATGTTGGCATACCCCAGGATTCTGTTCTTAGCTTTCTTTTACTTTCAAAATATATATAATCCCTGAGCTGATTTTATCTACTATAATACCTTCAAACAGCATTTATTATTGATGGTTCCCAATTTATGTTACTGTCCATCAATGTTCTGGTTCTGCTCTTTTCTTCTAGGCATATATATGAGTAAGATTGTGCTTTCCTACTCCTTTGAAGTTACACATGCCTGTGTGACTTTCTTTGGCCAGTATAACTTTAACCAGAAGAGACATGTGTGACTTCCAGGCAGAAGTCTCTAAAAGACAGTGTGCAATTTTATTGATACAAAGTTCTCTCCTATTCAAGGACCAGTCACTTTCCAATTGATAAAGTTTCCTTTATCTGATGTCTTTAAGTAAGCGTTAGAGAGATATGTAACATCAGCAGAAAATAAAACTGTTGTTTTTAAGTCACTGTTTTATGGATGTTTGTTACTGCAGCAGAACTCACTGACACTGCCTCAATTCCATTTTATTTTTCAGCCTGGATGTCTATACTCTGATGCTCCACAGACAAAGTATAACATAATCTTCCCTTCAAATTGATTATCCTCTGGTGTCCTCCATATCTGTTAATGGAACTTCTGTACAATTAGTTGTCCTGGGATTCATCTTAGTCCTTCTCTATTACACCCACATCTAATCAGTTATGGAACCCATTCATTCTATCTCCTAAGTACCTTCATATGAAGCTCCACAGTCTGTTTTAACTGGTGCTACCTTGACTCATGCCATAGTTATTACAAATCATTCCCAATTAGCTTCCAGTTCATCTGCTTAGCACCCTTCCAATCTGTCGTTCACACAACAGCAGCATGTTTAAGCTTCCTAAAACTTAAAAGTGATCAAATCACTTCTCAACCTAAAATGATTCAAGCTATTACCTCTGGCTACCTTTCAAGTCTTATTTCTCTCTCACAGACTTTATGCTCCAATCATACTAAACTCCTTGGATGAATATGTCCTATTATTTCCTACATTTATGCCTTTGTCTTTGCTTTTCTCAAACATTTCTATGTCAAATCCCTAGCATTCGAGTATTCTGAAGATAAACATACAGTTTTAGCTACTTCTTGGATGGTGTAACTGAGCAAGTGGGCTCGTTTCACACTGTTCAATGGAAAGTCCAAATACCAACGCAACGGCCTTTTGCAGAGAGAAAAGGCTTAGTAGAGTGGCCAAGCAAAGAGACAGAAGGCAAGGCTCAGTTCTGTCTCCCCAGTCAGCTTTTGTGTGGGATATTTATTGTGGGAGGAGGGAATAAGAGGGTGTTGGGACTAAGAAATGATTGGTAGGAGGGTAAAGAGAAGTGTTAAGAGTCTTCTGAGCAGGTGCAACTGTCTTTCAAGTCTCTTCATGGGTTGTATGTGTAAATTCAGGGGGGTCCATGTGTTTAAGGCAGTAAATTTTCAGCCCATGACATCTAAAATTCACTGATCATTCTAGTCCTTAAATACATCTGAGTGATGTTCAGTCAAAGGAAGATGTCAGCAGCTGTTTTCTCATCTGTAGTTTTCCTATTTTTCTGCAAACTAAGCTAAAGGGTCTTAATTAATCATCTTTTGCCTTATTTTAACCCAGTGGGTATGAGCATACAGTTTCAAAGGTAGAGTGATTTGTCTTGAAAAATTAGCTAAGAATGGGGAAAAAAATCCACCAACTCATGTTTTATTAAGAAAATATTGTCTGTGTATCTGTAGACTTTAAATATTTTTTAAATCACTGTTCATCTTAGAATTCTCAATGTGGAACTGAAAACTAAAACTGTAAGTCATTTTAAAACTTCAAATAATAGAATTTTTAAGGCTAGAATAGAATCCATTTGGAATGGTTAAGCTGCCATATATCATGATATACCAGTATAATGTCTTCTGGGTGGAAATAATGTGTACTATTTAGAACCCAAGCAAAAATGAATATCAAAACCAAACAACTTTGATTCCATAAATTGCTGAGACTCTCTCCATGTTACTACTGACTTCAACATGACTTCCCTCCAATAAAATATGTGACAAAGAATTTTCAGATGCTGTCAGCAAGCTCCAGGTAGAATAGCTTCTGTTCTTAGTGAGTGGCCATAGTAGCGGTAAAGGAAGACTCTGAGCCCGCCTCCTCCCACAGGCAAACCAAGATTGTAAGTATTTACAGAGAAACTATCCATGAGAACAACCTGAATACTATCAGAAAAGATCTTCTACAGCTAAAGATATAAAGAAGGAACCACAATAAAACAGGTAGGAGGGACGGAGACACATATAGTTAAGACCCATACTTCTGGGTAGGCAACCCACAAAAGGGAGGATAATTACAATTGAAGTGGTTCTCCCCAAGGAGCAAGGGATCCAAGCTCCACATAAGTCTCCCCAGCCAGGGGGTCTGGCACCAGGAAGAGGAACCCTCAGAATATTTGGCATTGAAGGCCAGTGTGACTTACATTTGGGAGAGCCACAGGTCTATGGATAATAGAAACTCCTCTCTTAAAAGGAATGCATAAAATCTCACACACTGTGAGACCCAGGGCAGCAGTAATCTGAAAGGAACCTGGGACATACCCACTTGGTGATCCTTCAGAGCCTCCCAGTGAGGCAGGAGGCAATTAAAGCTCACCCTGGGGACATACATGCTGGCAGCAGCCATGTTGAGAAGCTCATCCCACCACAGGAACACTAATGATGTTAAGTGCCATTTTGAAATCCTTCCTCAAACTTATTAGTGCCAGGACCCAGCCCCACCCACCAGCAGCAGGCAGTCACCACACAAGGCAAGGTCTGACAACCAATTGGACCAGGGCCCAGCCACACCTCTCAGCATGCTCACAGGAGTTGGCCTGGCCACAGCAGAAGGACACATGCAGCCCACATAAAGAGCACCTCCAAAACATATAGCTCTCATAATCAGAGGTGAGGGTGCTGCTGGGCCCCATAGTACATTTCTTACATAAGACCACTCCTCCATGATCAAGAAATGTAACCAACCTACATAAAAATACACAGAAATAAAAACAGCAAATAAGACAAAATGAGGCAACAGAGAAAAGTGTTCCAAATGAAGGAACAAGATAAAACCCCAGAAGGAGAACTAAGTGAAGTAGAGAAGCAATCTACCCAGTAAAGAGTTTAAGGTAATGATCATAAAGATGTTCAAAGGACTTGGGAGAAGACTAGATGAACAAAGAAGTTAGAAGTTTTTAACAAAGAGTTAGAAAATGTAACAAAGAACAAATCAAAGCTGAAGAATACATAACTGAAATAAAAAATACACTAGAAGGAAGAAGCAGTAGATTAGATGATACAGAGGAACAGATCAGCAAACAAGAAAGCAGAGTAATGGAAATCACTTAAGCTGAACAGAAGAAAAAAAAGAGTTTAAAAAATGAGGGCAGTTTGAGATGTTCTAGGACATCAAGTGAACTAACATTGGCATTATAGGGGTCCCAAAAGAAGAAGAGAGAGAGAAAGGGGCAGAAAACATATTTAAAGGCATAATAGCTGAAAATTTTCCTAACCAGGGAAAGAAAACAGACATCCAGGTCCAGGAAGCACAGAGAGTCCCAAACAGGTTTCCAAAGAAAACCACACCAAGATACATCATAATTAAAATGGCAAAAATTAAAGATAAAGAGAAAATATTAAAAACAACAAGGAGAATGCAACATTGTGTACAAGGGAACTCATAAAGGGCTATCAGCTTACTTTTCAGTAGAAATTCTGCAGGACAGAAGGGAGTGGCACAATATACTTAAAGTGATGAAAGAAAGAAAAAACCTTCAACCAAGGGTATTCTACTTGGCAAGGCTTTATTCAGATTTGAAGGAGAGATCAAAAGTTTTACAGACAAGCAAAAGCTAAAAGCACCACCAAAGCAGTTTTACAAGAAGCTAAAGTGACTTCTCCAAACTAAAAAGAAAAGGCTGAAACTAGAAATATTAAATTATAAAAGGAAAAATCTCATTGTTAAAGGGAAATATACAGTAAATGTAGTAGATCAATCAACTTATAAAGCTAGTAGGATGGTTAAAAGACAAAAGTAGTAAAATCTTTTATATCCACAATAAGTAGTAAAGGGATACACAAAACAAAAGGATGTAAAATTTAATGTCACAAACAGTAAATTGGTAGGGTGGGGAGTAAAAATACAGGGTTGTTAAAATGTGTTTGAACTTAAGAGATCAGCAACTTAAAATAACCATATAGATATAGAAATATATATAGATACTGATTGCTATATATAAACTCCTAGTGTCCACAAGCCAAAAATCTATACTAGATACACACACACACACACACACACACACACAAGAAAAAAATCCAAACATATCACTAAAGGATGTCATCAAATCACAGGGAAGAGAGCAAAAGAAGAAGAAAGGAAAATAAAAGAACCACAAAAACAAAGTAAAAACAATTAACAAAATGGCAATAAGTACATACATATCAATAATTATTTTAAATATAAATGGACTAAATGCTCCAACCAAAAGACATAGAGTAGCTAAATAGATATGAAAACAACACTCATATATATGCTGCTTACAAGAGACTCATTAATGATCTAAAGAAAAACACAGACTAAAAGTGAAGGGTTGGAAAAAGATATTTTATGCAAATGGAAATGAAAAGAAAGATGGGATAGCAATACTTACATCAGACAAAATAGACTTTAAAACAAAGACTGTAACAAGAGACAAAGAAGAAAATTACATAATGATCAAGGGACAAATCCAAGAAGAAAATATAATTATTGTAAATATATATGTACCTAACATAGGACCATCTAAATACATAAAGCAAATATTAACAGACATAAAGGGAAAAATTAAAAGTAACCCAAAAATAGTAGGAAACTTTAACACCCCACTTACAGCAATGAACAAGTCATCCAAACATAAAATCAGCACAGAAACATTGACCTTAAAACACACGTTAGACAAGATAGACTTAATAGACACATATAGAACTTTCCATCCAAAAGCAGCAGAATATACATTCTTTTCAATTATACAAGGAACATTCTCCGGGATGGATCACATGGTAGGCCAAAAAACAAGTCCCAGTAAATTTAAGAATACTGAAATTATATCAATCATCTTTCTTAACCAAAATGCAATGAGACTAGAAATCAACCACAAGAACAAAACTGCAAAAAACACAAACACTTGAAGACTAAACAATATGATACTAAACAACAAATGCATTACTGAAGAAAACAAAGAAGAAATCCAAAACTATCTGGAGACAAATAAAAATCAAACAAAATGATCCAAAATCTATGGGAAGCGTTAAAAGCAGTTCTAAGAGGGAATTTACAGCAATACAAGCTTACCTCAGGAAACATGAAAATTCTCAAATGAACAACCTAATCTTACACCTAAATGGACTAGGAAAAGAACAAACAAAATCCAAAGTTAATAGAAGGAAAGAAATCATAAAGATCAGAGCAGAAATAAATGAAGTAGAGACTTAAAAAAATTTTAAAAAAAGAAAAGACTGATGAAACTAAGAGTTGGTTCTTTGAAAAGACAAACAAAATTAATAAAACTTTAGCCAGACTCATCAAGAAAAAAAGGGTCCATATCAACAAAGTCAAAAATGAAAGAGAAGTTACAACCAACACCAAAGAAATACAAAAGATCATAAGAGACTACTACAACCAATCATACGTCAATAAAATGAGTGGCCTAGAAGAAATGGGCCAATCCTAGAAATGTACAATCTCCCAAGATTGAATAAGGAAGACATAGAAAATATGAAGAGAATAATTATCAGTAATTAAATCAAATCAGTAATTTAAAATTCCCAAAAAACAAAAGTCCAGAACCAGAAGACTTCACAGATGAATTCTACCAAACATTTAGAGGAGAGTTGACACCTATCCTTCTCAAACTATTCCAAAAAATGTAGAGGAAGGAAGGTTTCCCAACTCATTCTATGAGGCCAGCGTCACCTTGGTACACAATGCTGATGAAGACAGCACTAAAAGAAAATTACAGACCAATATCACTGGTGAACATAGATGCAAAAATCCTCAACAAAATATTAGCAAACTGGACCCAAAAATACACTAAAAGGATTACATACCATGATCAAGTGGAATTTAACCAAGGAATGCAAGGATTTTTCAATATCTGCAAATCTATCAATGTGATACACCACATTAACAAATTGAAGAATAAAACCCATATCATCATCTCAATAGATGCAGAACAAGCTTTTGACAAAGTTCAACATCCATTTTTGATTAAAAACTCTCAACAAAAGGGGTATAGAGGGAACATACTTCAGCATAATAAAGGCCATGTATGGCAAGCCTACAGCTAACATCATACACAGTGGTAAAAAGCTGAAAGTATTTCCTCTAAGATCAGGAACAAGACAAGCATGCCCACATTCACCACTTTTATTTAAAAGAGTATTGGAAGTCCTAGCCACAGCAATCAGACAAGAAAAATAAATAAAAGAAATCCAAATTGGAAAGGAAAAAGTAAAACTATCACTGTTTGCAGATGATGCATTATTATACATAAAAAATCCTAAAGATGCCACCAAAAAACTACTGGAACTGATCAATGAATTCAGTAAATTTGCAGGATACAAAATTAATATACAGAAATCTATTGCATTTCCATACACTAACAATGAACTATTAGAAACAGAAGTTAAGGAAACAATCCCATTCACAATCTCATCAAAAAGAATAAAATACCTGGTAATAAATCTAACTAAGGAAGTAAAAGACCTGTACTCAGAAAACTAAAAGACATTGAGGAAAGAAATTTAAGATGACACAAACAAATGAAAAGATACACTGTGCTCATGGATTGCAAGAATCAATATTATTAAAATGACCATACTACCCATGGCAATCTACAGATTGAATGCAATCCCTATCAAAATGCCAATGGCATTTTTCACAGAACTAGAACAAATAATTCTAAAATTTGTACAGAAACACAAAAGACCTCAACTAGCCAAAAAAAAAAAAAAAAAAAAATCTTGAAAAGAAGAACAAACCTGGAGGTATCATGCTCTCTGATTTCAAACTATACCACAAAGCTACAGGAAGCAAAACAGTGTGGTACTGGCACAAAAACAGACACATAGACCAACGGAACAGAATACAGAGCAGAACAGAATAGTTCAGAAATGAACACACATTTACATAGGCAATTAATCTATGACAAAGGAGGCAAGAATATACAATGGGAAGAATATAACCTCTTCAATAAATGGTGTTGGGAAAACTGGACAGTTACATGCAAAATAACCAAACTGGACAACTCTCTCACACCACAAAAATAAACTCAAAATGGATTAAAGACTTTAAGTTAATACCTGAAACCATAAAACTCCTAGAAAAAAACATATGCAGTACACTCTTTGACATTGGTCTTAGTAATATTTTTTTGGATCTGTTTCCTCAGGCAAGGGAAACAAAAGCAAAATGGTGAGACTACCTCAAACTAAAAACATTTTGCACCGCAAAAGAAACTTATCAACAGAAAGAAAATCTTGCCTACCTAATGGAAAATGATATTTGCAAATAATATACCTGACAAGGGGTTAATATCCAAAATATACAAAGAACTCATACAACTCAACATCAAAAAAAAAAAAAAATCTGATTAAAAAATGGGCAGAGGACCTGAATAGACATTTTCCCAAAGAAGACATATAAATGGTCAACAGGCACATGAAAAGATGTTCAACATAATTAATCATCAGGGAAATGCAAATCAAAATCACCATGAGATATCACCTCACACCTGTTAAGATGGCCATTATCAAAAAAGACAAGAAAAAAGAAGTGTTGATGAGGATGTGGAGAAAAGGGAACCCTTGTTCACTGTTGGTGTGACTGTAAGTTGGAGCATCCATTATGGAAAACAGTATGGGTTCCTCAAAAAATTAAAAATAGAAGCATCATACAATCCAACAATTCCACTTCTAGATATTTATTGGAAGAAAAATTGAAAAGATATATGCACCCTTATGTTCACTGCTGCATTATTTACAATAGCCAAGATATTGAAGCAACCTAAGTGCCCATCAATTAATAAATGAATAAAGGAAATTATAGATAGATAGATAGATAGATAGATGATAGATAAATAGATAGATAGATGGATAGATGGATAGATGGATGGATGGATGGATGTAGTGGAATATTACTCAGCCATAAAAAAAGAATGAAATCTTGCCATTTGTAATAATATGGATGGACCTAAAAGGCATTATGTTAAGTGAAATAAGTTAGCCAGATAAAGAAGAATACTGTATGTTTTCACTTATATGCGGAATCTAAAAAGCAAAACAAATGAACAAATGGAAACAGTCATATATACAGAGAACAAATAGGTGATAATTGAAGGGGAGGAGGTTTGGGGGAGGAGAGAAATAGGTGAGGGAGATTAAGAGGTACAAACTTCCAGTTACTACAATATAAGTGACTGGTATGAAATGTACAGTGTGGGGAAAATAGTCAATAACTATGTAATATTCTTCTGTGGTGACAGATAACTTAAATTATCATGGTGATCATTTTGAAATGTATAGAAATATCGAATCACTATATTGTGTTCAAGGAACTATCAGAGTGTTGGAAGCCACTTACACTTCAAAAACAAACAAACAGATAAACTCATGGAAAAAGATCAGATTTGTGATTTCCAGAGGAGGGGGTGGGGGAGAGGGTAGTTCAAATGGTACAAAGTTCCAGTTATAAGATAAGTACTAGGGATGTAATGTACAATATGATAAATATAATTAACACTACTATATATTATAAATGAAAGCTAAGAGAGTAAATTCTGAGAGTCCTCATCACAAGGAAAAAAAATTTCTATTTCTTTAATTTTGTATCTATATGAAATGATGAATGTTCACTAAACTTATTGTGGTAATCATTTTATGATGTATGTGAATCAAATCATTATGCTGTACACCTTAAACTTATACAGTCTTATGTGTCAGTTATATCTCAATAAATCTGGAAGGAAACAAAAAGAATAGTGTCTATCTTTTGGAAGGTGAAATACATGAAGCTAAATACATGAAATACAGCTACAAGCTGTACACCTTAAACTTATACAGTCCTATGTGTCAGTTATATCTCAATAAATCTGGAAGGAAACAAAAAGAATAGTGTCTATCTTTTGGAAGGTGAAATACATGAAGCTATAGTCATCCAACTTCCACTATCTGTCAGGAGCAGGATTTCTGGGAGTTGGAGGAGGTCAGTGTATTTAACTGGAAAATCCTACCCCAAAGTCTCATTACCACAAAATACAAGATATTACGTATAAATGACATTCCTCAACTTCAAGATTAAAAAACTACCTAAATATGGTGTCCCAGACTTCTCACTTTCACTTCTCACCTGTCAGTGTTCCAAAGAACTGATCAGAAGCTATTTCTACCACTAAATTTGGGGGGACTGATGATGTAAAATTCCTTTCAGAGTACTGTCACCAAGGTGATCCAAAAATTTAATTCAGTATATCTTAAAGCCTTTGTGATTTAAAGCATTTCAAAACTTTCCTTCAATCAGTAACAGTGATGAGAAAAAAAAATATTTGCCTCACCAATTACCTGACTTCAGACAGTTTCAGTTTGTAACATTTCTTTTTTTTTTTCACTTTCAGTAAAAATAAAGTAAAACAGCCATTTTAAAAGGACATTTTGATAGTATGTTATTTGTGATTGAGACTAATTTGTTTTAAAAATTGTTTTATTTACTTCTAGTAATAATTAACTGGAAAAGAAAATGCTGGCAAAGAGGAAAAAAAAATATATGTATAAATAAAACAGTTTGGGGTTATACCCTACTGATGTCTATTCAAAAAAGCAAATCCCAAAGCAGTCAGTCTTTTAGAGTCTTTGGACAGCCCAATGGAAAAGAACACAAAATGTATTGTCCAACTGGCTCATTCAGGAACAACTGATCCTTAGACGACAAGAAGATAACATGTTTAGCAAAGCTACATTCTATTATTTTAAATTATTAAATTATTTTTCAACATATTTAGGAGATAATACGTTACTTTCTTTAAATGGACTTGGATTCCCAGAGCTGTTTTGTCAAACCCTTAATGTCATTTACCTCTCTGAGTATTTACCTCTCTGAGTACTTACCTTCTAAGACAGAAACTGTTGGAAGGAAGCCAGTGTTTGTGAAGGAGTGCATTGTACTTTTGAAAGATGTTTCTTCTGTAATTTTATGATTCTGATGCAGCCTCCTTGCTAGCCTGACTTCCCTGATCATGGATTCCAGTCTAGGGCTATAGTTTAGTGCCCTTGCAGACTGCTGGTAAACAGTGAGCTAACAATGAATTTCTACTTTGGAGATAAGGGAATGAAACATTTCCATGAGAATTCTAATAGCCACAGGGAAACAGAATAGCATGAGTAATCTTTAAAACCACAATTTCAGAAGATTGTTAAATTCTATCAAATAATAAAATTCCATTCTGAAAATCAAACCACAGAGAAGGTAAACAATTCCACTATAAAGTAAACAGTACAGCTTACTACATATTTGAAAGAATGAGAGATTTGATTTTGAGCTATACAGGCCTGAATGTGTATTCCCAAATTGATAAAAAAACATCCATGTCCCATTTTGTGTTACCTATCTAAATGACTTTTAACAATTATAGATAAAAATTAAAATTATTTGCATTGTTGAAATTTTTCAAGTAAATTCTGATTTTTCAGCTATTTTCCTAAACAGTTTTGCAATATTTATTTGGTTTCATAACTAAAGGTAACAAAAATAATCAGTGTTGGAAATGATTCAGAATAACTCTCTTGTATTTCTTCACGTCTTGCAAGTGATGCACTGACTTACCATTGTTCCTTTGTTTTCAATGATGATTGTAGTGTAAATGGCCTTGGAGGATACAGATAACACCCTTTTCTGGAGCAAAACGCAGGCATGCCTACTATCAAGTATGAAAGATTCCAGATCTTTAAGCTCAGAGTTCTTTTCCTGCAATTCAACCCACCCACCCTGTATGCAGTAATCATCTGACCCTTTGGGGAAAACCAGCTCAGAAATGCTGATACTCTGGCTACTGCTAATGCTGAGTAGTAAACTGTCTTTTGTCCCTGACCCAGGAGTTTCATGTCCTCTACTTGCATTCATGAAATGTGTCAGGCAAACTTTCAAGTTTATGAGTAAAATATCAAACCCTTCGCAGTTCTTGACAACCAGGTGTGTCGCATTGAAGATGGGTCTCAAACAACTAGTTGGACTTAGTACAAGTTAGCAATGAGCCTATCATTTTATTGGGTTAGAATAGAGATAGCCAACTTTTTCTTAATTATCTTGTTACTAAATATTTTAGGCTTCTGGTGCCTTACATTCCCTGTTGCTGCTACACAACTCTGCTGTTATAGCACAAAATCAAAATAGATAATATGTACATGAATAAGCATGGCTGTATTCCTCTAAAACTTTATTTGTAGATACTTAACTTTGAATTTTCTATAATTTCACATGTAATTAAGTATTATTTTTCTTAAATTTTTTTCCAACCATTTAAAAATTTTAAAACCGCAATTATCTCACAGGTTGTATAAAAGCAAGTGTCAGGCTGAACCAACCACTGGAATAGAAAAAGACTGCCAAAAAAAATTAAACATATTAGTTTATTTTTTGTTCTTTCTGTTTTAATTGATCTGGAAGAACCATAAGCACATGGAGCATTTGGGATAAGAAATATTTTTATAAGTAGAATATAAAAATTCACTGTCACTTAACCCTTCATTTTCCAACCTCAGATTCTAATGTTTTTCAGTTTGTCTGTTTCATAATCTAGAGGGCTATATGAATGCAAAGGAAATATACCACTAAAAGGACAATTATTGGCATTTAACATTTCAATTTCCTTTGAACTGTAATGATTTTAATAACTTTAGCACTATTTTTGCATATATTCTTTTAGTCTTCCATGAAACCCTCTCACTGGTAGGCATCATGTCTATGATTAGTTGGTGATGCTTCACAAAGCCTCATGCCCATAAAGAACAGAAAAAAACAAACAGATTTCTTTGCCATGTTATATTATATTAAATTTTATGATTCGCTCAAACCTAAAAATTATTTAAACCACTTTGATAACTTAAAGAAAGCACCTAGTACAGTGCCTGGCAATTAGTACAGGCCCAATATGTATTATCTTGTTGGCTATTAATAAATGTTGGCTTTATTATTAATATTACCTTGAAGTTAGACTCAAGCTTACCTGAACTGGGTCATGTAGGATTTTCCACATCTTTCATTTACACAAACAAGAAAGCAAAACATACACTCATTTGCATAATGCTTGAGACTGAATTTGGATTCATACGTATATGAAGTTTGCTTTGGTGAAAATGGATATCTCTGTTTCTTCTCAAGGAAGGAATTTATAAATAATTAGCAAACATTGAATGAGTGAGTGAGTGAAACTGTCACCATCAACTTGACCTTAAGTTCACTGACTAACCCAGAACGTAGGCTTCAAGGGGCAGCTTTCATAAAGACCATTAAACTAGGTAGCTGTGTTTTACTTCTCTGTTTAAATTATGAAGCTTTTTTTTTTTCCATCATGAATACAGATTAGAGAATGACCCAGCAGAGCAAGACCCCACAGTTTGACCCTAATCAGCACCAGATAATATCCCTGAGTGAATATATTACCTAATTTGCTGCATAATAGCCACGGAGCAATACACAAGTCTCAAGTCAACACTTGGCTTTGCACTTCTCACACACACATTCTTTCAATCTAGACAGTGTTTTTAGTCAGGACTTAAGATTTTCTGCAGGTTTGGAAGGAACCTATTCTTTATAAATCAATGTTAGACTGATAACATTAGCTATTTGCCAAGAGAAGAGTTATAACCCTATTGTAGCTTGGTTGACAACAAACACTTTGGTAATTTCTTAGGAAAAATATTTCCTGTTGACCATTAAAAGCCAAATTTTGAGTTGCTTCCCCCTCTGGATTAAATAAATGCTATTAGTTTTTCAACTGTATACAATAAATATGGATTTCAAGACTCATTTGTCTGCATTTCTTAAAACATTTATGAACATTGAACAGATTAATTTGTTTTAAGCATATTTTTTTCATTTGAACACTTTTCCCAATGGTTTTTAACATGGATACTGTTCATCACATATTGAATAAAGCAACTTTTACTTTATTTAATGTCTTGACCCAAATCACATTGTCTCCATAAATATTTTACAGTCTGTGGGCAACGAAAGTGAGATTACCACAGTCACGTCTGCACTTGCAGGTAATACACTATAAAACATGGGTTGTTTTCTCTCCTCTAGTTTTTGAGAGAGGGGAATTGGTGCCTGCATTTGCCCAAGTGGGTTTTTTCTTTTTCTTTTTCTCTTTTTTTACACTAACTAGCTCCTTAGGGGTAAGATGTTGGAAACATGGGTCTGTGCCAAGTTACTCTCTCTATAAAATTCACAAAAGAACAAGAAAACATTGCTCATTTTATTTCTTTCCAGCCGCTTTTCCCTGAAAGAAGAAATGTTGAGACTTTCATTATCCTGATAAACAGAATGAAACTACTCCACAACTGATTGGGAAGAAGTTACACTGCCATGAAAAGAGCAAAATAAAATAAAATAAAATTGAAATATGTCTTTCTTATGAGAGCTGGCAATCATCCCTCCTTTTAGCAGCTGATTTGTCACACACTTTGAAATTAGAGTATTTCATATAAACATCAATACTTTGGAAATGTACTTAAAGAGATTCAAGAAAGATAATATGGTTTATAAATTCCGTAGGTCACCTTTTGCTCTTACAGTGCAAAAAAGCATTGATACCCTTGATGTCTCAGTGAAGGGCAACTATCCTGGGTAATTAAACAGAGTGGGTTCTTGCATTAGTGCTTTTCTCCCCCACAACCCCAGAGTGATATAATCATTTTATTCCTGTTTAATTCTTATCTACTGAGGTAAACTAAATAAAATTTGTGTAATTAATAAAGGACTTCCCTAGATGTCTAGGAACAAAGCAGCCCTTTCACAAAGGAACCCCTTTAGCTTTTGTCTCCAGTAATTAATGGGCAGTCTATCCAGGAACTACCTTGTCTAAATACTTTTAAAAGTAATAGAGAAATAGCAGAATGAATACACATTTACACGTTTATGCTTTTTATGTCGGCTCACAATAAAATAGCTATGTCACATGTGTATGAGATAATCATAAATTATCCTGCGAATTTGTGTAAGTATGCAGAGGAAGCTTGACTATGATATTTTATAAATGATATAACATGAAGGAGCCTCAAGTTGGTGGAAGAGTAAGACGTGGAGATCACCTTCCTCCCCACAAATACATCAGAAATACATCTACACGTGGAACAACTCCTACAGAACACCTCCTGAATGCTGGCAGAAGACCTCAGACCTCCCAAAAGGCAAGAAACTCCCCACGTACCTGGGTAGGGCAAAAGAAAACAGAAAAAACAGAGACAAAACAATAGGGACAGGACCTGCGCCAGTGGGAGGGAGCTGTGAAGGAGGAAAGGTTTCCACACACTAAGAAGCCAATTCTTGGGCGGAGACTGTGGGTGGTGGAGGGGGGAAGCTTTGGAGACACAGAGGAGAGCGTAGCAACAGGGGTGCGGAGGGCAAAGTGGAGAGATTCCTGCACAGAGGATCGGTGCCGACCAGCACTCACCAGCCCGAGAGGCTTGTCTGCCTACCCACCGGGACAGGTGGGGGCTGGGAGCTGAGGCTCAGGGTTCCGTTGGATCCGAGGGAGAGGACTGCGGTTGGCTGCGTGAACACAGCTGAAGGGACTAGTGTGCCACAGCTAGCTGGGAGGGAGTCCAGGAAAGTCTGGAGCTGCCGATGAGGCAAGAGACTTTTTCTTGCCTCTTTGTTTCCTGGTGCGTGAGGAGAGGGGATTAAGAACTCAGCTTAAAGGAGCTCCAGAGATGGGCACGAGCTGCAGCTATCAGTGGGGACCCCAGAGACGGGCATGACATACTAAGGCTGCTGTTGCAGCCACCAAGAAACCTGTGTGCAAGCACAGGCCACTATCCACACCTCCCCTCCTGGAAGCCTGTGCAGCCTGCCACTGCCAGGGTCCCGTGATCCAGGGACAACTTCCCTGGGAGAATGCACGGTGGGCCTCAGGCTGGTGCAACGTCACACTGGCCTCTGCCGCTGCAGGCTCGCGCCACATCCGTACCCCTCCCCCCCCCCCCCGGCAGGAGTGAGCCAGAGGTCCCGAATCAGCTGCTTCCTTAACCCCGTCCTGTCTGAACGAAGAACAGATGCCCTCAGGTGACCTACATGCAGAGGCGGGTCCAAATCCAAAGCTGAACCCTGGGAGCTGTGTTAACAAAGAAGAGAAAGGGAAATTTCTCCCAGCAGCCTCAGGAGCAACGGATTAAATCTCCACAATCAACTTGATGTACCGTGCATCTGTGGAATAGTTGAATAGACAACGAATCATCCCAAATTGAGGAGGTGGACTTTGGGAGCAATGATATATACATATTATTTTTTCCCCTTTTTCTCTTTTTGTGAGTGTGTATGTGTATGCTTCTGTGTGTGATTTTTGTCTGTATTGCTTTGCTTTTACCATTTGACCTAGGGTGCCGTCTGTTTTTTGGTGTTTTTTTTTCTTAAAATTTTTTTTTCTTAATACTTATTTTTTATTTTAATAACTTTATTTTATTTTATTTTACTTTATTTTATTTTATTTTATCTTCATCTTTCTTTTTTTTCTCCCTTTTATTCTGAGCCATGTGGAGTACAAGCTCTTGGTGCTCCAGCCAGGCGTCAGGGCTGTGCCACTGAGGTGGGAGAGCCAAGTTCAGGGCACTTGTCCACAAGAGACCTCCCAGCTCCATGTAATGTCAAATGGAGAAAATCTCCCAGAGATCTCCATTTCAATGCCAAAACCCAGCTCCACTCAACGACCAGCAAGCTGCAGTGTAGGACGTGCCATGCCAAACAACTAGCAAGACAGGAACACAACCCCATCCATTAGCATAGAGGCTGCCAAAAATCATAATAAGGCCACAGACACCCCAAAACACACCACCAGACGTGGACCTACCCACCAGAAGGACAAGATCCAGCCTCATCCACCAGAACACAGGCACCAGTCCCATCCACCAGGAAGCCTACAAAACCCACTGAACCAACCTTAGCCACTGGGGACAGACACCAAAAACAAAGGGAACTACGAACCTGCAGCCTGCGAAAAGGAGACCCCAAACACAGTAAGTTAAGCAAAATGAGAAGACAGAGAAACACACAGCAGATGAAGGAGCAAGGCAAAAACCCACCAGACCTAACAAATGAAGAGGAAATAGGCAGTCTACCTGAAAAAGAATTCAGAATAATGATAGTAAAGATGATCCAAAATCTTGGAAATAGAATGGAGAAAATACAAGAAACGTTAAACAAGGACCTAGAAGAACTAAAGAGCAAACAAACAGTGATGAACAACACAATAAATGAAATAAAAATTTCTCTAGAAGGGATCAATAGCAGAATAACTGAGGCAGAAGAACGGATAAGTGACCTGGAAGATAAAGTAGTGGAAATAACTACTGCAGAGCAGAATGAAGAAAAAAGAATGAAAAGAATTGAAAACAGCCTCAGAGAACTCTGGGACAACATTAAATGCACTAACATGCGAATTATAGGGATCCCAGAAGAAGAAGAGAAAAAGAAAGGGACTGAGGAAATATTTGAAGAGATTATAGTTGAAAACTTCCCTAATATGGGAAAGGAAATAGTTAATCAAGTCCAGGAAGCACAGAGAGCCCATACAGGATAAATCCAAGGAGAAACACACAAAGACACATATTAATCAAACTATCAAAAATTAAATGGAAAAAAAATATTAAAAGCAGCAAGGGAAAAATGACAAATAACACATAAGGGAATCCCCATAAGGTTAACAGCTGATCTTTCAGCAGAAACTCTGCAAGCCAGAAGGGAGTGGCATTACATATTTAAAGTGATGAAGGAGAAAAACCTACAATGAAGATTACTCTACCCAGCAAGGGTCACATTCAGATTTGATGGAGAAATTAAGAAGTTTACAGACAAGCAAAGGCTAAGAGAATTCAACACCACCAAACCAGCTTTATAACAAAAGCTAAAGGACCTTCTCTAGGCAGGAAACACAGAGAAGGGAAAGACTTACAATAATAAACCCAAAACAATTAAGAAAATGGTAATAGGAACATACATATTGATAATTACCTTAAATGTAAATGGATTAAATGCTCCAACCAAAAGACATAGACTGGCTGAATGGATACAAAAACAAAATCCGTACATATGCTGTCTACAAGAGACCAACTTCAGACCTAGGAGCACATACAGACTCAAACTGAGGGGACGGAAAAAGGTATTCCATGCAAATGGAAAACAAAAGAAAGGTGGAATAGCAATTCTCATATCAGACAAAATAGACTTTAAAACAAACACTATTACAAGAGGCAAAGAAGGACACTACATAATGATCAAGGGAACAATCCAAGACGAAGATATAACAAACAATGGTAAATATTTATTCACCAAACATAGGAGCACCACAATACATAAGGCAAATACTAACAGCCATAAAAGGGGAAATCGACAGTAACACGATCATAGTAGAGGGCCTTAACACCCCACTTTCACCAATGGACAGATCATCCAAAATGAAAATAAATAAGGAAACACAAGCTTTAAATGATATACTAAACAAGATAGACGTAATTAATATTTATAGGACATTCCATCCAAAAACAACAGAATACACATTGTTCTCAAGTGCTCATGGAACATTCTCCAGGATAGATCATATCTTTGGTCACAAATCAAGCCTTGGTATACTTAGGAAAATTGAAATCATATCAAGTATCTTTTGTGACCACAATGCTATGAGACTAGATATCAATTAGAGGAACAAAATTGTAAGAAATACAAATACATGGAGGCTAAACAACACACTACTTAATAACCAAGAGATCACTGAAGAAATCAAAGAAGAAATCAAAAAATACCTAGAAACAAATGAAAATGAAAACACAATGACCCAAAACCTATGGGATGCAGTGAAAGCAGGTCTAAGAGGGAAGTTTATAGCTATACAAGCCTACCTTAAGAAACAAGAAACATCTCAAATAAACAACCTAACCTTACACCTAAAGCAATCAGAGACAGAAGAACAAAAAAAAAACCCAAAGTTAACAGAAGGAAAGAAATCATAAAGATCAGATCAGATAAACATGAAAAAGAAATGAAGCAAAAAATAGCAAAGATCAATAATACTAAAAGCTGGTTCTTTGAGAGGATAAAGTTGATAAACCATTAGCCAGACTCATCAAGAGAAAAAGGGAGAAGACTCAAATCAATAGAATTAGAAATGAAAAAGGAGAAGTAACCACTGACACTGCAGAAATACAAACGATCATGAGAGATTACTACAAGCAACTCTATGCCAATAAAATGGACAACCTGGAAGAAATGGACAGATTCTTAGAAATGCACAACCTGCCGAGCCTGAACCAGGAAGAAATAGAAAATATGAACAGACCAATCACAAGCACTGAAATTGAAACTGTGATTAAAAATCTTCCAACAAACAAAAGCCCAGGACCACATGGCTTCACAGGTGAATTCTATCAAACATTTAGAGAAGAGCTAACACCTATCCTTCTCAAACTCTTCCAAAATATAGCAGAGGGAGGAATACTCTCAAAATCATTCTATGAGGCCACCATCACTCTGATACCAAAACCAGACAAAGATGTCACAAAGAAAGAAAACTACAGGCCAATATCACTGATGAATACACAGGCAAAAATCCTCAACAGAATACTAGCAAACAGAATCCAACAGCATATTAAAAGGATCATACACTATGATCAAGTGGGGTTTATCCCAGGAATGCAAGGATTCTTCAATATATGCAAATCAATCAACGTGATAAACCATATTACCAAACTGAAGAGAAAAACCATATGATCATCTCAATAGATGCAGAGAAAGCTTTTGACAAAATTCAACACCCATTTATGATAAAAACCCTCCAGAAATTAGGCATAGAGGGAATTTTCCTTAACATAATAAAGGCCATATATGACAAACCCACAGCCAACATTGTCCTCAATGATGAAAAAGTGAAACCATTTCCCCTAAGATCAGGAACAAGACAAGGTTGCCCACTCTCACCACTATTATTTAACATAGTTTTGGAAGTTTTAGCCATAGCAATCAGAGAAGAAAAAGAAAGAAAAAGAATCCAAATTGGAAAACAAGAAGTAAAGCTGTCACTGTTTGCAGATGACATGATACTATACATAGAGAATCCTAAAGATGCTACCAGAAAACTACTAAACCTAATCAATGAATTTGGTAAAGTAGCAGGATACAAAATTAATGCACAGAAATCTCTTGCATTCCTATACACTAATGATGAAAAATCTGAAAGTGAAATTAAGAAAACACTCCCATTTACCACTGCAACAATGAGAATAAAATATCTAGGAATAAACCTACCTAAGGAGACAAAGGACCTGTATGCAGAAAATTATAAGATGCTGATGAAAGAAATTAAAGATGATACAAATATATGGAGAGATATGCCATGTTCTTGGATGGGAAGAATCAACATTGTGAAAATGACTCTACTACCCAAAGCAATCTACAGATTCTGTGTAATCCCTATCCAACTACCACTGGCATTTTTCACAGAACTAGAACAAAAAATTTCACAATTTGTATGGAAACACAAAAGACACTGAATAGCCAAAGCAATCTTGAGAAAGAAAAACGAAGCTGGAGGAATTAGGCTCCCTGAGTTCAGTCTATACTACAAAGCTACCATAATCAAGACAGTATGGTACTGGCACAGAAACAGAAATATAGATCAATGGAACAGGAGAGAAAGCCCAGAGATAAACCCACACACATATGGTCACCTTATCTTTGATAAAGGAGGCAAGAATATACAGTGGAGAAAAGACAGCCTCTTCAATAAGTGGTGCTGGGAAAACTGAACAGCTACATGTAAAAGAATGAAATTAGAATACTCCCTAACACCATGCACAAAAATAAACTCAAAATTCATTAAAGACCTAAATGTAAGACCAGACACCATCAAACTCTTAGAGGAAAACATAGGCAGAACACTCTATGACATAAGTCACAGCAAGATCCTTTTTGACCCACCTCCTAGAGTAATGGAAATAAAAACAAAAATAAACAAATGGGACCTAATGAAACTTAAAAGCTTTTGCACATCAAAGGAAACCATAAACAAGACGAAAAGACAACCCTCAGAATGGGAGAAAATGTTTGTCAATGAAGCAACTGACAAAGGATTAATCTCCAAAATTTACAAGCAGCTCATGCAATTCAATATCAAAAAAACAACAACCCAATCCAAAAATGGGCAGAAGACCTAAATAGACATTTCTCCAAAGAAGGTATACAGATTGCCAACAAACACATGAAAGAATGCTCAACATCATTACTCATTAGAGAATTGCAGATCAAAACTACAATGAGATATCATCTCACACTGGTCAGAATGGCCATCATCAAAAAAATCTACAAACAATAAATGCTGGAGAGGGTGTGGAGAAAAGGGAACCCTCTTGCACTGTTGGTGGGAATGTAAATTGATACAGCCACTATGGAGAACAGTATGGAGGTTCCTTAAAAAACTGAAAATAGAAGTACCATACGACCCAGCAATCCCACTACTGGGCATATACCCTGAGAAAACCATAATTCAAAAAGAGTCATGTACCAAAATGTTCATTGCAGCTCTATTTACAATAGCCAGGACATGGAAGCAATGTAAGTGTCCATCAACAGATGAATGGATAAAGAAGATGTGGCACATATATTCAATGGAATATTACTCAGCCATAAAAAGGAATGAAACTGAGTTATCTGTAGTGAGGTGGATGGACCTAGAGACTGTCATACAGAGTGAAGTAAGTCAGAAAGAGGAAAACAAATATCGTATGCTAACACATATATATGGAATCTAAAAAGAGAGGAAAAAAAAAAGTTCAGAAGAACCTAGGGGCAAGATGGGAATAAAGATGCAGATCTACTAGGGAATGGACTTGAGGATCCTGGGAGGGAGAATGGTAAGCTGGGACAAAGTAAGAGAGTGGCATGGACATATATACACTACCAAATGTAAAATAGATAGCTAGTGGGAAGCAGCCGCATAGGACAGGGAGATCAGCTCGGTGCTTTGTGATCTCCTAGAGGGGTGGGTGGGATAGGGAGGGTGTGAGGGAGGGAGATGCAAGAGGGAAGAGATATGGGGACATATGCATATGTATAACTGATTCACTTTGTTATAAAGCAGAAACTAACACACCATTGTAAAGCAATTATACTCCAATAAAGATGTTTAAAAAAAAAGATATTAAAAAAAAATGATATAACATTGTTCATGGAAAGGCAACGTGAAAAACTTCTACATAGTACCTTATAATCACAATTAGATTTGTGTAGTGACTATTGTTTTTGCCCTTCCATGTCCTTCCTCCCCACTTCTTTCTTCCAATCATCGACATTGCTTCTCTTGTGCATAGGTTGGACACATAGGCAAGGCAAAGCCTGGCTAGAATGAGAGCTGCAAGGGACAGGCACCAGTATTCAGCCAGCTTGATCAGAATTGTTCCCCAGGTGATTTTTCACACTGGTGCTGACGGAGAAAAAGTCTCTTTCTTTTGGGTGTTCAAGACACTATAAAAATGCAAATTTGGAGCTACAAATCATTGAATCCCCTAAAGTGATTTTAGCCAGTCCAGGAAATTGAAGCTGACACATAAAGGAACAAAGAGGAGAGATGAAGCAAAAGGAAGTCTGATGGTACTTAAGTCCCCACTTCCATTTGTCCACAAAGCCAGCTCTACTCCTCACTTTCCCATAATCTGGTCATGTGAGGCAACAAATCCCTCATTTTAGCTAAAATATTTTGACTTGGGTTTCTTTCTTTTTCAGCAAAAAGAATCCTGAACAATGGATGGATGAATATAATTAGCTTCTGCCAGATGTCAATTTAGAAAGATTGAAAGTGCACCTGGCCCAAATCTCTCTTCCATCAGTTTTTTCATGATACTAGGAAAACCTTGAGATTCTAGTTCAAGTGTAAATGTCCTTAATGCTTGTAATAAGCAAGCATTAAGAAATTATTTCTGACTTCTAGCTTTAGGATGTCAGAATAAATACAATGTTATATATAAAACTATTAGAAAATTTTTAATTTATATGTGCTAAGGAATTTTATTTTTATAAGTTTAAGGGTCTCTGGGAGTAAGAGTGGGAACACAAGCTCTATCTTAAACAAAATCAAGTGTTGCCTATTGCACCAAATTTAATAAATGACAAAGTTAAAGATCGAGTAGAGGAACAGAAAGTCACTTGCAACTACTGACCTCAAACAAAGAAAGAAGAAACTAGTTCTCCAAAATAAGTCAAAATACCCTGAAGATGAAAACAAGGAAGCAAAAACACTTATTGAGATAATGATATTGAATGCATGGATTACAAATGGTAACTTGTTTAGGACATCACTGACATGAAAAGAAGGAGGCAATGCTGGGCAGAATGAGGAAATGTATGGTCAGACTATTTTTGCTGGAACCAGTGTGTACATGAGACATCAAAGAGGAAAGCTATTCTAAATTTCAAGCAGCCCTAGAGTTGCATATTTTTGTTGGCTGGGAATAAATAAAGAGTAAGACAACCCCCCACCCCAATACACATACACATACACAAGAATCTTGAGCATGAGCCAAGAACATTAGCCCAGAACACCTCATTAACCCCTCCCCTCCATGAAGCTCTGATAAATAAAAGATTCATGTAGAATTCTTATAATTCAAAAATGACTAATTATCTATAATTATCAAAACAGTATCTATATACAAATATTACAAATAAACAAATGGCAGACAAAGAACAGTCAGCATTTTATATATATATGTATTATATATATATACACTCACATACATATATATAAACAAAAAAATTACCATTGAGCAGTTAAAAACCATGATTAAATATCTTGCCATAAACTCAGTAGAAGAGCCTAGGAAAGGGAAAATAAAGCAATACATGAAGGATATATAAACACAAAGCAGCAAAAGCTAGGATAAGAAATGGAAGGGAGAACTAGAATCAAAGGTCGCATTGTAGGCAACACAAAAGAGAACAAACACTGCTGATGATACAGTTACACATATGGAAGTTAGGAATGAGAAAAATGAACAAAAGTATATGGAAATGGGGCTTCCTGGTGTTGCAGTGGTTAAGAATCCGCCTGCCATGCAGGGGACATGGGTTCAAGCCCTGGTCTGGGAAGATCCCACATGCCACAGAGCAACTAAGCCCGTGAGCCACAACTACTGAGCCTGTGCTCTAAAGCCCATGAACCACAACTACTGAAGCCCATGCACCTAAAACCCATGTTCTGCAACAAGAGAGGCCACGGCAATGAGAAGCCCACACACCACAATGAAGAGTAGTCCCTGCTCACCGCAACTAGAGAAAGTCCGTGCACAGCAACGAAGACCCAACACAGCCAAAAATAATTAAATAAATAAAATAAAATAAAAATTCTTAAAAAAAATGGAAATGAACCTAGATTTTAAATTTTTTTAAGAGATAATAATAGATATGAAGTATGACAAATGAGACAAAGGAGATTCAATATATGTATGATTGGTATTCCTGAAATATGAAATCTCAACAAATGAAATAGAAAAATATATTTCAAAGGTTTTATAAAAGAAAGATTTCCAGGAAAAAAAAGCTTTTCAAATAGAAAAAAAGCACACTATGTCCCAGATTGGGGAAAAGATGATACAAATGGTCATATCCTGGTAAAGAGGCTAAACTTCAAATATAAAGATCCCCTTATGCATATTGGCAAAAAGATCAAATCATCTATAGGGAGAGAAATTCAGGTTAGCCTCAGATTTCTCCACAATAAACTTCAACCTGGAAATGAGTTGTACAAAGCCTTTAAGTTTTCACAGAAAGTGTAATCACAGCAACTAATGGTAATTCTCCTTGCCTAGGGAAAGCTTTAGGAGGGTATGGGGGAATAGCATGGGAGTTTGAAGGATTAGCAAAGCACTGTGGAAGTCAGAGTCACTTCTGGTTTCTGAACTGCCTTCTTGCTCTATTATTTTTAAGTTAAGAACCTGCTTGTTTCTCTCTCCATTTCCATCATCTGTAATTTGGATGTTCAAGACACTGTAAAGATGCAAGTTTGGAGCTACCAATCACTGAATCCCCTACAGAGGTTTCAACCAGTCCAGGAAATTGAAGCTGACAGATAAAGAAACACATAAATCCTGTAATTCCAGATAGGATTTTTCCCATTAGTTGTAAGAAGTGAACAAAATATATCTGTTCTTATCTAAAAACAATCCTTATATTTCTACATGTGAATTCTAGCCTGGCCCCCTTATAGTCAATGTTTTTGCTCTTGCAAGTATACTTTTTTTCCCCTGCATTATCATCTTTCTTTTTCTGTTGGTCCATCTCATCATCATTAGAACATGTTGTCATTTTTCCCATCTGCATTTACTTCCTCATCCCTCTTTCTATCCTCAACCCACTTGTTAGATTTTTCTCCCAGCAAGCCACTGAAAACTCTCTGTTAAAGTCTTCAACCACTTCCATCTTCCCAAATACAATCATCTGTCTCTCTTCACACTCTACCCTTTTGCCTAACAAACATGATTACAGAGTCCACAGGATGTATACCCTATTTTGGATTTATTGGGGTTAAATAGACTTCTGTGGGGATAACCTAGAGCAATAGCCAGTTAAAAAACCCACAGCCACCACAGAGTTTTCAAAATAATCTTTATAAGCCAAACTTAGCCTTGTAACTTTAAAACACAGTTCACTGGGAATGGTGTCAACAAAATGGCAGAATCGGAAGTCCTAGCCCTCTTTTCATCCTCTTACAGAAACTCTGATTTAACAATGTTCTATGGACCAATTAATTCTATGAAAACATAGTTCATTTCACAATTAGGGGCTCTACTTCTATTCTTGGAGTCTTCGTTGTTTAGTTTTTGTGTTTAAGCCAGGTGTTTTTAAGCTGGTGCCTATTAGACCCCTTTAAAATGCACAAGTAGTCTTTAGAAAGACTGTGAACCCCCTTAATTCTTAGGCAGATTTTGTATAAATTTACCAATGAGTATTATTTTTATGAGGAGAAGGCCCACAGCTTTAAACAAATTGACACACATGAATTAAAACAAGGTTGGGGGGGGGCACCACAGTGCACATGAGAACTTGTTTTTAAAAGTATAATGTCCTACTAGCCACAGCAATCAGACAAGAAAAACAAATAAAAGGAATCCAATTTGGAAAGGAAGAAGTAAAGCTGTCACCGTTTGCAGATAACATGATACTATATATAAAAAATCCTAAAGATGTCCCCAAAACATTAATAGAAATATTAATGAATTAAGTAAACTTGCAGGATACAAAATTAATATACAGAAATCTGTTGCATTTCTATACACTAACAACAAACTATCAGAAAGAGAAATTAAGAGAACAATCTCATTTACAATTGCATCAAAAACAATAAAATACCAAGGAATAAATCTAACCAAGGAGGTAAAAGACCTGTACTCAGAAAACTATAAGACATTGAGGAAAGAAGTCAAGGATGACACAAACAAATGGAAGAATATGTTGTGCTCATGGATTGGAAGAATTAATATTCTTAAAATGACCATACTACCCAAGGCAATCTACAGATTCAACGTAATCCCTATCAAAATACCAATAGCATTTTTCACAGAACTAGAACAAATAATTCCAAAATTTGTATGGAAACACAAAAGACCCCAATTAGCCAAAAAATTCTTGAGATGGAAGATCAAAGCTGGAGGTATCATGCTCCCTGATTTCAAACTATACTATGAAGCTACAGTAATCAAAACATTGTTGTATAGGCACAAAAACAGACACATAGATCAATGGAACAGGATAAAATGCTCAGAAACGAACACACTCTTATAGGGCCAATCTAATCCATGACAAAAAAGGCAAGAATATACAATGGGGAAAAGATAGCCTCTTCAATAAATGGTGTTAGGAAAACTGGACAGTTACATGTAAAAGAGCCAAACTAGACTACAATCTCATACCACATACAAAAATAAACTCAAAATAGATTAAAGACTTAAATGTAAAACCTGAAACCATAAAACTTATACAGGAAAACATATGTAATATGCTCTTTGACATTGGTCTTAATAATATTTTTTGGGATCTGATTCCTCAGGCAAGGACAAAAAAGCAAAAATTTAAAAATGGGACTACATAAAGCAAGCCTTTTGCATAGCAGAGGAAATCATCAACAAAACAAAGAGACCACTAACTGAATGGGATAAGATATATCTGATAAGGGGTTAATATCCAAAATACACAAAGAACTCATACAAAACAACATCAAAAAACAGACACACACACACAAAAAAAACAAACTAAAAAATGGGCAGAGGACCTCAATAGATATTTTACCAAAGAAGACATACAGATAGCCAACAGACACATGAAAAGATGCTTAACATCTCTGATCATCTGGGAAATGCAAATCAAAACCACAATGAGATATCACTTCACACCTGTCAGAATGGCTATCATCAAATCGACAACACATAACAAGTGTTGGTGAGAATGTTGGAGAAAGGGTAACTCTTGGGCTTCCCTGGTGGCTCAGTGGTTGAGAATCTGCCTGACAGTGCAGGGGACATGGGTTTGATCCCTGGTCTGGGAAGATCCCACATGCCAGGGAGCAGCTAAGCCCATGTGCCACAACTACTGAGCCTGCGTTCTAGATCCCACAAGCCACAACTACTGAGCCCTCATGCCACAACTACTGAAGCCCGTGTGCCTAGAGCCCGTTCTCCATACAAGAGAAACCACCACAATGAGAAGCCAGTGCACCACAATGAAAAGTAGCTCCCACTTGCTTCAACCAGAGAAAAGCCCTTGCAGAGCAACGAAGACCCAACACAGCCAGAAACAATAAATAAATTAAATAAAATAATAAAATAAATAAATTTGTTAAAAAAAAAAGGGGGGGGCTTCCCTGGTGGCACAGTGGTTGAGAGTCTGCCTGCCAATGCAGGGGACACGGGTTCAGGCCCTGGTCTGGGGGGATCCCACATGCCGCGGAGCAACTAAGCCCGTGAGCCACAACTACTGAGCCTGCGTGTCTGGAGCTTGTGCTCTGCATCAGGAGAGGCCGCGACAGTGAGAGGCCCGCGCACCGCGATGAAGAGTGGCCCCCACTCGCCACAACTAGAGAGAGCCCTCGCGCAGAAACGAAGACCCAACACAGCCAAAAATAAATAAAAATTTAAAAAAAAAAGGGGGGGGGAACTGTTGTGCACTGTTGGTGGGGAGGTAAATTGGTGCAGCCACTATGAAAAACAGTATGGAGATTCCTCAAAAAGTTAAAAATAGAACTACCATATGATCCAGTAACTCCACTTCTGACTTTTTTTCGGAAGATAACAAAAACACTAATTCAAAAAAAATATGCACCCTTATGTTCATTGCAGCATTATTTACAATAGTCAAGATATGGAAGCAACCTAAGTGCACATCAATAAATGAATAAAGAAGTTTTATACACACACAGACACACACACATATGCACAATGGAATATTACTCAACCATAAAAAAGAATGAAATCCTGCTATTTGCGACAACATAGATGGACCTAGAGGGTATTATGCCAAGTGAAATAAGCCAGAGAAAGACAGATAACATATGATTCCCTTATGTGTGAAATCTAGAAAACAAAACAAATGAACCAGCATAACAAACCAGAAACAGGCTTATAGATACAGATAACAAACAGGAGGGTGCCAGAAGTGGGGTGCTATGAGTGAAATAGATGGAGGAGATAAAGAGGTACAAAATTCCAGTTGCAAAATAAATGAGTCATGGGGATGAAATGTACAGCATGGGGAATACAGGCAATATTAATGTAATATCTTTTTGTGGTGACAGAGGGTAACTAGACTAATCATGGTGATCATTTTGTAATATATAGACACATCGAATCACTTTGTTGTGCACAGGGAACTAACATAGTGATGTAGGTCAATTATACTTCAAAAATAAACAAACAAACAAACTCATAGAAAAAGAGATCAGATTTATTATTACCAGAAATGGGGGTGAGGGAAGGAGGCACTGGATGAAGACCATGAAAAGGTACAAAATTCCAGTTATAAGATAAATGAGTACTGGGAATGTAATGACTACAACATGGTTACTATAATGAACACTGCTGTATGTTATATATGAAAGTTGTCAAGAGAGGAAATCCTGAGTTCTCATCACAAGGAAAAATTTTTTTTCTTTCTCTTTTATTTTGTATCTATATGAGATGATGAATGTTCACTAAACTTATTGTAGTAATCATTTCATTGTGGTAATCAGGTCAAATCACTAAACCTATACAGAGCTGTATGTCAATTATATCTCAATAAAACAGGAAGAAAAAATATAAGATACTAAAAATATTATTGTGCCCTTTCTTACAAACACTTTTGACCCTTTGTGTTAAAAAGGCAAACTTACAGAGGGACCATTTCTACAAATGAAACATTTTAATGGCCTGAAGGATTTAGTTATGTGAAGTGTCTTAGCAGAAGGAACAGAGACATGCTTTAGAAGTGAAGGTAACTGGTGCTCATGTGCTGCCCATTAGCTGGGCTGGTCTGGGCTGTGGAGTTTTATTTCGCTGAGACTGGAATTTGGAGATCCAGCAACAGTCTTCTGTCCTCTTTCCTCTCCCTTTATCTCAAAACATTATTTGAGAAATAATTGTTATTTAGTATGGAGAATCAGCCCCACTTCCCCAGTCAATGTCTTTCTCTCTCTCTCTGCCAAGAGTGGGGGAGGACTTGCTGGGTTTGGCAGCTGTCAGCCCATCATTATGGGCTCACTGTCCCAGCTGCACTCCTTAGACTGGTGCAGTCACAGGGGGTTTTACCCAAACAGGCTCCCAGGGGAACAGTAACATACCTCTTGATTTGGCCATGAAGTTATATTTGTGATTATTAATAGACAAGATAAGAGGCTACTGCTCTATTCATCCATGTTAGAGATAATTATTCAGTTTGAGCTAAGCTGATTAGAATACTGATAGATAACCACACCATGTTTATAGCTACAGCAAGCAGTGGCCAAGAGCCTTGACACAGTGCTGCCATTTGGGTTTATCAGATAGGAAAGAAGGGCGGGGGGAGGAGAAGAAGCTGCTTTGGTTGATTAGCAATGTGCTGCATGGGACCATTTATAATGAAGCATATCATTTAAATTTTCCTTTACAAATGAGTCCAACGTGCGTTGCAGGCTGCAGGCTCTGTTAATTGTCACAAACATTGCTTTTTTTTTTTTTTAACATTATTAGCTCTTTGGCAGGATCTCCATTGTTGACTAAAAACTTGGCATGATCAGGGTTTGCTGAATAATTTAGGTGGTTGGCAGCTGGAGAAGGAGAACACACACATCTAGGCAGACAGACATGCTGCTTGAGCTCTTTATATAATAGGATTGTATACAAAGCAGAGTACAGTCGGCAGTGACTTCTGTGTCTGTTTATAGGTAAACACTGATGTTAGTTTTATAGGAAAACTGGAGGGATACTTCTCACAAATCATATGCAGCATATGAGACAGATGCACTGGAGGACTGTTCAGATGACTCGGACCATCTCTGACTCTCACAGAATACGATTGCTAGAGTTTTCACATGCCAGTACATATGCTGCCTCTGTAGTGGGATGAGGCCTTGATTGCTGGACACAGCAGCACTAATAAGAGGTAGAGCCACCTAAAATCCTGAAAGCTTTCAAGCAGCAACATTCATGAGTCACAAAGACTATGAGACACACTCATTTACGAAGTGCATGTATATGATTATGGTTAGTGGGAGTGTACAACTACTGCCTTAGGTGGAAGGCAAAAAGGAAGGTCACAAATAGGACCACAAATATTTACTGCACGTATAGGGCACTTTTGTGCATTTACCAGACCCACTGATTCTCCTTCAACTGAGCATACTGTGTTATCAGAACTCTACAAGATTTAAAAGACAAAAATTCAACACAAACTTTCTTAAGCCAACAGGATTTATCCACCCAGGTAAGTGCAAATGCAGAGGTAGAACTGGGTGTATAAAGACTCAAATGTTGATACCAAGATACTGTTTTTCTGCCTCTGCCATTGGAATTTTCTTCTTTTCATTCTCAAAAAGGCTCATCCTCTTGACAAATTGGCCACCACAGCTCCAGCCTCACATCACACCCTGTACAAAGCCTGTAAGAAAGCGTGAGTGAGAGGGTGCCAATTAAGGGTCTGGGATTGAATCTTAAAGTTCTACTGACTAAACAGGATCACAGGTTCCTTCCTAAAGCATTCACCACAGAGCTGAGGGCAGGATTTGGGGAGAGTAGGATTTGGGGAGAGTAAGATACCCAAATGAAAACTGGGAAGTAAGGATATTGGATAACCAAAAAAACCCAGTTAAAATAAAAGTATAATGAGTACAGTTTCCCTTAGCTTGTTTTGTTTTAAGAGCCAAGGTCAATTTCTGTTTATCTGTCCTATTCCCTGGCTTAAGGAAAGTTTTTGAATAACAAAATATATTCATGAAATACCTGGGCAGGTGTGTAGCCATAGGTATGTAGCCATAGTCATCATAGCCTTGGTGATACAGCAAGAACTAGACCCCCAGAAGTATATAACTGTGGTGCAGTAAAAATTGTCTTATAGAGTAGTAAGTTGAGTACTTGTGCACTGGCACAGCCACATCCCCAGCCTATAGGAAGTCAAGTAAGCCATCTTTGATCCCAAGCTTCATAGTGAATTCCTCTCTGGGCTAAACACACTGATCCCTGAACTTTAGGTGCTCCTCTGACAGAAGAGGAACTGGGGAGCCTTTGAAAAGCTATGTCCACCCTCATTTTTTTTTAATCTGCTTGATTACCAGGTTAGGAGTAAATTGAAGTGAAAATTCTGCTTATCTGAGTCTGAGTCCTCTCTTGTCAACATTTTTATCAGGACCATGCTTTATAGTTTGCCTATCACATGCAAAATGTCACACCAGAGCTAAGCCAATTGACCCTTATCACAGTAGAATCCATGATCATGGATCTACCCAACTGTACTAATCTGCCATTTGTGGAGCTTTCATAGGACATCATAAGCAAATTCAAACTATGCAACTTCCAATAAATGGATCTGCTGCATGTTCTTACCTGCAGGATCTTTCTTGATCTTAGCCTTTCAAGAGTTCTATTTTTTAAAGAGCAATCTTTGATGACCAGGCAGATAGCCCTGTGACTTACATCCCGGGACTGTCTCCCACCATGTTTAGCTCACTCATCTGCCTTTTCACAGGCTGCTAGTCCCACAGTATAACTTTACCAGTAAAGATTTAATAATCTTCTTCTGAACAATCAATTCTATATTAAGGTTTATGCAGAAAAAAACAAATGATCTGTAGATAGTGTAGGATTCTAATAGGACAAGATAAAAATGAGGGATAATGATTGCTACTTCATATATATATATATGTATGTTTGTGTGTGTATATATATATATATATGTGTGTGTGTGTGTATCTCCTAAGTCTTCTTTATTGGTTTGAGTCAAGGGAGAAGATACTGTAACTGGCATGACAGAATCAAAAATATCAAGAAATTTTTAACTAAAAAAAAATTAACGGAAAAAATTTAAATATTAAAAATAAAACTGTGGGCTTTTTTTCCCTTTGCTTTCCCAAATCTTCCCATTCCTTTCTGGCTCCTTCATTCACTCCTTAATTATTTATTTATTCACTTAACTGCTCATTCATTCTACACATGAGTTTTAAGCAATTAATAGATGTCAAGCATTATGTCAGATCCTGGGAATGTAAGACTAAAAAAACCCAATCCAAGTCTTCATGAGATTAAATCCAGTGAGGTGAGACACATCAGTCAATACTTGATTAAAATGCCCCTTAGCAAGAGTTACAAGAAGATTGTACAGAGCTCTTATTGGAGGTATGGAATTGTCAGGGAACATTTGCTAGTGGAAGTGATGTCAAAGCCAAGTCTTAAAGTTCTAGTCATAGTAACTAAAGGTAGGAAGTTTGCAAAGGACTGGGAGAAAGGAGGAATATCAGTGTTAGGAAAAGTCCAAAAAAGTATTCTTGAAGCCTAGAATGCTAAGAGTAAATGAAGCTGGAAAGGTAACCAGAACCAGGTCATAAAGGAATCTGAATATACCCCTAATATGTTTGGATTTTTATCCCGAAAGATTACTCTGGAAGAAGAGTTCAGGGTAAAGATTGATTTAAGACTAGAGGTTGCAAGAGCAACTACATAAAATGATAAAAATATGAAAGAACTAAAACAATGGCAGTGAGGAGGTATAGAAGGACACAGAATCAAGAAATTCAAGGAGATAAGAATTGACAAGATTTAATTCATTCTTCCTTCTGTCAGTTTCCAGCTCAGGATATTCTCTTCCCTTGACTTTCTCTTCCACTTAATATTTCTAAAACCTACCAGCCTCTCTACTGGCAAGTACGTCTCTTTTGCACTTCCTCCAATTAAATGAAAGAAATATAGCTCATATATTTACCTAATAGCCTATTGACTATAGTACAACATTCAAAAAATCTTTAAAACCACTCTCCTCAGTAGTGTGAAAATCTCACAGATTTGAATATGTCACAGAAATCAAATGCTTTTGCGTAGGTAACTCTGCCATTTTGCACAAATGGGGGCATCACTCAAACACAGGTCAATGGAGCTGTATGATACAGGAAACCTACACTTAGGTTCAGGTTGCTAGAACAGTGAGCAAGTATTACCATGACGTCCTTGGGCTTCTCTATGGAAGTTCATTCTGGCTTCTAGAACTGCCAAACTGTAAAAGAAGAAGAATTAAAAATACCCAAAAAAGCAAGATTTGTTTCTCTATGTATTCTGGTTATAAGTGTGGTTCTGCACCAACAAAAACAACAGGCTCAATATAAGGCAAACATTGGAATATCATTTCCAAAAATATTATTACTATCCTTGTGTTTCCAGAATGAACATCTGATTACTATTAAACTTTATTCTCCTGGAAAAATAATTCTCTCCAATCACATAAGCATTCTTGAATTATAGCCAAAGAAATATGTTTCAGTAGTTCCTTACAGTATACATTTCATTATGCATTAATGAATCAAACAAATCAATGTTTTAATAGACCATTAGATGACTTTTTCATGCATTCATCCATCCTTCTAAACATGCAATAAAATTAAGTCAGATCCACATTATGGCTGCAGATTAAAAGCATCACAACTCATAACTTTATCCAGATATAATTTTAAGTAAGTTTCAGGAAATATACATGCCAATGATACTAATGAATTCCAAAATTCTCACACTTTTACCACTGTCATTTTACTCTACTCTGTCATCCTATCTTTGTTGTAAGTAAGTGATGACATTGAAGTCACATGATAAGTTAACCAATGGACTTGGAAAACTATGTATAAATAGCCAAGTAAAAAGGAAGTGTGTGTTCATAACCTTTAGTGAATAATTCATGGCATTTGGATGCATGAAATATTCTACTAAAAAAATGTTGCAAGAGAAAGGAGATGAAAGAATTAGCATCTGTAGTTCAAGTGATTAAGAAAATTTTACGATAGATATTTGAGGCCCATTTTTCCTGCTTTGAAAAGCTAATGTGAAGACCACATTATGCAGATTTCAAATTGTAGTATATATTTGGAATGAGGCACAAGTCCTTCAGAAGGCTCTTTTTAATATCCAACTCTCATTGTAAAATTGAAAAAGGATTGCTCTTTATTTTTTTTAATTTTTATTTCATATTGGATTATAGTTGATTAACAAAGTTGTGCTAGTTTCAGGTGTACAGCAGAGTGATTCAGTTATACATATACATGTACCTATTCTTTTTCAAATTCTTTTCACATTTAGGTTATTACAGAGCATTGAGCAGAGTTCCCTGTGTTACACAGTAGGTCCTTGTTGGTTATCTAATTTAAATATAGCAGTGTGTACATGTCAGTCCCAAACTCCCAATGTATCCCTCTCCTCCTCCCTTCCCCCCCCCCCGGTAACCATAAGTTGGTTCTCTAAGTCTGTGAGTCTGTTTCTGTTTTGTAAGTAAGTTCGTCTCTATCATTTTTTTAAGATTCTGCATATAAGCAGTATCATATGATATTTGTCTTTCTCTGTTTGACTTACTTCACTTAGTATGATAATCTCCAGGTCCATCCATGTTGCTGCAAATGGCATTATTTCATTCCTTTTAATGGCTGAGTAATATTCCATTGTATATATGTACCACATCTTCTTTATCCATTCATCTGTCAATGGACATTTAAGCTGCTTCCAAGTCTTGGCTATTGTAAAGAGCATTGCAATGAATATTGGGGTACATGTATCCTTTTGAACCATGTGTTTCTCTGGATATATTCCCAGGAGTTGGATTGCTGGGTCATATGGTAGCTCAGTTTTTAGTTTCTTAAGGCACCTCCATACTGTTGCCCATAGCATCTGTACCAATTTACATTCCCACCAACAGTGTAGGAGGGTTCCTGAAAAATGATTGCATTTGATAATCTGAATAAATATTTTGTTAAACCCAGTTTTATTTTAAGTAGCAGCTTCTGGGGCGTTTGCTCTGAGCTCAGGCTCCTGCTTCTCCACCACATCCATCTCCTACTCTCTACTTCTTGACCACTATAGTGCAACACACTGCCTTTGTCAGACTCTCTGAAGTAGTAGATTCCACCTGCCTCTTCACCCACCCCAGATGACTCAGATATAATCCTTGGGTGTGGATCTTTTTATAAACAAATCCCCAATCATTCTAATGTGCAGCCCACTGTGAGAATCATTAGTAGTTCATTGACAACAGAGGTTCTGCCTGTTTTACTTGCCTCTTTGGCAAGGCTTAGGACATTGTAACATTCAAGAAATATTTGTTGAATAAACAAATGAAATTGATTAGGGGAAAGAAACAAAGGAAGAGGAATATAAAAAATTGAGGACTACCCAATCAATTGACAAACTTTTATTTCTCATTAATAAACATGTATTTTTTCTCATATAGTAATGGCAACCCTTACTTAGATCTTTGACATCACAAGAGCCTCTGGAGCATGAGATCCTTTTAATAAAGTAGCTCCTCTTTGTTGTAAAACATTCATGTAATAAGAGATTCTTACAGAACCAGCAGTGTTACTTACTTTGATAAATCTCATAAAGATAAAGAGTGTAACAACAGGCTCATAAAAAGGTTGCTCATGATAAAGTCCAAAAGCCTACAGCTACTAGTGTACACATGCTCTAGGATATCCAAGATGAAGAAATAAAGAAACTGGAGGTTGATTATCATATTCAAATAATTAAGACCCAATTCTCTTGAAATGGAACGTAGCTCTCTATAGAGCCATGAGCTCTCTAGAAAAACATTCAAATAAAATGATGAGGATCTTGGCTAGAAAGAGAAGCTTTAAAAACATGATTGTAGAGAGGACCTTCAAGATGGCAGAGGAGTAAGACATGGAGATCACCTTCTTCCACACAAATACATCAAAATATATCTACATGTGGAAAAACTCCTACAGAACACCTACTGAATGATGGCAGAAGACCTCAGACTTCCCTAAAGCCATGTGGCTGACAGGGTCTTGGTGCTCTGGCCAGGTGTCAGACCTAAGCCCCTGAGGTGGGAGAGCTGAGTTCAGGACATAGGACCACCAGAGACCTCTCAGTCCCACTTAATATCAATCAATAAGAGCTCTCCCAGAGAGCTCCATCTCAAAACTAAGACCCAGATCCGCCCAACGACCAGCACACTCCAGTGCTGGACAATCCCATACAAAACAACTGGCAAGACAGGAACACAATTCCACCCATTAGCAGAAAGGCTGTCTAAAATCATAATAAGTTCACAGACACTGCAAAACACACCACCAGACTCGGTCTTGCCTAACTGAAAGACGAGATCTAGCCTCATCCACCAGAACACAGGCACCAGTCCCATCCACCAGGAAGCCTACACAACCCACTGAACCAACCATATCCACTGGGGGCAGACACCAAAAACAAGAAGAACTATGAATCTGCAGCCTGTGAAAAGGAGACCCCAAACACAGTAAGTTAAGCAAAATGAGAAGACAGAGAAATTCACAGCAGATGAAGGAGCAAGGCAAAACCCCACCAGACAAAACAAATGAAGAGGAAATAGGCAGTCGACCTGAAAAAGAATTCAGAGTAATGATAGTAAAGATGATCCAAAATCTTGGAAATAGAATGGAGAAAATGCAAGAAACGTTTAACAAGGACCTAGAAGAACTGGAGAGCAAACAAACAATGATGAACAACACCATAAATGAAATTAAAAATTCTCTAGAAGGAATCAGTAGCAGAATAACTGAGGCAGAAGAAGGGATAAGTGACCTGGAAGATAAAATAGTGGAAATGATGACCACAGAGAAGAAAAAAGAAAAAAGAATGAAAAGCATTGAGGACAGTTTCAGAGACCTCTGGGACAACATTAAATGCATGGACATTCAAATTATAGGGTCCCAGAAGAAGGAAAGAAAAAAAAAAAAAAAAAAAGGGACTGAGAAAATATTAGAAGAGATTATAGTTGAAAACTTCCCTAATATGGGAAAGAAAATAGCCACCCAAGTCCAGGAAGCTCAGAGAGTACCATATAGAATAAACCCAAGGAGAAACACATCAAGACACATATTAATCAAACTATCAAAAATTAAATACAAAGAAAAAATATTAAAAGCAGTAAAGGGAAAAACAACAAATAACATACAAGGGAATCCCCATAAGGTTAACAGTTGATTTTTCAGCAGAAACTCTGTAAGCCAGAAGGGAGTGGCAGGATATATTTAAAGTGATGAAAGGGAAAAACCTACAACCAAGATTATGCTACCCAGCAAGGATCTCATTCTGATTCACAGAGAAATTAAAATCTTTACAGACAAGCAAAAGCTAAGAGAATTCAGCACCACCAAACCAGCTTTACAACAAATGTTAAAGGAACTTCTCTAGGCGGGAAACACAAGAGAAGGAAAAGACCTACAATAACAAACCCAAAACAATTCAGAAAATGGTAATAAGAACATACATATCGATTATTACCTTAAATGTAAATGGATTAAATGCTCCAACCAAAGACATAGACTGGATGAATGGATACAAAAACAAGAACCATATATATGCTGTCTACAAGAGACTCACTTCAGACCTAGGGACACATACTGACTGAAAGTGAAGGGATGCAAAAAGATATCCCATGCAAATGGAAATCAAAAGAAAGCTGAGTAGCAACTCTCATATCAGACAAAATAGACTTTAAAGTAAAGGCTATTACAAGAGATAAAGAAGGACACTACAGAATGATCAAGGGATCAATCTAAGAAGCAGATATAAAAATTGTAAATATTTATGCACCCAACATAGGAGCACCTCAATACATAAGGCAAATGCTAACTGCCTGAAAGGGGAAGTCAACAGTAACACAATCATAGTAGGTGAATTTAACACCTCACTTTCACCAATGGACAGCTCAACCAAAATGAAAATAAACAAGGTACACAAGCTTTAAGTGACATTAAACAAGAAGGACTTAATTGATATTTATAGGACATTCCATCTAAAAACAACAGAATACACTTTCTTCTCAAGTGCTCATGGAACATCCTCCAGGATAGATCATACCTTAGGTCACAAATCAAGCCTTGGTAAGCTTAAGAAAATTGAAATCGTATCAAGTATCTTATTTGACCACAATGGTATGAGACTAGATATCAGTTACAGGAAAAAAACAGTAATAAAAACACAAACACATGTAGGCTAACCAATATGCTATTAAATAACCAAGAGATCACTGAAGAAATCAAAGAGGAAATCAAAAAATACCTAGAAACAAATGACAATGGAAACATGATGACCCAAAACCTATGAGATGCAGCAAAAGCAGTTCTAAGAGGGAAGTATATAGCAATACAATCTTACCTTAAGAAACAAGAAAAATCTCAAATAAAAAACATAACATTACACCTAAAGCAATTAGAGAAAGAAAAACAAAAAAACCCCAAAGTTAGCAGAAGGAAAGAAATCATAAAGATCAGATCAGAAATAAATGAAAAAGAAATGAAGAAAACAATAGGAAAGATCAATAAAACTAAAAGCTGGTTCTTTGAGAAGATAAACAAAATTGATAAACCACTAGCCAGACTCATCAAGAATAAAAGGGAGAGGACTCAAATCAATAGAATTTGAAATGAAAAAGGAGAAGTAACAACTGACACTGGCAAAATACAAAGGATCATGAGAGATTACTACAAGAAACTATATGCCAATAAAATGGACAACCTGGAAGAAATGGACAAATCCTTAGAAAAGCATAACCTTCTGAGACTGACCAGGAAGAAATAGAAAATATAAACAGACCAATCACAAGCACTGAAATTGAAACTGTGATTAAAAATCTTCCAACAAACAAAAGCCCTGGACCAGATGGCTGAACAGGTGAATTCTATCAAACATTTAGAGAAGAGTTAACACTTATCCTTCTCAAACTCTTCCAAAATATAGCAGAGGGAGGAACACTCCCAAACTCATTCTACAAGGTCACCATCACCCTTATACCAAAACCAGACAAAGATGTCACAAAAAAAGAAAACTACAGATCAATATCACTGATGAACATAGATGCAAAATTCCTCAATAAAATACTAGCAAACAGAATCCAATAGCACATTAAAAGGATCGTGCACCATGATCAAGTGAGATTTATCCCAGGAACACAAGGATTCTTCTGTATACGCAAATCAATAAATGTGATACATCATATTAACAAAGTGAAGGACAAAAGCCATATGATAATCTCAATAGTTGCAGAAAAAACTTTCGACAAAATTCAACACCCATTTATGATCAAAACTCTACAGAAGGTAGCCATAGAGGGCACTTACCTCAATATAATAAAGGCCATATATGACAAACCCATAGCCAACATCATTCTCAATGGTGAAAAACTGAAAACATTTCCACTAAGATCAGAAACAGGAAAAGGTTGCCCACTCTCACCACTATTATTCAACATAGTTTTGGAAATTTTAGCCACAGCAATCAGAGAAGAAAAAGAAATAAAAGGAATCCAAATCGGAAAAGAAGAAGTAAAGCTGTCACTGTGTGCAGATGACATGATACTATATATAGAAAATCATAAAGATGCTACCTGAAAACTACTAGACCTAATCAAGGAATCTGGTAAAGTAGCAGGATACAAAATTAGTGCACAGAAATCTCTTGCATTCCTATACACTAATGATGAAAAATCTGCAAAAGAAATTAAGGAAACTCTCCCATTTACCACTGCAACAAAAGAATAAAATACCTAGGAATAAACTTACCTAGGGAGACAAAACACCTGTATGCAGAAAACTGTAAGACACTGATGAAAGAAATTAAAGATGATACAAACAGATGGAGAGATATACCATGTTCTTGGATTGGAAGAATCAATATTGTGAAAATGACTATACTCCCCAAAGCAATCTACAGATTCCATGCATTCTCTATCAAATTACCAATGGCATTTTTACAGAACTAGAACAAAATATTTCACAATTTGTATGGAAACACAAAAGACCCTGAATAGTCAAAGGAATCTTGAGAAAGAAACACGGAGCTGGAGGAATCTGGCTCCTTGACTTCACACTATACTACAAATCTACATTAATCAAGACAGTATGGTTCTGGCACAAAAACAGAAATATAGATCAATGGAACAGGATAGAAAGCTCAGAGATAAACCCACGCACCTATGGTCACCTTATCTTTGATAAAGGAAGCAAGAATATACAATGGAGAAAAGAGAGCCTCTTCAATAAGTCGTGCTGGGAAAACTGGACAGCCCCATGTAAAAGAATGAAATTAGAACACTTCCTAACACCATACACAGAAATAAACTCAAAATGGATCAAAGAGCTAAATGTAAGGCCACACACTATCAAACTCGCAGAGGAAAACATAGGCAGAACACTCTATGACATAAATCACAGCAAGATCCTTTTTGACCCAGCTCCTAGAGAAATGGAAATAAAAACAAAAATTAACAAATGGGACCTAATGAAACTTAAAAGCTTTTGCACAGCAACAGAAACCATAAACAAGATGAAAAGACAACCCTCAGAATGGGAGAAAATACTTGCAAGTGAATCAGTGGACAAAGAATTAATCCCCCAAATATATAAACAGCTCATGCAGCTCAATATTTTTTAAAATAAATAAATAAATAAACAACCTAATCCAAAAATGGGCAGAAGACCTAAATAGACATTTCTCCAAAGAAGATATACAGATCGCCAACAAACACATGAAAGGATGATCAACATCACTAATCATTAGAGAAATGTAAATCAAAACTACAGTGAGGTATCACCTCACACTGGTCAGAATGTGGCCATCATTAGAATATCTACAAACACAATAACTGCTGGAGAGGGTGTGGAGAAAAGTGATCCCTCTTACAATTTTGGTGGGAATGCAAATTGATACAGCCACTATGGAGAACAGTTTGGAGGTTTCTTAAAAGAGTAAAAATAGAACTACCATATGACCCAGCAATCTCACTACTGCATATATACCCTGAGAAAAACATAATTCAAAAAGAGTCATGTACCACAATGTTCATTGTAGCACTCTTTACAATAGTGAGGACATGGAAGCAACGTAGGTGTCCATCGACAGATGAATGGATAAAGAAGATGTGGCACATATATACAATGGAATATTACTCAGCCATAAAAAGAAATGAAATTGAGTTATTTGTAGTGAGCTGGATGGACCTAGAGTCTGTCATACAGAGTGCTGTAAGTCAGAAAGAGAAAAACAAATACCATATGCTAACACATATATATGGAATCTAAAAAAAAAAATGGTTCTGAAGAACCTAGGGGCAGGACAGGAATAAAGATGCAGATGTAGAGAATGGACTTAAGGACACAGGGAGTGGGCAGGGTAAGCTGGGACGAAGTGAGAGAGTAGCATTGACATATATACGCTATGAAATGTAAAATAGATAGCTAGTGAGAAGCAGCCGCATAGCACAGGGAGGTCAGCTCGGTGTTTTGTGACCACCTAGAGGGGTGGAATAAGGAGGGTGGGAGGGAGACGCAAGAGGGAAGGGATATGGGGATATAAGTATACGTATAAGTGATTCACTTTGTTATACAGCAGAAATTAACACAACAATGTAAAGCAATTACACTCCAATAAAGATGTTAAAAATAATTAATTAATTAAAATATTCAAATTTTAAAAAAAGCATAATTGTGCATTCTAGTCCATTTGTGTTCTTTCCAGAAAGGTAAGTAGATGTCACCAAGAAAGAGTCTCAAAAGAAAAGGAGGGAAAAAAAAAAAAAGAAAAGGAGGACTAATAATCATGTTGAGATCTATTGAATGTTTATCACGTGTCAGGGACCTTGCTAAAACTTTGGATGTATTATTTCATTTGATTCTTAAAATAACTCTGCAATAAATGTCACTATTCATCTTTGGGAGGCTAATTGACCTGCTGAAAGCTTTATAGTAGTAAGTGGTAGGAGTGGTTCTCAACCCAAATCTGTTGACAACAGGACCACACTCTCCACCTCTCTCTGCTTTATGCTCCCCTCTGAGGCCTCCAGGGATGTATTGTGTACCTTATAAATTTCAAAACGAGTCTCAAGTGTATGTCCCTTTCTTGCAGGAACTTTTCTTGCATACTTCTGTTACTGGGCTATGGGCCTGTTTGATCATGAGGGCTAATTCTTTTGAAATAGCTTTAATGCATAACAAAATCAAGAATTTTTATAGAGTTTATGATAGGTAAAACTAGCACAAACTGTTTTCTCATTTCACATATAAAACAAAAATCTAAGTAACTCAAGTGTTCTGATGATATTTGATTTTGTTCTGTTTCCATGAACTTAAAATGCTATCACAGGCACCAGCAGCTTCACTGGCTACTATGTTCCAGGCACTTCACTAGAGATTCTACATGTCTCATTTCTCATTTCACTTTCAAAATTATTCTTTTAATTATTGCCATTTTATTAGATGAGGGAGTTTGGACATTGAGAGGTTATGTAACTTGCTTAAGGTAAAAGAGCTAGTAGGTAGCAGAGCCAGAATTCAAATACAGATTTGTCTTCTGCTACACTGCCTCCCAAGAAATAACTGAATATTTCTTCATTAGATAGCAGTGGATTCAATTTTTTTCTTGGACTTAATTAGTAATTTAAGAATCTTCTATTTTCCCAGTAACTAGTTCTTACAAATACTGCTCTTGACCCAAACAAGCAAAAAATGTTAGAACAGATCTTAGGGTTTCAGAAAAAGAATGAAATAATGTTAAGGGTGGAGGGGGGAAATACCTCCTTGTTTTAAAATACCAATTAAATAAGGAGATGCCAAGGTGCTTACATGCAAGATGACGCTGTTCACGACCACTTGGCTCTGACCGGAGATGCTTTTCAGAGAAAATCCAGTACTTGAGTAAAACATTTTTCATCTCATCACAGCCAAGCATTTTATTTTTTCAAGCAAAACCAAGTGCAATTTGTGTTTGTTTTTGAAATTATGATCTCTACTTTACAAGTGAAATTCCACACACCAAAGTGTGAGTTTATTTTGATAAAACCACATTTCAGATTCCACATGCAACTATAAAATCAGGACATGTGGTGTGGAGTTTTCATAAAAGTCAAAATCTGGTAATTAGCACCAAAACTGTTCTTTGAAATTTGAAAGTATTGGAGATAATAGAAATAAAAGCTTATAGAAATGCCAAGAATTTCTGCGCTTGCTAAGTCCTACCCAAATACCACAATGCACCGAGGTGATATACACTTTGAATCTATTATACCCTGCTTATTAAAAGAGAAAAGAAAAGACATGGACATATTTTTGCAACTATTTTATTTCTATAAAGGTTTTTGTTTTATAGAGAAGTAGAGCTTCACCAATGGGGAAAAAATAATATAGACCTGAACACAGATACTGGCCTTTAGCCAGAAAAAGAAATATTACATCAAGTATTTAAAGGTAGTTTCACTGTATCCAAATAGGTATCTTGATGTGAGGACAAAGAAATGATCCAACAAGTAACTTAAGCTGTATTACATGAGAAGAAACTGAAATCCCAAAGTCCCTGACCCCTTGACTGGTATTAATTTTTGTCCCTATTTGTAGTGTGCATGTGTGTGTATGTGTACATTTTAATTCTGACAGCTTTAACAGTAGTTAAAAAAATAAAATAAAATCTACCTTGGCAAGTTTCCAGCCCAAATTGGTGACAGGATGCCTGATTCTGTTGATTTCAATAGCTGCATCACCTCCTATTCTCCAGTGCACCTCATGCCTATATTATTACTTAGTAGAAAAGTAGTAGGATTTAATGTTTCAATACTTCATGGTAGGTTACCCCAGCAGTCCTTAAACAGCAGCATACTGTATTTATTTGTATATGGCGTTTAATCCAATGTATGTAATTCTATCTCCACATTCAACATTTGTTGGCCATTAAATAAGGAATGATTCTAAGTCAAAACAGCAGTCAAAACAGGAACAATGTTGTATTATAGCTCGGATGTGAACTAAATAGTTGATACTAATTTTTTGGAAAGCAACCAATGTCTCTTATTTTGAATAATACACTCTATTTTTATAGAAAGTAAGTCAAACCTTTAGTTATGTAGGAAAACCATTTTAAATACTCGGGGGGAATTAACTTGCAATGAAATACCCCAAAATAAATACTCTGTGAAACAAAGAGTAATGAAATACTGACATTCTAATATATGTCTTAAAAACATCTAAGTTATATCATCAATTTTAAGACATTTAATATTGTTAACACAATTAATATTTTTATATGTATGTATGTATTATGTACAAATGGGGAAGTGACAGAATTTTGTTTGACAAAGAGAAAAGGTTTTAAATACCTAAAGGTTTTAAAGTTTTAAAAGTTACTTAGATTTGAAGATACAAAGATATAAAAATGATCTGCACTTAGCCTTTGTGTAGCAAGATACAAATGTATTTACTTAAATTAAAAAGCCCAGATTATTTATGTTGTAGGTTCCAAATTATTGTTCCCACCCAAGTTGCACCATATTATCTTCTTGATACTGAGTTTGGACAAAATCATTTAGCCAGACACTGGGCATGTGAAATTATGCTACCATCTGGGACTATGAGAACAAAATGTGGAGAGCCAAAGACCACCAGCCAAATGATGGTCCCACTGCCCAAAATCTCTTATGATGTCTCCAAGTGGCCTCGTGTGCTTAATATGTTCCTCTCTGGCTGAGTCTGCACAGCACAGAGTGAGCAAATAGTTTGTGACAGAAAAAAATAAAAGCTGGTTCTGAAAACTCTTCTGCAGAGTAGGACATTACCGCTGATTATCTTAGAAACTTGGACAAATCACTTCGCATTCTGGGTCTGTTTTCTTCTCCATAAAATAAAGAAGTTGGATTAGATTATCTCCTTGGGTTCAAGTAGCATTTCTTCATCATCTATTATATTAGGTGCTAGGAATGCAAAGAAGAATAAGACAGAATCTTGTCCTGCAGGAATTTACATTCTAAAGGGGAAGTGATACTTATATAGATCATTTTGAGATAACATAGGGTTAAGGGAAACATTTTCACAAGGCTCTATAGGAATCTAAGGTTTCTTTTATGAATCTTTGCTAGTAATTTTTCTCAACACTTTTTCCTCAATAAGCAGAAATATTTCACACTTACCTCGGGCTGGAGGAGGGAATGTTAAAAAGACTTGGGGGAAGGACATGGGACAAGAGCCATGGTTTGCTTCCAAGAAGAGACAAGGGAAAAAAATGGGAAAGGGAAGCCAAGAAAGCTCACATTCAAATGACTTAATTATCTCTCAGCTGGCTTGTGCAATGCTGAAGTAGTCTATCTGTCCAACTTGGCCTCTGAGCAACAAAGAAATTCTCTGTCTCCTCTCCCAATAAATACAACTTGTACACTCAACAAATGATCAGATAATTTTGACAATCATTAAAGTGGTCAAAGAACCAAAAAGGTGACCTTGTTCCAGCAAAAATGTAATGGACATTATTGATGATTTTGTATGTTTAGTAAATCTTCCCCCTTCCAACCATTTCATTTTCAAAATCCATAAACCCTTGGGGTTGAAATGCTAGTAAAATGCAGTTTTTGATATTCTGTAATTTAAAACTGCTGCATCTGACCCTTTTTCTTCACAAAAACCAAATAACTGTGAAGAACTACCTGCACAGTTGTATATGCATGTATGTTTCACTCATTTGGATTACTCCAAACAGTGATGTACACACTGATAATTTATGCTGCCAAGATTTTGAAGGTAAAAATAATACTTTAAGTAAGAAGATTGGAGGTTTTCCTGAAAATGGATTAGAATATAGCCTTTGTGATTTTCAATACTCTTTTCTTGCTGTGTGTTGGGTTCAGTGCTTCAAAATGGGAAAATATATATCTGAGAGTTGAAGGGAAAAAAATATCCTTGCCAAGCAGATGTTGGCAAATTGCCAGCTGAAACAAAGTTGTGATGTTGGTGACAACAAGATTGGTTTCTAGAGGATATTTAGAAAGCAGAGAGTCTGGCTTTGTTATCATTTCCCTCAGGAAGGGGCTGCATGATGGGCTACAGCACATTACCAACTAGTATCTTGCTTCCAAACATCTGGATTCCTAGTCTCATCCATTTAAAAATGATTTACTCATTGTAGCTTGTTGTTTGTTGAGATTTCAGCCAAAAGAAAAAACATTCAGCCACCTCTTCTCCAGACATCCATTTCTTAGCTTACGCTACAAAAATTCTTTTAAAAGAAGATTCAAAATATCTCACTTTTAAATTCCTATTTCTTCTTACAAATAAATCTAACATTTAGATTTCTATTGGTTGTTTTCTTAGAGTGTACCCTTATCAAATCAAGAGTAAAAGGAAATTCAAGCAAACCAAAACAATGAGTGTTTTTGCCTCAGTTACTCAGACAGTTAAGAGTGAAATATATTTAGGGCTTGAATTATACAGAAAATTGATTTGTATTTCACATTACTTTATTGGTATTGAACAATGGTTTACAACCAGGTTTTTACATCAGAACAATCTGGGAAATTTTTCAGAACAGATATACTCAAGCCCTAGCCCAAACCTATAGAAGCTGGTAAGACACAGGAATGTTTTATTGAAAAAAATTCTCAACCCTGGTTAAGAAACACTGGTCTAGAATTTTGCTCCATTTAATACTAGATGTTAAACACCAGGCACAAATTAGACTATGACTACATTCTATGTGTGTGACAAGGGAAGGAGAGGCAGGTTGCATAGATGAAAAATATATAAGAATTTACAGATTAATCATTAGAACAAGCACATGAGTTTGGCATAAGTACTAGATACAAGTTTAATATTTAAAATTAATAATATTTCTATATACTGGCCACAAAAAGGTAGAAATTAATTTTTAAAATTACAATTTTAAAGCATGAGAAGTATCAAATACCAATGAATAAATCCACTAAAAGATGTGAATAAAACTATAAAGCTATATTATTGAGACTATTAAAGAGATACAAATGAGTAGAGAGATACATCATTTTCAGACAGTGGACTCAATATTGTGAAAATGTCAAATCTTTCCAATTTGGCAAATATGATACTGTCTCAAAAAAAAAAATTACAATATGTTTCCTCTTTGGGTGAGGGGGTAGGCAGGACTTGACAAACTGTTTCTAAAATACAAAAGAAAATGCAAAGGGCCAAGAATAACCAAGACATTCTAGAAATGATGAGTGGACTTTCTCTAACAAATATCAAGACAATGACAAAGCTATAATATTTACAATATTTAAGACATTGTGGTCTTGGTACAAGATATATAAATGTAGATATATATTTACCAATTATTTACCAATGGAACAAAAAAAAATTCCAAGAAACTTGATTTATAATGAAATGCCAGTGCAGAATCATGGAGAAGAGATGGTCACTGTTTGGTTGGTTGGTTTTTTTTACAATAAATGATAACTGGGATAATTTCACATCAATATAGGAAAAACTGACATTGACCAAAGTTAAAACTTAACTCTAATTTAGATCTAAATGTGAAAAAGAAAAACAATAAAGTTTTAAAAAATAGAATAAAAGAATACTTTATGATTTCAGGGTCAGGAATTCTTTTTAAAAACACAACTATAGAAAGAGAAGTCAAGATGGCAGAGTAGGAGGATGCATCTCCTCACAACTAGGGCACCTACCAGGCACTGGTGGGGGACATCAGACACCTAAAGGGATGGGAGAAATCCCCACGTGACCATGTAGGATGGGGGGGAAGAAAGGGGGAAGGAAAAGTGGAGGTGGAACGGGACTGGCACCTCCGAGGGGCAGCTGGGAGAGGGGAGGGGTTCCCATGATCGGAGAGGTAAAAGCACAGAGTGGGGATTAGCGGGGATGGGGAGAGGCTTTCAGGGGTCAGAGAGGAATGCAGTCAGCATTTCCCCCACCCACTTAAAGGGACACCTCCAGCTGCATTGAGCCTAAGCCCTGCTCCCCCACCCTCCCCAAGACCTCTTCTGGCATTATTTTCTTCCTTTTTTTTTCCTGCTATTGTGGTTCTGTTTAGCTTGTTGTTGTTTCATTTATATTTTTTCTAATATATATTTATTTTCTAATTTTATTTTATTTTTTATTCTTTGTTATTGTTCTCCTTTTTGTTTGTTGCCTTTTTTTTAACAGAGAAACTCAGACCCCAGGGAATATTAATTGGTGTGAGATCTCCTGGAGGTCTTCATCTCAGCACCAAGACTCTACACAACTGCCTGCAAACCCAGTGCTGGACGCCTCAGGCCAAACAACCAGCAAGACAGAAACAAAGCTCCAGCCATCAAAAAAAAAAATGAGATGACAAAAAATATGTTACAGGCAGAGGAGCAAGGTAAAAACTTACAAGACCAAATAAATGAAGAGGAAACAGGCAACCTACCTGAAAAAGAATTCACAGTAATGATAGTAAAGAAGATTCAAAATCTCGGAAATAAAATGGAGGCATGGATCGAGAAAATAAAAGAAATCTTTAACAAGAACCAAGAAGAACTTAAAAAAAAAAAAAACAGTGATGAACACAACAATAACTGAAATGAAAAATACACTAGAAGGAATCAATAGCAGAATAACTGAAGCAGAAGAACGAATAAGTGACCTGGAAGATAGACTGTTGGCAATAACTGCCAAGGAGCTGAATTAAAAAAAAAAAAAAAGAATGAAGAGAAATGAGGACAGTCTCAGAGACATCTGGCACAACATTAAATGTACCAACATTCAAATTATAGGAGTCCCAGAAGAAGAAGAGAAAGAGAAAGGGTCTGAGAAAATATTTGAAGAGATTATAGTCGAAAACATCCCTAACATGGGAAAGGAAATAGCCACCCAAGTCCAGGAAGCTCACAGAGTAACATACAGGATAAACCCAAGGAGAAACACACCAAGACACATATTAATCAAGCTAACAAAAATTAAATTCAAAGAAAAAATATTTAAAATGGCAAGGGAAATGCCACAAATAACATACAAGGGAATCCCCATAAAGTTATCAGCTGATTTTTCAGCAGAAATTCTTCAGGCAAGAAGGGAGTGGCAGAATATATTTAAAGTGATGAAAAGGAAATACCTACAACCAATATTACTCTACCCAGCAAGGATCTCATTCAGATTAGACAGAGAAATCGAAAGCTTTACAGACAAGCAAAAGTTAAGAGACTTCAGCACCACCAAACCAGCTTTACAACAAATGCTAAAGGAACATCTCTAGGCAAGAAACACAAGAGAAGAAAAAGATCCACAGAAACAAACCCAAAACTATTAAGAAAATGGTAAGAGGAACATACATATTGATAATTCCTTAAACGTGAATGGATTAAATGCTCCAACCAAAAGACACAGGCTTGCTGAATGGATACAAAAACAAGATCCATATATATGCTGTCTACAAGAGACCCACTTCAGACCTAGGGACACATACAGACTGAAAGTGAAGGGATGGAAAAAGATATTCCATGCAAATGGAAATCAAAAGAAAGTTCGAGTACCAATACTCATATCAGATAAAATAGACTTTAAAATAAAGACTATTACAAAAGACAAAGAAGGACACTACATAATGATCAAGGGAGCAATCCAAGAAGAAGATATAACAATTGCAAATATTTATGCACCCAACATAGGAGCACCTCAATACATAAGGCAACTGCTAACAGCCATAAAAGAGGAAATCGACAGTAATACAACAATAGTGAGGGACTTTAACACCTCACTTACACCAATGGACAGATCATTGAAACAGAAAATTAATAAGGAAACACAAGCTTTAAATGACATAATAGACCAGATAGATTTAATTGATATTTATAGGACATTCTATCCAAAAACAGCAGATTACACTTTCTTCTCAAGTGCACACGGAACATTCTCCAGGATAGATCACATCTTGGGTCACAAATCAATTCTCAATAAATTTAAGAAAATTGAAATCATATCAAACATCTTTTCTGACCACAGTGCTATGAGATTAGAAATCAATTACAGAGGAAAAACACGTAAAAAAAACAAACACATGGAGGCTAATCAATACGTGACTAAACAAGCAAGAGATCACTGAAGAAATCAAAGAAGAAATCAAAAAAATACCTAAATACAAATTACAATGAAAACATGACGACCCAAAACCTATGGGATGCAGCAAAAGCAGTGCTAAAAGGGAAGTTTATAGCAATACAAGCCTACCTCAAGAAACAACAAACATCTCAAATAAACAATCTAACCTTACACCTAAAGGAGCTAGAGAAAGAAGAACAAACAAAACCCAAAGTTAGTAGAAGGAAAGAAATCATAAAGATCAGAGCAGAAATAAATGAAATAGAAACAAAGAAAACAATAGCAAAGATCAATAAAACTAAAAGCTGGTTCTTTGAGAAGATAAACAAAATTGATAACCCATTAGCCAGACTCATCAAGAAGAAGAGGGAGAGGACTCAAATCAATAAAATTAGAAATGAAAAAGGAGAAGTTACAACAGACACCACAGAAATACAAAGCATCCTAAGAGACTACTACAAACAACTATATGCCACAAAAATGGACAACCTGGAGGAAATGGATAAATTCTTGGAAAGGTACAACTTTCTAAGACTGAACCAGGAAGAATTAGAAAATATACACAGATCAATCACAAGTAATAAAACTGAAACTTCAAATAAAATCTTCCAACAAACAAAAGTCCAGGACCAGATGGCTTCATAGATGAATTCTATCAAACATTCAGAGAAGAACTAACACCTATCCATCTCAAACTCTTTTTAAAACTTGCAGAGGGGGGCTTCCCTGGTGGCGCAGTGGTTGAGAATCTGCCTGCCAATGCAGGGGACACGGGTTCGAGCCCTGGTCTGGGAGGATCCCACATGCCATGGAGCAACTAGGCCCATGAGCCACAACTACTGAGCCTGCGCGTCTGGAGCCTGTGTTCCACAACAAGAGAGGCCGCGATAGTGAGAGGCCCGCGCACCGTGATGAAGAGTGGCCCCCGCTTGCCGCAACTAGAGAAAGCCCTCGCACAGAGACGAAGACCCAACACAGCCATAAATAAATTAATTAATAAATTAATTAATAAATAAAGCCAGAAAACATCTTTAAAAAAAAAAAAAAAAAAAAACTTGCAGAGGGACAAACACTCCCAAACTCATTCTACGAGGCCTCCATCATCCTGATACAAAAACTAGACAAAGATATCACAAAAAAAGAAAATTAAAGAGAATATCACTGATGGACATAGACACAAAAATCCTCAACAAACTAATAGCAAACAGAATCCAACAACACATTGAAAGGATCGTACACCATTACCAAGTGGGATTTATCCCAGGGATGCAAGGATTCTTCAATATATACAAATCAATCAATGTGATACACCATATTAACAAATTAAAGAATAAAAACCATATGATCGGGCTTCCCTGGTGGCGCAGTGGTTGAGGGTCCACCTGCCAATGTGGGGGACATGGGTTCGGGTCCTGGTCTGGGAAGAGCCCACATGCCACGGAGCCACTACACCCGCCAGCCACAACTACTGAGACTGCGCACCTGGAGCCCGTGCTCCACAACAAGAGAAGCCACCGCAATGAGAGGCCCACGCACTGCAATGAAGAGTAGCCCCCACTCACCGCAACTAGAGAAAGCCCGTGCACAACAACGAAGACCCAGCACAGCCAAAAATAAATTAAATAAATTAAAAAAAAAACATATGATCATCTCAATAGATGCAGAAAAAACCTTTGACAATATTCAACAATGATTTATGATAAAAAAAAGCTCTCCAGAAAGTGGGGAGTGGAGGAGCCTACCTCAATGTAATAAAAGCCATATATGACAAACCCACAGCCAACATCATTCTCAATGGTGAAAAACTGAAAACATTTCCTCTAAGATCAGGAACAAGACAAGGGTGCCCACTCTCACCACTATTATTCAACATGGTTTTGGAAGTCCTAGCCACAGCAATCAGAGAAGAAAAAGAAATAAAAGGATTCTAAATTGGAAAAGAAGAAGTAAAACTGTCATGCTTTGCAGGTGACATGATACTATACGTTGAAAATCTTAAAGATGCCACCAGAAAACTACTAGAGCTAATCAATGAATTTGGTAAAGTTTCAGGATACTAAATTCATGCACAGAAATCTCTTGCATTCCTATACATTAGCAATGAAAGATCAGAAAGAGAAATTAAGGAAACAACCCCATTTACCATTACATCAAAAAGAATAAAATACCTAGGAATAAACCAACTTAAGGAGGCAAAAATCTATACTCAGAAAACTATAAGATACTGATGAAAGAAATCAAAGATGACACAGACAGATGGAGAGATAGATATACCATATTCTTGGATTGGAAGAATCAATATTGTCAAAATGACTATATTACCCAAAGCAATCAACAGATTCAATGCAATCCCTATCAAATTACCAATGGCATTTTTCACAGAATTAGAACAAAAAAGTTTACAGTTTGTATGGAAACACAGAAGACCCCAAATAGCCAAAGCAATTTTGAGAAAGAAAAATGGAGCTGGAGGAATCAGGCTCCCTGACTTCAGACTATACTACAAAGCTACAGTAATCAAGGCAGTATGGTATGGTACAAAACCAGAAATATAGATCAGTGGCACAGGATAGAAGCCCAGAGATAAACCCATGCACCCATGGTCAAGTAATCTATGAGGAAGGAGGTAAGAATATACAGTGGAGAAAAGACAATCTCTTCAATAAGTGGTGCTGGGAAACTGGACAGCTACTGACCAAAAGATTAAATTAAGGGCTTCCCTAGTGGTGCAGTGGTTAAGAGTCCACCTGCCAATGCAGGGGACATGAGTTCAAGCCCTGGTCCAGGAAGATCCCACATGCCACGGAACAACTAAGCCCTCGTGCCACAACTACTGGAGCCTGCACGCCTAGAGCCTGTGCTCCGCAACAAGAGAAGCCACTGCAATGAGAAGACTGTGCACCACAAAGAAGAGTAGCCCACATGCACCACAACGAAGAGTAGCCCACATTCACCACAACTAAGCCCACATGCAGCAACAAAGACCCAACGCTGCCAAAAACAGATTAATTAATTAATTTTTTTAAAAACCTAAAAATAGAACTACCATATGACCCAGCAATCCCACTACTGGGCATATACCCAGAGAAAACCATAATTCAAGAAGACACATGCACCCCAATATTCATTGCAGCATTATTTACAATAGCCAGGACATGGAAACAACCTAAATGTCCATCAACAGATGAATGGATAAAGAAGAAGTGGTACATATATACAATGGAATATTACTCAGCCATAAAAGGGAACAAAATTGGGTCATTTGTACAGACGTGGGTGGACCTAGAGTCTGTCATACAGAGTGAAGTAAGTCAGAAAGAGAAAAGCAAATATTGTATATTAACACATATATGTGGATCCTAGAAAAATGGTATAGATGAACTTATTTGCATATAAGGAATAGAGATGCAGAGGTAGAGAACAGACGTGTGGACACGGTGGGAAAGGGGAGGGTGGGACAAATTGGGAGATTAGGATTGACATATATACACTACCATGTGTAAAGTAGCTAGTGGTAACCTGCTGTATAGAACAGGGAGCTCAGCTCGGTGCTCTGTGATGACCTAGATGGGTGGGATTGTGGGGGGGCTAGGAGAGAGGTCCAAGAGGGAGGAGATATATGTATACATATAGCTGATTCACTTTGCTGTACAGAAGAAACTAGCACAACTTTGTAAAGCAACTATACTCCAACAACAAAAAATCATACAACTATAAAAATTGGTAAATTTGATGACATTAAAATTTTAAATGTCTTCTCTTCTAAGTCATCACTGAGGGGACGGAAGGGCAAACTATGGAGTAGAAGAAGACATGTGCAATGTGTAAATTTCACAAACAATAAAAATATTTTGTATAATTTTTTCATTAATAATCATGAAAATGCAAACAAAGCACCATAAGATGTCATGATACACCCTCCAGGAAAACTAAAATTAAAAAGACTGATCATATCAAGTGTTAGAGAAAACTTGAAGCCACAGGAACCTTTGTATATTACAGGTGGAAGAATAAATTGCTACAATTGCTTTGGAAAAATATTTGACAGCCCTATTGAAGTTGAATATACACAAGCCTTATGAACCAACAATCCTACCCTAGGTAGTTACCAAAAGAAAAGTGAACCAAGAGACATTTACAAAAATGTTCATGTCAGGATTTTTTATAGCAACTGAATGTCCATCAGCAATAAAATGGTGCTATATGCCATGGAATACTATGCCGCACAGAAAATTAACTGTGGCAATGGGTGAATGTCATAAAAATAATATTGAGCAAGAGAAGCCAGACACAAAAGAACACATTATTTTATTTCTATAGAGTTTGAAAACAAAACTAACTATAATGTTTAGAAATGCACATTTTGGCAAAAAAAAAGTGTAAAGAAAAGCAAAGAAGCAAGTATCATAAAAGTCAGGATAGGGGATACATCCAGCAGGAGAAGCTGTGGGATGTGACTCAAAGAGCTCTGCAAGGGGCTTCTGGGATGTCATCAGCCTGCCATATCTGACCCTGTCAGTGGCTACGTGGTTGTTCACTTTATAATCCTTTATTAAATTGTATATAATGTGGTCTGTACATTTCTGTGTGCATATTTCACAATTTTTAAATTGTGAATATAAAATAATATATATAAATAATATAATATAATATAAAAACAAACCAAGAAGTGTTTCTTATAAAGATCTCCTGCAAAAATTGACACTATTAACCATTAACCACTCCATTATGTATTAAACACTCTAAACACAAAAGCATAACCTGTGGTTAATAAACACTGTGAAGGTACATCAAAACAAGAGTACAGTCTAAACTCATTATCTCCCATCTCCAACCTTCCCCCTCTTCCTGTACACCCTACCTCATTGAATTTATTCATTACATTCTAATTGAATACTACACTTGAAGCGTATTCTCAGAGTACTCTGCTAGACTCTGAAGATATAAAGATGCATAATACACATTTTCTTTGCCTTAGCAAAATACCTGGAATACCGTAGGTATCCAATAAAAGTTAAGTGAACAAATTCATTTATTATTATATCCCCAAAGTATTTACAATCTAATAAGTCCACCAGCTCATAGTTCAGAGCACAGCTCCAATACTTGAGCAAGCGTTCACAAGAATTCCCAAGATTTGATTAAACTAATACACATGTAGGTAGTATGAAATAGACTAAGTCACTCTGGAACCAGATACTACTCCTCTGATCTGAAGTATGGGTTGAAATAGATTGTTGACTCTGTCAAGGGAAAACAGAAATCATGTGACCTTCCCCCCAGCTGCCGAACTACTCAAGATATATGATAAAAGTCTCTACTTAAATATGATCTTAATATTTTAATCAGCCAAAAGATATTTATTAACAAGGCTCTGGGGTCAGCCTGCCTGAGTCTGACTCCCAGCTCTGCCCTTCAGCAGCCAGTGACCTTGGTAAATCAGCCACCCTGCACCTCATCTCTGTAATCTCATCACTCACTGAAAGTGTTAGGAGTTGCAATGATAACGAAATGAGGAATGAACAGACTAACGTGTGCAAAGTTCTTACGACTATGCTGGCACAAAGAAATTGATCAATAAATGTGAGCTCTTGTGATTCATCCAGCAAATATATATTAAGCACCTCTTATTGGATAGGCATTAGGAATACATTTAATGAACAAATCAAATGTGATTGCTGCCTTCACGGAATTTTCAGTGCAAAACAACAGGCAAATAAACAAGCAAGCAAAATATATTCCTGAATAGGTGACTATTTTTTGGTTCTGGTTTTGGTTTTAACTGGGGAGCTATTCCATTTCTCTGAAGTTTTATGACTCCCTTCCCTCTACACTTCCCAAGAGAGTATCTAAACTGGCAACCAGAGGGAATTCCCCCAAAAGACACTATGTTCCCCAATCTACAGTTCTCAGTTGGAAATGACAAAGAAAAGCAGCAAGTGGCTTTGAAGTCCAGTTTGTAAGCTACATTAACACTACCCCATCCTACATGCCAGTTTTCTTTTCCATTCTGCTTTCTTCCTCTATTGTTTTGAACAACAGATACATGTAAAACAGGACAGAAAGATGGAAGGAAGATGTTTCTGAGGCAGAGAAAACAGAGAGAAAGACAGAAACAGGCTGTCCAGAATTGAGCCAGAATATTTATGGGATAGATATTTTTATTCTAAAATTGAATCTTAATTATTTTAACATATATACCTCACTGTTCCTTTACAGGAAATCAAGTCAAACTACAATGTCTCTACAGATATGCTAGTGAAATAAAAATGTTACCGTTTTAAGACAATAAATACTTCAGTGGAAAAATAAAGAAGCAATGTAAATGTGTATGAGAAAACCAGCAGTGGGCTTTTGATTACCTTGGGTCTCCAGAGTTCTTTCTACATTGAGTATATTACAGAAAGAAAAGGAACATTCTCTCAGACTAGTCATTTATTATTTATTTTATGCCTTAATTATTTGTGGGAATTCCTGACAGCTTTTTACTCAGCCAGTTCTACTGACAGTCAAATTTGTACATTAAGGAGAAGGAAGACAAAGTATCAACTTGAGAGGAGAAAACCAAGCTGGCAGCTGAGTGGTTATGAGCTTCATAGCTGCAAATTTAGAAATAATTTGATTTAAGGAGGATAATAAAGAAAAAAGAAAAAATGATGCTAATGACGCAATTTGACCCCTTTCATAGGAGTTGTTTTGAGAACGTCACTGGTAAAAAAAAAGGTAGCTATAAGTCACTAGATTTGGGAGTTTTCCTTCGCTCTGCTCCGGTTGTCATATCGTGGCTGTCTATGACTATAGGAGACCCTTGTACATCCCTGGAGAGAGACAGCACTTGGTTCTGGAGCAAGGGGATGATGGTGTGATAATAATGATTCAGGAAAGTTAATTTGGTAGCATGAGGATTTATTGGAGTCCATTCATTCATTCATTCACACATACAAAGAATACCATGCACTCTTTTAAGTATTAGGTTAGGAGACTATTTAAGTAATCTAGTTTGAAAGAATGAACATTTGAACCAGAATAGTAGCTCTAATACCTTCCTAATTCCTACAAATTAGTTTATTTCAATCAGAAAGAGTTTCTGTTTCTTTTGGTACTGGCTTTAGTTTTGGTTTATTGAGGTTGTTTACATCTTTGTTGTTGTTTCTCTGTTTTCACTTATTTGTTTGTTTTTTAGGCATGGTCAATTATGTTCACTCACCCATGCACAAAAACTCATCCTTGTATCCTAAAGATCAATAGAACTCATTGACTATCTAGGATAAGACCTATTTTGAAGACTTCACCCAAGGTTTTATTCTTTTACTGTTATTTCTAACACCCAAATATAACAGTTACCATTTCTGGAGACCTATTCAGTTACTGACTGTTCTTGCTACTTTAAACCCAATATAACTACTCCTTATAACAAAATAGAAAGAAAATTATTATTACTATTCCTATTTTACAGATTGAAAACTTGAGGTTCAGTGAGGTTAATAATAGCTCCATAACTCGTTAACAGTGGAGCATAATAGCTCCATAACTCGTTAACTTGTCTGGCTCAAAAGCCCATGTTCTTCAGGGTTTTACTTATTTTGTTCCTTTCATAAAAATTTGACCTTAAAGAGTAGCACAATGACAATTACAATGCCTCTAAATTTATATCAAAATGGGAAACTGCTCTTGATTTTATTATAGCAGCTCTCCAGAGGATTTATTCCAGCAGCTTCTGATAAGAGAGTGAGCACACAAGACAGGCATTATTTGTTCCCCATGCACACGCACCAGGATCTCATGTTTCCTCATTGCCTTGCATATTACACTCTTTTCTTTGAAGGGAATCCCATTTTCCCACCTGCATCCGTCATTCATCTGTCATCCCATTCACCTGGTGAGGTTTTTAACTAGACGATTTTTTTTTTTAATCTTTTTTGGCTAACCTTGTCTCTCCAGCTCTTTACTCTGACTACAGTTTTAAAGCTCAGCTCATCTTCTTGTCCCCAGTACACCATCTTGGGAGTAGTAATTAAAACAGGTGCAAAATTTTGCAGTTAACATATTAAAAGATAGGGTCAACCTGTTTAGGTTGGTCTGAGCTTCCGTTTCATCTTACAGGAGCCACACTGCAGTATCCTATACAACCTGAGCAGAGTAATTTAGGAGTGGTTTAAGGAGGGAGCTTCAAGGTGCTGTTGCTTAAGGTTTGAAGAGTGACCCATACAGCAAGAGCATGACCCCTTCTCAAACACCCCTCGGAGCAGCAGATGTACTCTGCTGAAATCTCACCTCCTTCTTCTGATGTAGCTGATGAAAGTGCTTCTGAAGAAGAGCAAAGACCTGTGTTATCACAAGGCATAGCATTTCCCCATTGCATTTGAATTGAGTATATTGCTTTTTCAGTTTTGCTAAGATTACACAAAAATGTAATTACCTAAACACTATTCACCTGGGAACCCTGAATGCTAAGACAGCCGCCCTGAGGGAGAGAAGCTTCCAAATGGTGGAGATGCTTTTTCCCTGAATCTAGAATTCTGCCTGGTTTCATCAGTTATAATTAACCCAGGCAGCATAGGAAAGCAGTGTGCATTTTTACACTGCTCTAGAACCCCATAGTTGCTCCATGTGGGACAACATGTGTACTTATTTTTTTATGTAGGATTTTGTGAGCTCAGTGTTCTCCTTTCCAATTTTTTCCTATTTAGTCTGCCCAGAGACCTTGTGAATACCCGTGTATTCTCTGCAAATAAAATTCAGTTTGAGATTAGCTTTATTTTAAAAATAGTAGTTGAACCTAGTCATATGAGTTTGGGGCCTAAATGAGAACTTAAATTTGGATTAATATCCCCAGCTGGTGCCCCAGGTTTCAAGCACTTTTGAAAGCAGGATAAAAGTTCAGGCCAGGGACATAAGAGAAATACTGTGTTTTGTTTTTTTCAATCTTTTAGTGAAGCAGTAAAATTAGGGTAGCTGTAATTCTAGTTGTTTAGCAGCCAACATTATTATCTCAATAACCATATCTACACACAGGAAAGTTATGTGTCTTAGAAAAAAATCAATACTTTGTGTGGCTTGCTCTTTATTTTTTTAATTGAGGTATAGTTCATTTACAATATTATATTAGTTTCAGGTGTACAACATAGTGATTCAAAAATTTTATAGATTATATGCCATTTATAGTTATTATAAAATATTGGCTATATTCCCTGTGCTGTGCAATATATCCTTGTAGCTTATTTATTTTATACATTGTGTTTTGTAGCTATTAATTCCCTACCCCTATCATCCCCTCCCCTCTTCCCTCTCCCTTCTGATACCCACTAGTTTGTTTTCTATATCTGTAAGTCTGTGTTTTGTTATGTTTACTAGTTTGTTTTATTTTTTAGATCCCATACATAAGTAATATCATACAATATTTGTCTTTTTCTGTCTGACTTATTTCACTAAGTATAATACCTCCAAGTCCATCCATGTTGTTGCAAATGGAAGAATTTCACTCCTTTTTATGACTGAGTAGTATTCTAGTGTGTGTGCATGTGTGTGTGTGTATATATATATATATATATATATATATATATGCCACATCTTCTTTATCCATTCATCTGTTGATGGACATGTAGGTTGCTTCCATATCTTGGCTACTGTTAATAACACTGCTATGAACATTGGGGTGCCTGTATCTTTTCAAATTAGTGTTTTTATTTTCTTCAGATAAAAACCCAGGAGTGGAATTGCTGGATCACATGGTAATTCCATTTTTAGTTTTTTGAGGAACCTCTATACTTTTTCACAGTGGGTGTACCAATTTACATTTCCACCAACAAGGTACAAGGGCTCTCTTATTTGGCTTGCTCTTTAAAAAGCAAAAACATTTTTTACTTGAGGTTGGCAAAAGGGACAGTGAGAATAGAGAATGAGAAGGAAAAGAAAATAAAATAGGAAAGGCAATAACAATGTTATATGTTTTAAACAAATTTTAGAGATTGATGCATGTGAAGCAAATAACATAGTACCAGTCATATAAGTTCTAGTTAGGAAGAGAAAGAAGCGAGATGAGGTGACTGCCATCACCTTCATCTTCATCATAATTGTATATCCAATTATGATACAGTATATCTTACTTCTTTTGAGCCTAATAAGCCTAATAATAAGTAAGATATACTTCAGTATATCTTACTTCATTTGAGCCTAATAACATCTCTGAGTAGATAGCTGGGATAGCTAGTGATAATATTAGTATTACATGTAATGTTGGTTGAGGTCAACAAAATCTTTATTGAGTCAGGCACAGCACTAGGTGCTGAAAATGCAGTGATTAGAGGGAAAATGTCCAGTTCTAAGAAGGCAGTTTGAAATATACATGCCCCAAATCTCACTAAAACTATAGCAAAGAATTTTTTTCTAGAGATAGACATTAGCCATGGAAATACAGAACCCTAGAGAGAAGATATGAGCAATAAAATGTTGGATCAGAAAGAATGTAAGATCCTCCATTACCACTGATATTCCAAATGAGGCATGAACACATATATTCATAGGCTTGACTGAGGAGAGGGAGAATACCTCATTTTTCTATGGAACAAAGAGGTGTCCTGGCCCTGAAGCATAGCTTGGGAGTTCCCACACTGTAGCTGCCAAAACAACCTGAGCTCTCCCTGTAATTTAATGAGCTGAATCATCCCCATGGAACCAGATCCTTGCCCAATCCTAGAAATGGGGAGGGAGGGAGGGAGCAGAAAGACCAAAAATCTGTCTCTCCTTAGGAAGGTTGTTGAAAGCTTTAGGGGAAAAGGTTAGATCCTTCTTTACTCCCACTCTCACACCACCACCACCCCTGCCAAGAGATGAGAATTTATTCTCTAGAGAAAGTAAAGGGTCTTTGGCAAAGTAGAAAAGATGTATGCCATGCTGAAAAGAAAGAAATTAAGTGGCCATATGTGTGTTGATGCTACATGGAGAAGCCCCTAGCCCTCTTCCTCCAGTCAACCTCTAGAGACTTTGTAGTTAGTCTTTTACTCTTTAAGCAGGAGAGAAAAAAGCAACTTCTCTGGAAACCTAACACTAACCCTAACCAACTCCCTTCCCACACACAAAGGGGCCTAAAGATATTGACACCAGGAATTCCTCCAGAAATGTCTCACCCAGACTATCTGGCAATAAAGCTTGAAGTCAGATAGCACTACTCATACCCTCAGGGTTTCCAAACAGTTTGTTAATGCTCCAGTCTTAATCATGAATAGACAATCAAGAATAATGAGACATCTATGAGAAAATTCTGATGTGGAGTCTAACACTAAAACAAAACAAACAAAAGCAACTTGGAGAAAACATAAACTATGCAACGAGAAAAAAATCAACAATAACAACAACAACTATTATTACTACCCTTTGAGACATAAGAGAGTTATTTTATTCATGAAATAAGAAGTTGATGCTATTAAAAAGAACTTTTAGAATTTAGCAATATCATAGCAAAAATGAAACAAAACAGAAACTCAATAGAGGGCTGAAAGAAAATGTTAGAGTAATTGTCACAAAAGTAGGTTAAAAATAAGAGATGGAAAATGTATGAATATTATTTCAAGAGGTCCAACATTCAAATAATAGGTTTTCAGAATGAAAGTACCAAGAAAATTGAGGGGAAACATTATCGAAGAAAGAATGTAAGAAAATTTCCAACAACTGCAAACCATACGTATCCAGATTGAAAAGGACCATGGAATGCCCAACAAATTGATGAAAATCGACCCATACCAGGGCTAATCATTGTGAAATTTCAGAAACCTGGGAAAAAAGTTCTACTAGCTTATCAAAAAAAAACGGAGAAGAAGAAGAACAGAGGACATATAAAGGAACAATGATCTGAATAGCACACTGGAAGCAATAGAGTAATGCCTTCAAAAGTCTGAAATAAAATTATTTCTAACCTAGAATTCTATATCCAGCCAAATGTTCCATCAACTGTCAGGGTAAAACAAGGACATTTTTAGATCTTCAAGATGCAAAACAAAACCAGAAAACAAAAACAAAAAACAATGTATCTACTTTACTAAGAGAGTGGAAAATGTCTGTCACCAAAATATGTGAATAAACCAAGAGATCAGAAAACAAAGAAAGAAAAAACCCAAAACTAGAGGAAAAGGAAGGGAATCTGTAGAGAAGGGAGAAGTCCCACAGAAGCCACTCATTCAGACTGAAGCAGTGCAATTCAGGAACCAGGTTTTGGGCAGCTGTCACCATGCCCTTTGTCATTCAACTATCTTTTTCTTTTTTTGATTTTTATTTATTTATATTTTTATACAGCAGGTTATTACTTACCTATTTTATACATATTAGTGTATATATGTTGATCCCAATCTCCAAATTCATCCCACCAACACCACCCCCACCCCAACTTACCCCCCTTGGTGTCCATAAATTTGTTCTCTACATCTGTGTCTCTATTTCTGTCTTGCAAACCAGTTCATCTGTACCCTTTTTCTAGATTCCACATATATGTGTTTATATACGATATTTGTATTCCTCTTTCTGACTTACTTCACTCTGTATGACAGTCTCTAGGTCCATCCACGTCTCTACAAATGACCCAATTTCGTTCCTTTGTATGGCTGAGTAATATTCCATTGTATATATGTACATCTGCTTTATCCATTCATTTGTTGATGGGCATTTAGGTTGCTTCCATGAACTGGCTATTGTAAATAGTGCTGCAATGAACATTGGGGTGCATGTGTCTTTTTGAATTATGGTTTTCTCTGGGTATATGCCCAGTAGTGGGATTGCTGGGTCATATGGTAATTCTATTTTTAGTTTTTTAAGGAACCTCCATACAGTTCTCCATAGTGGCTGTATCAATTTAAATTCCCACCAACAGTGCAAGAGGGTTACCTTTTCTCCACACCTTTTGAGCATTTGTTCTCTGTAGATATTTTGATGATGGCCATCCTGACTGGTGTGAGGTGGTACCTCATTTTAGTTTTGATTTGCATTTCTCTAATAATTAGTGATGTTGAGCAGCTCTTCATGTGCCTCTTGGCCATCTATATGTCTTCTTTGGAGAAATGTGTATTCAGGTCTTCTGTCCAGTTTTTGATTGGGTTGTTTTTTTGTTTTTTGTTTTTTAATATTGAGCTGCATGAGCTGTTTATATATTTTGGGGATTAATTCTTTGTCCACTGATTCATTTGCAAATATTTTCTCCCATTCTGAGGGTTGTCTTTTCATCTCGTTTATAGTTTCCTTTGCTGTGCAAAAGCTTTGAAGTTTCATTAAGTCCCATTTGTTTATTTTTGTTTTTATTTCCATTACTCTAGGAGGTGGTTCAAAAAAGATCTTGCTGTGATTTATATCAAAGAGTGTTCTTCCTATGTTTTCCCCTAAGAGTTTTATAGTGTCCAGTCTTACATTTAGGTATTTAATCCATTTTGAGTTTATTTTTGTGTATGGTGTTAGGGAGTGTTGTAATTTCATTCTTTTACATGTAGCTGCCCAGTTTTCCCAGCACAACTTATTGAAGAGATTATCTTTTCTCCATTGTATATCCTTGCCTCCTTTGTCAGAGATTAGTTGACCATAGGTGTGTGGGTTTATCTCTGGGCTTTCTATGCTGTTCCATTGATCTATATTTCTGTTTTTGTGCCAGTACCATATTGTCTTGATTACTGTAGCTTTGTAGTATAGTCGGAAGTCAGGGAGTCTGATTCCTCCAACTCCGTTTTTTTCCCCCTCATGATTGCTTTGGTTATTCGGGGTCTTTTTTGTCTCCATACAAATTTTAAGATTTTTTGTTCTAGTTCTGTAAAAAATGCCATTGGTAATTTGATAGGGATTGCATTGAATCTGTAGATTGCTTTGGGTAGTATAGTCATTTTCACAATATTGATTCTTCCAATCCAAGAACATGATATATATCTCCATCTGTTTGTGTCATCTTTGATTTCTTTCATCAGTGTCTTATAGTTTTCTGAGTACAGGTCTTTTACCTCCTTAAGAAGGTTTATTCCTAGGTATTTTATTATTTTTGTTGCAATGGTGAATGGAATGTTCCCTTAATTTCTCTTTCTGATCTTTTGTTGTTAGTGTATAGGAATGCAAGTGATTTCTGTGCATTAGTTTATCCCAGGGATGCAAGGATTCTTCAATATGCAAATCATTCAATGTGATACACCATATTAACAAACTGATTAATAAAAACCATATGATCATCTCAATAGATGCAGAAAAAGCTTTTGACAAAATTCAACACCGATTTATGATAAAAACTCTCCAGAAAGTGGGCACAGAAGGAACCTATCTCAACATAATAAAGACCATATATGACAAACCCACAGCCAACATCGTTCTCAATGGTGAAAAACTGAAAGCATTTCCTCTAAGATCAGGAAAAAGACAAAGATGTCCACTCTCACCACTATTATTCAACATAGTTTTGGAAGTCCTAGCCACGGCAATCAGAGAAGAAAAAGAAATAAAAGGAATCCAAATTGGAAAAGAAGAAGTAAAACTGTCACTGTTTGCAGATTACATGATACTATACATAGAGAATCCTAAAAATTCCACCAGAAAACTACTAGAGCTAATCAATGAATTTGTTAAAGTTGCAGGATTCAACTATTTTTTCAATCTGACTAAACTACTGAATGATGTGCTCTTTTGAATAAGCAAGTAAAACCAAGAAGGAAGAAGACATAAAATCCAAGAAATGGGTAAACAAATTCAGAAGAAAGGTAAAGAGAATTCCAAGTAAAGAAAAAGGAAAACTTAAGATATTATCTGGGAATACCAAATGAAATAATGTCTCAAAAGATTTCGCTAAGAAAAAAATTGTAACTATACATACCTTAATGCTATGAAAATGATGCTGAGAGACTAATAAAAAATATGAGAAGAATAAGTGCAAGTGGAAAAATTATTAACTTTAGTAAAAACAAAAATAAGAAAAAAAACATAATCACATGACAGCATTCATTTGTAAATAGTATATGCATAGGCATAATAATGAATAATAAAAATGAATAATATTTAATCAAAACTACAACTATATTGGGAGGATGGGGAAAATAGAGTTGTTAGTTAAAATTAAGTCTAGAAAGTCAGTAGAAAATATGTAAAACAAAAATAGTAATAAACACACTTATTTAGAAATACAAGGGTGTGAAATGCCTGAAGAAACAATTAAAAAAGACCAACCTTGTTACCAGTTGGAAGGGGTCTGGGTGTCAGTGAAGTGCAATGGGTGGGGAACTGCTGAATTTTATTATTAATATTTTAGTATTATTTAGCTTTTTAAACCATGTATATATTATATTGATAAAAAATTTAAATGATTAAAATGCCTAGCTCAGTCACCGTTTTATCTCCTGTACCCAGCACATTGATTATCATATAGTAAGCCTTTTTTTAAATTAAAGTATAGTTAATTTACAATGTTGTGTTAGTTTTAAGTGTACAGCAGGTGATTCAATTATATATATATATATATATATATATATATATATTCTTTTTCAGATTCTTTTCCATTATAAGTTATTGTAAGATATTGAGTATAGTTCCCTGTGCTATGCAGTAGGTCCTTGTCATTTACCTATGTTATATATAGTAGCAAGTATGTGTTAATCCCAAACTCCTAATTTATCTCTCCACCACCTCTACTATCCCCTTTGGTAACCAAAATTTGTTTTCTATGTCTGTGGGCCTATCTCTGTTTTGTAAATAAGTTCATTTGTATAATTTTTTCAGATTTCACATATAAGTGATATCATATGATATTTGTCTTTCTCTGTCTGACTTATTTCACTTAATATGATAGCCTCTAGGCCCATCCATGTTGCTGCAAATGACATTATTTCATTTTTTTATGGTTGCATCATATTCCATTGTATATATGTGTATATATGTACCATATCTTCTTTATCCATTCATCTCTCGATGGACATTTAGGTTGTTTCCATGTCTTGGCTATTGTGAATACTGCAGCTATGAACATTTGGGTGCATGTATGATTTGAATTAGAGTTTTCTCCAGATGTGTGCCCAGGAGTGGGATTGCTGGATCATATAATAACTCTATTTTTAGTTCTTTTAAGGAACCTCCATACTGTTCTCCATAGTGGCTGCACAAATTTACATTCCCATCAGCACTGTTGGAGGGTTCCCTTTTCTCCACACCCTCTCCAGCATTTACCATTTGTAGACTTTTCAATGATAACCATTCTGACTGGCATGAGGTGAATAGTTGGCTTTTAATAGAATTTATTGAAAGTGAAAAAAAAGGACAAGTCATGATCCTATTCTACAGGAGCCCTCAACAGAATAAATAGAGCATATGGAGAAAAATTCATAGAATGGGTGCAGTTAGTTATGTCCCATCTCCTCTGGGAACAGTCACAACTCCTGGATAGAGTTGGATGACTCCTTCACCCTCCCTGAGGTTCAGAGGTTATTTATAGCAGCACAAAGATGTAGGAAGTAGTCACAGTCATGGTGGTGATGACAGCAGAAGTATGTATGTATCATTATAATATTAGGCAGCAATGTGTGTCCTGCTTATCATCATAATATTAAAAATCACAATATCTGGAGAAATACCCTATATTTCTCTAGAGCAGTAGAGTATATGGGAAAGAGTACAGCTTTGAATCAAGACAGACCTGTGGGCAAATATCACTTCTTAGAGTTACTGCATGGCCTTGGGAAAATCATTTAACCTCTCTCTGCTTGTTTTCTCAACTTTAGAATGATAATAATAGCACCTAACTTGTAGGAGTTCTAAAAGAATATGAGAAAAATCTATGATAACACCCTCGTGTAGAGTAAGAATTAAATGTAGGGAGATGTTATTATTATAGTTAGACTGGGAAAAAGTTTCCCTGAGATTGAGAATCTTGTCTGTTTTGTTCTCCAGGACCTAAAACAGTGTCTGGCATAAAGTAGGAAGTCAATGAATATTCGGTGAATGAATGAACTATCATTTCAAAAAGAACAGCATTTATTTTAAACACAATATTTGGGGGAATCACTTTCCTCCAAGAGCAACACTGGTCATCTGAAGAGAAACACCTCGCCCAATCATAGCTGAGGCTATAATGACAGGGTCACAAAACTCCATCTCAAACATGTGCCAATATATCTTGATGTTTTGTTGTTGTTTACTTTTGTTTCATATAGTCTCCAACAATATCTCCATGATATCTAATCACTTTCCTTTCTCATTAGAAAGAGTTTTTTTTTAATCACCAATATTAAGATATACATTGACTTATACAAACTATGTTGTACAATCCAAGCATTTTTGTCACTCTAAAAGGCATTATCCCCTGTATATCCTGTTTAGATTGCAGGTGTCTCTGTAAAAAGAGCTCCCTTTATGACAAGAAACCATTCAAAATGCTAAAGAAAATTTAAATGAGTGAAAACCATTTTTCTCTGGAACAGTTGTTTTATCACTCCACCCAAAAAAATCAGATTATAATAAGGAAAAGACAAAAGCAGCTTAGCTACTTTTCAAACTCTTTTTTCCCCTCTGTACTCCTTCCTTTTAAATGTATTTTTTCTGCTGTCCATGACCATCTGGAGAATATAAACAACCACTTTAGAACCCAGATGCCCAGCCACTGAGAATTCCCTAATTGAGTTATGCTGCAGTCAGCTGCACAGAACCACACCCAGAGCCCTGGCATACTCTACACACTGCTGTAGAAACTCACAAAGATTCTGACGTTTCCAACTGGGAGGTGTGCTGCTTCAGGAAATATCTGTTCTGCCCTCCCTCCAATTTCCCATTTGCTGGCATTTTTCATTGATCTTGCAAAACACATGGCCAGCATCTGTCTGTGAATAACTATTTGTCATTGTACAAAACATCTATGAAATGTTCTGCTTATAGCGATTTCTGCAAAACAAAACACAGGCTATGCCTTTTTGGTGGAATTCTTTCTCTGAGCCAAGTTATGGAGCAACTACAAGATACTGGAATGAAAATGATAGGTATCTTGATTGCACTGAAAGTAGAAATGTCCCTTATAAATAAACCTAAATGCAGAAATAATTATTTCCATTTTTATAGTGGTCTTTTATTGCTGTTGTTGTTACAAAGAGAATTCTTAAGCATTGTACCATTAAATCTTCACACTAACCCTCAGAGTTGGGCATTATTATCCTATTTTTGTGTTGAAGAAACTGAGGTCCAGGGAGGTGAAGTGAATGATTCTATAATTAAGATATTCTAAATCTGAATTCACAATTCACTCTTCCTAAATTAAAACCACACAACACTCTTTCAAACATTGCTTTTTCTTTTTTTATTCATCCACTCATTTATCAAACATGTTCTATAGATTGATGTTAATGGAATCAAACTTTCCAGTGAGGCTTCCTAATGGCTGTGATTGCAATAGGTGAATTCTTAGAGTATTTTATCTGTGACCAATTTGGATGATAAAGAGAAATAGTGGTAATTACATCATTAATGATAATTTAGAAATAGAATATTCTTACCTAGATCCAAAGAAATGTCTTATTTGGGCAGGTATACACCCCAGCAACACACAAATATTCTTTCTTTCAGTTCATTTAATAAGTATTGTTAAGTGCTTAACAGGTGCTTGACGCTGGGGTTAGAGGTCCATATGAGAAGAATGATCTTGCCCTTCCTAAGAGAGTTTGTTGGAGTCTCAGTGTGATTTGTGATACTGCGATTTGTAGCAAGAAATACATATTTGGTCTTAGTTCACTGTTTCTGGCACATAGCTCCTAAAACCTTAGTTATTTCCTATATAAGAGCCATAGAGGCATCTTTTGTTATAATATTTGGTCTTTTGTTATTGGTTTCTGAAATAGCTCAGAGTCAGAAAGATAAAAGGTCTGTCTTGTTATTCATAACAAGCTTCCTTCAAATACAACTGAATTTATGTTAATGAGATTACTTTTGGAAAGCAAGTAAGGATGGGGGCTGATTGCCAGGGGAACACCATGATTAGAGGGTTCCATTCTATACATTAAACTCAGACGAGGGGAAAGGGGCTAGAGGTTGAATCAATCACCATTAATCCATCGTGCCTTTGTAATGGACCCTCCATAAAACCCAAAAAGGAGGGGATTTGGAAAGCATCTCGATCGGTGGACACATGGCAGTCCTAGAAGAGTGGCACCTGAAGAAGACACCGAAGCTCTGCACATACCCTTCCCAATATCGTACCCTGTGCATCTCTTCTCTCTGGCTGTTCCCGAGTTATATCCTTTTATAATAATCAAACCTGAGGAGGGGGTCGTGGGACCATCCAATTTATAGCTGGTAGATCAGAAGCACAGGTAATAATCTGGATTTGCTATTGGCATCTGAAGCGGGGAGGGGCATCTTGTGGGACTGAACCCTTAACCTGTGGGATCTGACTCTTATCTCCAGGTAGACAGTGTCAGATCCGAGTTAAGTCATAGAGCATCCAGTCAGTGTCTGCTGAGAACTGGAGAATTGCTTGGTGGTGCTGGAAAACACACATCAGATGAGTGTAAAAAACAGACAAGTAAGAAAACCAGGACACAGTGCAAATCCTACAATAAGGTGTCAGAGGCCAGAAGTGGAAGCAACGCCCTGCCTAAGCAATTGGGAAACCTTCACAGAGAAGGTAATATCTGAATGCTCTCTTAATGGATAATTCAGAATTTTACATACTAAGAAAAGTTTAAAGGCTAGAAAAGAGCATGTACAAAAGTGCAGAGATATAGAGACATCTGGTGTTTAAGACAGGGTGAGAAGTCTGGTTGGAGCAAAGATGTTGGGGGGGGTATCACCTAGAGGTTATGTTCTATGCTGTGGAGGTTGGATGATCCTAGGTAAGAGAGCCATGGGAAGGTTAAAACAGAGAGGTGACATAATCAGATGCACTGTTTCAGAGCTATAACATGGTGTCAGAAGGAAGGCAAAGAAAAGATAGAAATGAGGTGGCAGGTGGATGTATGGGTGAGGAACTTGAGAAACCACTCTGACTGGATACAGCTTTAGGAGTCATCATCAAATAAAGAAAGAAAAGAAGTGCAGTTGATTCTCATTATTCATGGTTATTATGACCTATAAGGTCACCCCAAACACTAAATTAACAAATACTGAGATGTTGCTCTTAGGGGAAATAGATGGTTAGGTTCCTTTGACCTCTTGTCATAACATTTTTGTCAACCAATCAATACATTGTTTCATGTGTGTTCCTGTTAAAGACACCTTATTTAATATATCCATATATTGATGATTTATTAACACTGAATGGAAACAGCACTATAACTTATGCCTGAATGAAGATTATTTAGCACATGTATTTTCTCTACAAGTTACATCACAGCCTTCTTGTGCTTAGGAATACTACACAGAACTTCAGCACCATGCTTGAGGCCATTATAAACAGTGAAACAGCCAAAAAGAAAAATTGCCCACACACAAAAAATGCAAAGAACATGGCACTAAATAGACTGCAAGAAGAATACTTGTATACAGTATGAAAGCTGAATCAAGAAGGCAGAGCATCACCATGAACACTGGCATGGGGTAACTCAAATTTTTGCCTCTCTGTGCCTGTCTGTGATCAACCTTGAAATCACCTCTTGTATTCAATAAAGACTTAAAAAAAAATGGTCCGCATCAAAAATACCTTTAAAATAAATAAATAAATAAATAAATAAATAAATAAATAAATAAATAAATTTTGGTGAGCAGGTGAATTTGCAAATATGAAATTAGCAAATAATCAACTGTACTTTAAATCATTCAAGAAGATAAGAGAGCTAGAGTGGTAAGCAGAGTGACACAGATGTAGAGAACAAACTTATGGATACCAAGGGGAGAAGGGGGGGGTGGGATGAATTGGATGATTGGGATTGACATACATACACTACTATGCACAAAATAGATAACTAATGAGAATCTACTGTATAGCACAGGGAACTCTAGTCAGTGCTCTGTAGTGACCTAAATGGGGAGGAAATCTAAAAAGAGGGGATATATGTGTACGTATAACTGATTCACTTTGCTGTACAGCAGAAACTAACACAACATTGTAAAGCAACTATACTCCAATAAAATCCAAAAAAAAAGTTATTCACTTATTCAACAAAAATGTATTGAGCATCACTATGCGCCAGACATTATTTAAGCACTGGGGACAGAATAATACACAAAGTAGGCAAAACTTTTTTCTGGATGGGGCTCCCATTCAATAGATAATCAAATAATGTCAAATGTTGAAAGTGCTATGAAGAAAAATAGAACAGTATAAGGGGAAATATATTGATGGAAGTTGCTCTTTTAGCTAATATGGTGAAGGATGAAAGTTGGGCAGAAACTCAAGGAAACGTGGGAACAAATCACAGGCATATCTCAGGAAGCGGCATCCCAGGCAAAGGCAACTTTAAGTACAAAAGCTCTCCCTCCTGGAAATTTAAGTACAAAAGCCCTCCCTCCTGCAATGGTTAAGAATCCACCTGCCAATGCAGGGGACACAGGTTCAAACCCTGGTCTGGGAAGATCCCACATGCCACAGAGCAACTAAGCCCGTGAGCCACAACTACTGAGCCTGCGCTCTAGAGCCCATGAGCCACAATTACTGAGCCCATGTGTCACAACTACTGAAGCCCACGTACCTAGAGCCCTGCTCCGCAACAAGAGAAGTCACTGCAGTGAGAAACCCATGCACCACAACGAAGAGCAGCCCCCACTTGCCATAACTAGAGAAAGCCTGCATGCAGCAACAAAGACCCAACACAGACAAAAATAAATAAATAAATTTATTTTTTTTTTAAAAAAGCCCTCTGTCCTGCAGGGACTTGCTCAATGTGTTCCAGAAACAACCAGGTCACCAGAGTGGAAAAGCTGAACAAAATGGTAGGAGACACTGTCAAGGGACTTAACTACAGTGTCTTAGTCAGCTTGGGCTGCTATAACAACATACCATAGGTGGGTGTCTTAAACAAAGACATTTATTTCTTGTGTTCTACCCACAATCAAGGTGCAGGAAGATTCAGTTCCTGGTGAGGGCTCACTACCTGGCTGGCTTACAGACAGCCACTGTCTATGTCCTCACATGGTCTTTTCTTGGTGCATGTGCTTGGACAAATCTCTCTCTCTAATAAGGGCACTAATCTCATTATGAGGGTCCCACCCCCATGACCTAATCTAAACCTAATTACCTCCCAAAGGCCCCACTTGTGAATACCATCACATTAAGGTTGGGCCTTCAACATATGGATTCTGGGGGGGTGGGGGGGACACAAATATTCACTCCTTAACATATAGCAATCCAAAGTAGGGCAGGGTAAGTGTTATAGGAGCCTAGATAAGAGAGGAATCACTGATAGCTGGCATAGTTAGGAAGGTTTCCGATGACAAGTCAGACTTGAGTCAAGCTTTATAAGAAAAAATTAAGCTATGTGCCCAGGAGTGTGTGGTGGTGGGGTGGGGAAGAATATCTTGAAGAACACAAGCAAAGACAAAAAGGCACATAAAGCCAGTATGGCTGGCATGGAACATCAGTGTAAGGGTGATTGGGGAGAAAACTTCAGAGGTTAGGTAATCAGAATATGGGAGATCTTGGAAGACAATCTAATGAGCAGCCACAGAGGTTTCTGAATAGCCTCATGTTAAATAACCAGGTGTTTTGGAAAGTTGAAGATGGCAGTGGCATGTATCTAGGATGAATGGAAGAGAAAATATTCAGAGGCAGGGAAACAAGAGATTATTACAGCAGCCCAGTTGATGAACTGATAAGGTCTATGACTAAGATCCTTGCTACTGGAGCAGACAGACAGCAGCAAACATTATGAAAGGACAATGGCCAAGGTTTAGAGACTTAGCAATGGAGAAGGATGACTGAAAGGATGATGGCACCATTGATGGAAAGCCAGGAAAAACGCAGGGGAAGACTTGGTTTAAGGAGTGGATGAGGAGAGAGGTTATTGTCATATGAGATGGAGCTGTCCTACGGCATTTGAAGATGGAAATTCAGGAGACAGTTAGGGATCTTAAGATAGGATAAAAGTCCTGTCTGATTCATTTTGAATAACCCTCACGCTAAGCACAGTAATTGAAATGCTACAATAAATGATTTTGACATGAGCAAAAAGTAATTACACCATGAGCTGGAGCTTGTTTGATGGAGTAGGTAAAGTACTGAACTTTGGAATGTGACAGTATTTGGTAGAAAGAGAAAGAAAAAGAAAACAGAAGAGCAATCACAAAGTAGTATAGAAATTTCACAAAATTATGCTAAGTTCCTTTTAGAAAAAAACCAAGTAGATAGAAATCCCCAATGGAAATTCAAAGCTTGGAAGTATAGAGGCTATAACTGGGCCCACAGGGAAAACATACCATTCATTGCCTTGTTGTTTAGGTCCCACAAGAATAATGTAAGTAGAGGTCACTTTGGTAAAAGAAGAGTCCCTGCAGTTCTCAGGAACAGGTGAAAGGGGTGAATTTTTCTTAAGGAGACCATCCCTAAATAGCATCAGAAGAACTGCAAACTTTCTGCCCCGCCTCCCTCCACAGATGCAGGAAGAATTTTACTGCTCTTGCACAGCTTTATTTAGGACTGGAGGAAAGCCAACTGTCTATTGTTCAAGTTCACAGTTTAGCTGATGATGGAAATTCACACATTCTGTACAAGGCCATCCTGAGGAGCAGTCTTCAGTGTGGGACTTTTTGGCAAAAATACTATATTCTAGGACAAACATGCTTTCCAGAGAGGCAAAGATTTTTCAAAACAAACAAACAAATCAGCCAGCCAGAAAATGGATCTTTGTTTTAAGTGTTTACCACAGGGAAGATACCTGCTGAACAGCCTTGAGAGTAGTGGTAAGCATCATTTCCTCCATTAATTATTTTGTTAGATTAAAAGAGAAAACCCACCACACTGTCCTAGCATTTTTCTGTGTTTGTTGGGGAAGGTCCACCTTACTCTCCATAAACTATGATTTCTTTAAAAATCAGAACCTTGAAGAGAAAAAGAAAAATCTCCAGTATCAAAGAGTATAAAAAATCTTGAGAGTCCAACATGAATTGAGGAAGGAAAAGTAGTAGCTCTGTGACCTTTGACATGTACTTAACCTTACTTAGCTTTGTAAAGTAAAGCTATTATTTCCAGGATTGGCAAAGATAAAACAAAATGTTGTACATTGTCACCTCCAAAAGAAAACCATCCCTACTCATCCCATCTACATAGACAGCTAGCCACTCTGTATAAATCACTCCGTTTCAAGTCTTTGTGAGCATTTATTACTACCTAATATGTGTTTACTGACTTACCTGTTTACTATCTGCTTTGCCTGAGCATATTACAATCTCCAAGAGACTTCTCCTTGTTCACCTCTCCATTTCTAATACCACAACAGTGCCTGGCACATAGTAAGTGCTCAGTAAAAACCCATTGAATAAATGAAATGTATTGCTCATAAATACTCATTCTCTTCTTTCTCCTCCATCCCAAATTCACATGGCAATTCTATGTATATAGTTTATATACATAGAAATGGATGTAGCCTTTCAAATGGGGATCCTTACATAACTGGGAGACACAGAATGAGTATACATGAATTATTGTTCTTATAGCCGACATTGAATTTAATCCTATTACATTTACAATGAGTATGGTTTGAGTTGCTAAGGCAACTCCCCCATTTATATTAAAGGAGATAATACATACACCCAGCATAATGTAGGTGCTTAATACATGTTAGTTTCCTTTCCATTGTATGTACTTCTACTGCTCATCATATATTGTAGATTAGAAATCAAAAGATTATCAGAATAACACTCAGAGGAATCCCACAAACTCAGATTCCCACAAAAACTAAATAAGAAAAAGGAGCCAGAACATCCCAGTTGACTTTAGGGTTGCTGCCTGATTTCATTAAGCATGACCTGATTTGTTTTTAGTTCCTGGAAAAGTCTATTGTCATAGTACTTCTAATGTTCTTTTAGTTCCTTCTAAGAAAAGCTCCATAGAATTCTGCCATAGATTTTTTAAGTAAATTTTTGAGATGACAGCTCAAAGGGTATTGAATTCAAAATACTCTAATTTTTTCCAAACTCTGCTTTGTATGTAGGGAAGAAAAAAAGAAAAAGAAAAACCTTAATAGACTTCCAATTCAATATATAAAATTTCCCAGCACTTCATTCTGTGAGGATATTTTTACTAAAACTCATTAGCTTTTTAAATATTATACTTGTTCTAATTTCATGTAACACACTGAACTATGAGTCAGTTCAAATAAGATTTAAAATAGAACTCCACTTTCTTTGCACGTACATATTCTTAATTGCATAGAACAAGTTTATACCACATTTGTCCAATTAAGACAAAAGGTAGACAGGATAATTAAAAATAAATCAAAACAATCAAATGTTACATTTGTAATTTCACTCTATATGGTGTTTGGGGTTTTGTTTTGTTTTGTTCTGTTTTTAAATCAGGCTTGGAGGGATAGTGAATTTAAAGGAATAACCTCAGTTTGAGAATGTTACACAGATTCCTCCAAAGAAGAGACTTGCTTTGTCTCAGAGAATGAGCCCTGAGTAGTGAGATAAAAGGAAATCTGCTTCTCTTTTTGGCTTATTTTAGAAGTAGCTGGAATTGTTTTCTCATCTATAAAAGGAGTTATTTAGACAATCACAAAGTTCCCTAATCTCTCTAAATGCTGTGAGTCTATGTGTAAAGACTTCTTAATTAGCCTCAATTGGAATTACAATATTGATCTGCAACAATTCTTCCAAGGGATTGTTACTTTGAGTCATTTCAGTATTGAGAAACACAGTTTGACACATTCAGGGCATTAAAAGGCACTACCAAAGAGTCAAGACCATTTCCTTTAAACAAAGTTAACTCTGTTTTTCTATTAAGGAATAATTAGAGACTGAGAGAGCTGAGAATTCACTTAATTAACCACTACCAATAAATTTACATGCTGGTTTGGGGCTTTACATTTCTATTTACTAAAATTATTTTCCCATTTTAATAAAACTCTATAATATTTTTAATGATTATTTAAAGTCTTTATAGACTCTACTTTTTCCAACTCTTAGTTATTTAGAATGATTCTTCTTTTTAAATCTTATAAATGATACTGCAAAGAAAATCTTTCCCACAAATTTTTATTTTGAACTTCCATGTGTGTCCATATGAAGACCTGTTGAAGGGGCAATTTCAAAGTCTTACATAAAAATCAATTTTCACTGCTTCTCTGTGGAATAAAAAGCATTAATAACATACTAAAAATGGAAAAATGATGGCATGAATTACAAATAGATTCTCTAGTACAAAACTTTTTCAGAGGTGGACCCAATCACACGTAAGACATGGTTGTGACTCAGTCTTGTGCTTCACTCATATGCCCAGAGGACATATCCCAATCCCCTTGTCACATCCATTCTCCTCTGGAGTTCTGGAGATGAACTTGAAAATAAACCCTGGTTCAAAAAATAATATTTTTGAATGAATTGTGTTCTGAACCGAGTTGTTGACAAAAAAATGTATTGGGATTCTACAACTATGCCAAACTATTTTTTGATATATATAAATATAAATCCACTGAATATTTGAATTAGGCTGGGAGCAAATAATACAGCGGCTCCAGTGTACTTTTTATTAGTGAAATATATATGTCCCTGCTTCATAGTTAATATTCAGAAAGAATCTGATGATGTTTATGCACAAAACAACTGCACAAAGTAATAATTATATTTTGAGAAGGAACTTTTACACAGTTGTTAACAAACATATACTGGCAATCTATTTGAACAATGGTATCATAAGCAAGATACCCAAAATATCCAATATTTTTCATTCAATAGATAAACTTTTCAGGGTTTTGCTTGGCCATTATCTCTGAAGACCGTTGTGTGACCATCAACAACATCAGTAATCATTTCAAAAAATGAAGTGTCAGAACTCATATTTTGTTATCTTTCATCCTAAATCCTACACATTTCTATTGAAATTGCAATTAACTTTTTTAGGCCAAAAGCTTTTCTGATAAATAAGAGTAGAAAACCCACATTTAGAAGTTTATAAATTATAGGAATGCATAAAGAAGAAAATAATGGGTCACCCATAATCACACAGCACATGATACCCTTATAAACATTGTTCCATAATTATTTCTTGTCTTTTTTCTATAGGTTTCTTCTTTTACTATTCATATGTCAGAGTATCTTCTAATTTCTTTCCTATCTATTCTTCTTTTAATACTTGTTCTCATTCTGTATACATAATTTTGTTAAGCTGCATTTTGTTTAACATTACTGATTATTAAAAGCATTTTTATGACGTTAAAACACTTCATTTTTAGTTATTACATAAATGTTCTATTGTGCAACTGTACCATAATTTACTTCCTCTAATTCAGGATATTTAAGAAGATTTAATTTTCGCTGCATGTTGCAATAAACATTCTTGCTTTCAAGTTTTTCTTTTACATTTCTTATTATTTCCTAGTTATAGATTCCTATAAGTGGAATTAATGGTCACAATGTATAAATGTTTTAAGGCTTCTCAAACAACTGTGGTATCAATTGATTTTCCTGATTAAATTTTAATAAAAATATTGATTATAAAAAGTATATTAAAATTAAAAACATCAAAAATTGTAGATGTCATTTATTAGTTTATACATTAAGGAATCCCTAGATATCCAATTTATAGAAAATTTCGGATATTCATTGAGTTCTCACTCCAACAAAATGCCTCATGAGTGACAGGTTTCATTTTATCAAGAGATTCACATACCCATGTATGGCCCAGGTTGACATAATATGTCCAGTATGTAAGTCAGTTGCTTAGAGACACTTGATATACTAGAAAAAATAAAGAACATTGACATTTTTCATCATTAAACTATTGTATTTTCATGAAATCACATTTACCATTTTGAAAAAGAGATATCTGACACATTCAATAATGAGTCAATTGTTTCAAGGTTTTTTTTGTTTGTTTGTTTTAACTTCCAGTTTCCCTGTGCTTCTCCTCAAGCATCAGTGACCTGAACATGAAGAAGGGCAGAGCAAGAGTGCACATCTATGGCAAAGTGGGCAGCTAAGTCAAGCAGTGGTGTTTGAGAATCTGAATCATCTAGATATTGATTCAAGTCTTAACACAATTTTACTCAAATAGATGTGTCATTATCTATTCAAGAAAATTAAATGATGCTTATTCCTAAAATTTTATTCTCCAAAGAAATACCTTTTTGACTTAAATATGTCATATTTTAGTTTTGCTCATCTCATGAAAAATTTAAATCATAATTATAAAATTTCACACTTTTTTGTTCAATAATCCTCAGCATTGCATATTGCTTAAGGGAATGGGAGTCAAGTTGAACCATCTGGGTTCAAGTCTCAACTCCACCATTTACCAGCTAGGTGGCACAGGGCAGATCACTTACTTGTTTATACCTCAGTTTTGTCATCTCTAAAATGGAGGTAATAAAGGTGGCTATGTCTTAGGACTACTGTGAGAATTAAATGAGTTAATACTTATAAGGCTTAGACCACTCTGTTTATCTGTCACATAGCATTCAGTGTTAGCAATCATCATCAGTGCCATAGGCATTATCAAGTGCAGGGTCCCAGATACACAACACTTGTGACATACACAGAACTTAAAAGTACAAAGATTAAGATATATAATAATATGGTGTGACATGTACTATGTGTCAAGTGAATGTTACAGGTAAAATAAATTACAAGACTGCCATGGAGGAAGTAATTAATAAAGGGCAGTGTTCTATGAGTGATCTCAGAGAAAAGGTGGGACTTACCTTTGAAGAAGAGAGAAGACTTGGAAGAAATTTGGAAGGACATTTTGGACAAAGGATATCTTGAGAAGTTATTGATATATTCTTGGAACAATGAATAGGCAAGTTGAGCTATTACCAAAATGGTTCATCTAGAAAGAAACTAGAAAGTGGAAGACCTAAAATAGTAAACCACTTGGGAATTTACCTGTAAGCACTTGGGAACCACTGAAGATTCTGAGAAGGACAAATGAGAGTAAAAGGTAAAGGAGAATAGTTCATCACTGATTTTCAAGATGATTTATATTGAGAAATATTAGAGACAAAAATAAAATTTTAAAAGTCTGATCATGAAACTACTGACATAGTCCCAAAAAAAACAACCTTGGGATATTCATACTGATAGAGATCTGCCATTCATATTTTTCCTCCGTGGTAGTTCTTGTCTCTTTGTGAACTTTAAGATAGAAGTAATCTTGTCTTGTTCAGCTTAGTCAACTGAGTTTGGTTTTAAATTTTATTTTCTCTGTTGAGAGTAGAGCTCGAAAAATTTGCTAAACTTCTCTTTTAATATAGCCCTTATACAACCAAGAGAGAATAAGAATTTAAGGGATTTGATATAGGTAATTTAAGAATTCAGATATCTAACAATATCTTATTTGTAGTTCAGTGACTATCAGCACAAATATAGTTGTATATTTAGTATACAACTATTTTCTAGACTCTTTTGTAATAGAGTCTAGAGTTTTAGGAATGCTTCTGAGGCTTGTAAAAATTAAGGTGTTTTTTTATTTTTTGGTTTTTTTTCGATAAACAGAGAGTTGACTATTTGGTTAGCAGATGACTCACAATGCTAAGATCTTGGAGGTTGATTATGAGTTTTCTGATGTCCTTGGGAAATTTGAAAAATGGCTCATGATATTAAAATACAACCAATTGAGAGCTACCTCTAGGAAAAATTATGGAACATTCATCTTTGCAAATCTTAAAGAGACAGTTAGTAATCAACTGTCTTTTTCTAACATAGAGGTTTTGGTAGTTGGACGTGACCTTTTATGACAACTCAAAATAAACACTGGCCAATGTTCCTAAATAGAAAAAAGAAATCAAGATAATTATGGCCATAAGAATATTAATTATAATATATACAATATTCTATGCTTGTTTTTATAGAGTTTTTAAAATGGAATTTTCTTTTTTGTTAGTAACATGAATTTTTTTTCCCTGAAAAGTCTATTACCTTAAAAGTGTATAGAAATCAGCATAAAGGACACAGAGAGACGTGTCTATTTTTAAAGTCCAAAAGAAGCCTTGTAGGTATAATTCATTCTGTAAATCAGTGGAAAGGCTATTTATAAATCCTTCTGTTATTGTGATTGTGTGATATTATGAAACTTTGCAGTTGAATTACTATGTGACCCTGGAAAGTCTCTCCAAGCCACTGAACCTCAGTTTCCTAATCTATAAATGAAGGTAAAAACAGCGGGAGAGTGATGAGGGCACATTCCATTAAATGCTTATAAGGCTTTTTGCAAAATATAAAATGTTGGTAATCACTTCCCTAGCAAGAACTCACTTGCTATAAAATTATGTGGCTTGCACAGTTCTTTAGAAACTGTTCAGGCCAAGTGGCATTCTCTTTGCTGAATACATTGTGTGTTGAACAGCATATCCCTTCAACTGCCAGAGTCTGAAACCAAATGAATGTTCAATTACTGTGACACTTCTCTTCTAGGGTGAGCCCATATTGGCTAGGATAATGAGTCCCAATTAGTCTGAAATTCTCTGAGGATGTATTTATGTTTTACTAATACGGAAAATTCTGTGAGGGGCTATGGTCGCTAACCATTCACTGAGTCTGAGCGACTACTTCATTCTCTTCATTTTCCACTTCCCTTTCTCCCCATGATATATTTTTAGTCATACTCTGTTGCTCCCAGACTCAAAGAACTAACACCAAGCCCCACAGTTTCCTCTTGATGAAAGCCCTGATAGTCCAACCTTGCTCTACATTTTCAATCTTGCCATTTGCTAACATATTACATGACCAGCTGAGCCACTGAGCTAGAATAAACAGAATGCACTTTAGCATACAGGGATATTTTGCAAAAGATATATTCTCAAGTCTTGGAAACTTAACTGTGTGTTACCATATTGTCTTCCTTATGCTCCTTCTGTTTCTTAATTTCACACATCACTCCATTCTTTGAAGTAATTTTCCCCCAATGTGTTAAGAAACTGAGTCATGTCCTAAATTCTGTGGAAAAAAATTGAGAGGGTGGGAGGAAGTTTAGATCTGCAAAGAACAATCTTGTTTTCTTTCAATAAATTAATCAACCTGGTCATTTCACATATGAGTTAATGGAGGGAAAAGTGCTTTGAAAACTTCAGAGCCATACAAATATGTGTTATTCCAGGATTCCTTTTCGGCTGTTGGCTACAAATGGGTCACATGCCAGTCCTTTTGTATGCACCAGGCTCACTTTAGGTGAAGTGGAGTCTCTGAAGTTCTCCAGCTAAAGGCATTTCCACTTTAATAGGTCACATTATGCTTTGAGTGGTACAGAGGTCCTCATTTGCAGGAAGATGACCCTTATGAACCTTGTTCAAACTCAGGATCTGGGTATGGTCCACTAATCAGTTGATCAGAAAATCAAAGGATATCTCTATGGATGTTAAAATACATTTGTTTATTCTAAATCTGTGGCTTTGCTAGTCATGTGGCATGTTGGCCTTTCAGGCTAATATTCTCTCTCACTGAAACAGCTTTTTTAAAATAATGGAGTCTTTCTGATCTCAGAAATAGAAACGGGGCTATAAATAAAAACTGTTACTGAAGCCGGTAATTTTTTTCACCTTCATAATTCTGTGTTTCTCAGCTACATTCTGTGCTGTCCTGACATATGTTAATCAATGCATTTGTTACCACACAGTTTGACTATTGCATTTCTCTGGTGGCTAGCTTATCATCGTCTATAATTATTTCAACTCCAATTAATTCTGAACTTCTTTGCAAGGTTATTTACTTGCTTTAAGCAATAAGACAACATGACACCTCTTTGATTTCCAAGCATCTGGTCAACTGCAAATTGAATTCATTGCCCTCCTCTTTGTCTGAGCAGTCTATTTCAGTGACCCTTCTCATTAGATCACTGGTATTAGTGATCAGTGACCTGCTGATTGAGGGGAAAAAAATGCTAGTGAGAGAAATACTCTCACCATGACAGTCTTGAAGGCTACAGAAGCAACACTGAAAGTACAGTAGGCTGGTTTTGGACCCAGCCTAGGAAAAGAAGAGAAACCTGTTATGTCCTAGATGCTCTAATATCTTTAGGTCCTTTCGTAGCCACCATGAGGTAAGAATTAGCCCTTTATAACAGGTAGGCAAAGGGGGCCTCAGAGAGGGTAAGGACACACTTGCTCAAGGACACACAACTAATAAGTGGCAGTGCCTAGACTGGAATTCAAGCTTTCCGGATTTCCACAATACTACTACAGAAAGGACTAGAAGTAGCAAACAAACCTGTTAGAAGTTTATGTGTATGGAAGAGTGGGAATAGTGCATCTAGGAGATATAAACTGCTAGGAATGAGAATCAAGAAGAAACAAGTCCCAAAACACAAGTCCTAAAGCAAGGATGTTAATTGAGAGGCAGAATAATATATGGAGATGGATCTAGGTGGGCCTATAGTCTTTTTCTGTAAGGAGCCAGACAGTAAATATTTTCAGCTTTGCAGCTCATAGTCTCTGTCTCAACTCAACTCTGCCCTTGTAGTGCAAAGGCAGCCACACGCAATATGTAAACAAAAAGGTACGGCTATGTTCTAAGAAAATTTTATTTAATAAAAAGAAGATGTGGCTCTTGGACCATAGTTTGCAAACCCCCTAATCTAGATTAATGTTTCCAAACACAGGCCGTTATCATCCCCCTAGAGTTTGTTTGGAAATGAAGGGGAAGCTTTTTTATTCTCACAGTCATAGGAACTCAGAAAGAGCTACTGGCATTTAGTAGACCCTGGCCAGAGATGCTAAAAATCCTGCAAAGATCCTGGGGCAGTCTCATCTAAACCAGAATATTCCCCACCCTAGTGACCATAGCATCCCCACTGAGAAGCACTGGATTAGTCAAAGGTGACAACATATGCATTAAAAGTCAAAATCCTTTTTCTTGTTCCAACTCACAGGTATCAGCAATAGATCATGGAAGAGGCAAAACATCCTGGAAAGAAGAGGGCCTTTGGAATGACACCAGTCTGCTCTGTATACAGTCTTCGCACTTAGTAATTATGGCAAGTTCCCTAGCGTCTCTGAGACTTGGCCCCTGTCAATAAATAGGAAGTAATCATAACTCCCTCATCAAGTTGCTATAAAGATTTAAAGAGAGTATACATATGAAGCGATTGGCACAGGGTATGGATAGTGCAGGTCCACGCTGTCCAATAGAAATAGAATGTGAACCACAAGTATATTTTAAATTGTCTAGTAGACACACTAAAAAAACAAAAGAAAAGAAAAAAAAGACAGGTAAAAATAATTTTAATAACATGATGTATTTAACTCAGTATATCCAAAATACTATCATTTCAATGTGAAAATCAATACCAAAAATTATTAATGAGGTATTTTGCACTCTTTTTTCATGTTGGTTTTTCAAAATCAAGTGTGTACTTTACAATGACAATACATCTCAACGCGGACTAGCCAAGTTTTACGTGCTCAGTGGCCTCAGCAGTGGCAGTATTGGATAGATCAGGTGTAGACTCTGAGCTAAGATTATCTCATTCCCATCCCTTTAGTTCCCAACAGGCCACTGACTGCTTGTCAGCGTAGAGGGTCCTTCTTGTTGCCTACTCATTTCCCATGCCTGCAGACAAAGGGTACCCCCTGCCTTTGCAGAATGGGGTTTCCCAGTGCTTCCCAGGTTTCAGTTATGAAGCACTTCCCAAACTGCATTGCCCAAAATTAACTGAAAGCAAAATTAAAATAACTGTACTTTCTTCACATGAAAGTCCCCTGATGTCCAAGAAACAAACACTGCCAGAAGGTCTGTATTTGGTGGGGCCTCTTTAGCAACCTCTACATTGGGCAAATTTCTGAATAGCAATGCAATAAATTCTGATTACCCAGGAGTATCTTGTAACTTTAATAATTCCAACCCCAAATAAGGAAATACTTCTAAGAAGTCTAGCAGAGGGGCAGTCACAGAGTCACACAATTGGTTGAAAATGATTAAACAAGCCCTGTTGGTGGCCCATTAATGTTTATGATTAATATAGGTTTAATCATCAGCATGCCATAAGAATTCAGCTCTTCTAATTTGCTTTTTTTCCCTACCGAAACAAATGAATTCCTTTCCTGTTAGTATTTTGGATCTTGCCAGTCAAAGAAATTGATGAAAAGAATGTATATGCATATAGGTGCCATATATCTAAATGTCTATATGTCATAAACTTATCCCCATTCCCTCATGTGCATGGATGCTTAATTTGGCACAGATATTTCAAGACTAAAAGATGGCAATACAGAAGTTATCCCCTCTTTTCTTCCTCTAATTATTTTGAGCTGAATTCACTGAGAATGAATATGAATACATTTCTAGCTTTTAGGATTATGGAGGCAGCTAAATCTTACTGAGACTTTTAATAAAGCACATGCTCTCGCCCAAGCAGCTTCACTCTTCAGGTTCTGAGAAGCTGGCAACACTGGGAGAGAGGCAGGTCTTTGGAAACATCAACAGCTCCAGAAAAATGCTATTTTGTTTGATTCAGTTTTCCAACCTAGTAAAATCTCACCTTCCCGGAAGGCTTCCCTTGTTATCTTTTGTTTGTTTGTTTGTTTGTTTTGAATAAAAGGCAGGATGAGGGAGACTATTTGCTGAGTTAAAATAACTTTTGTCCCAAAGCTTGCACCTCTAAATACAATGGGGATTGTACCACCTGATTGGGTCAGACTCTGTGACCTTCCCAAGGCCTAGCCCTGCAGCTCTCCCTGTCACACTCACTGGCACACACACAAACATTGCATACACCCCAACAACTAGTGGTTAGAAAATATAAGAAACAAACATTTTTCTAAACAATGTACTTTGGGACAGTTCCTGGAAATATTGATGTGGTAAAAGGCAAGAGGGGCTAATGAATTTCAATCCATATGGTCTGCTAATAAGGGTCTTGCAAAAGCTGGAACACCTATTGATTAACCTGTTTAATATCTTAAACCCAGTGCCTCAATATGGATGGTGCCCACCCCGCCACCCATCCAGAAGAAGAATGTCGTTGTTTGTTTTGCACGTGTCAGGAAGAAGTCTCTGCTGATTCCCTAGATAACAAAGGTGCAGCAAAGGGCTTTCTCTCTCCCTACTTGGCAACAAGAAAGCTGCCCCTCCAGATGATAGGGTCCTTCCCCTTTCCTGCAGGTAACTGTCAGTCAGATGGGGTGTGAGGTATGATAATTCCATCTGTGTCATTCGGATTGTCAGCTGCATTGTTCTGCTCAGTGTGCTGTGGATTGTGAAAAACAACCAGGACGGATGATTTTAAGTAATTGCTCTGACAGAGACTGATTACTACAGTAGCAACAGTCAGTTATAGTTAAGGAGTAGCCTTGGCATATGGTCTACATTTGATGTGGGAAGGAGAGTGGGGGAGAGGAAGGAAAAAGCTTTATAATTTTACAGATTGCTTTATGTTTTATAATGACTGAGTTTTCTTTTCCTTCACTTAATTTGGAAAATATCACCAACAGAAGCCTGGAAAAAAAAAATCTAAATATTGTTACAGATAAAAGAATTCAAAGAACATATTTAACTGCTATTAAGATAAATCATAAAACAATTAGGATTTGTAAGACTGATAATTATTCATTGCCACAGCATTTATTGTTCTGTGTATTGGGGTTTGTTTTCAACTTTGTGCATTCAGTGAACATCTTTTGTGAAATCTTGGCCATTCGCTGATTGCATAAACTCTTGCATTCATTTTGAAAGATGAATCATTAACATCGGTGGCTTACCTCTCCAAACTAGTCTGATGTTTCATTCATGAAAAATACCTTAACAAAACAAATTATTCAATTTATATACCTTTCCTAAAATAATGTATGTCTAATATTTAATATAATAAAATAGAGATTTATTTGTTTTTGCTTAATGAGAGAATATTTCACACACACACAAAAATACACATTTGCCTTAAACAAAATTGAAAAGAGAGACCTATTTATTTTTGTAGCTACACACAGAGAAACAAAGCAATTAATAGGTTTCATTCTAGCTGGGTTTTTAATTTTTATACCATTCTTATTTTTAATTTTTTAATAATACCCAAGAAGTGGCACATGAAATTATAGGCAGAGCAATGAATGAGAAAGCTTCTTCAAGAATAATTGAAATGATAGTGATTTTTTAAAATAAATGGTAATATGCTCAATAAAATAATTCAACCCCAGATAAATAGGAAAGTCTTTGGAATAAAAATTAGGGTAATAATTTAACACTGTGAAAAGTAAGTGTGATAAAGTACATCTGAAGGACATTAATTACTTATCCGTGTGTGAGCTATTGTTGGGTACATAATGGCTGATCCATTTGCCAGCATAGTCTCACTGCTCCCAGGATTTTAACTCATTACTTTATAAATCTCTGCTGTGATACCTTGAGGAAAAAAAGGTGCTTTTTAAAACCTACTCCTATTTAATATTAACTAGTGTTAAGCAAAATAATTTTAACCAGTTATTACTTAAACAAAGGAAAGTGCTGGACTAACTAACATTTTCTAATATGTTTGGGACTAGCTAGTGTTCAAGAATTTCCAGTAGGGTTATGAATATCACCTTCATTTCCAAAGGGGAAAATGAGAAGGGCTATTACTGGGCCACTTGTATAGTCAGACATTAGAAGCTATTTCCATGTACTAAGAAGTCTCTGAGTCTAGGGAAGTTTAGAAAAATAGAGGGCCTTTTTTTTTTTTTAGTGATTTGTGTCATGACCTGCCTAGGAAGAAATGCAAGTCACATTGCAAGTTGACCTTCCAGCTTTTGCAAACCATCCATACTCAATAAAATTCTCCGCTGGGAAAGCTGACAATTATTTAGGAACACTAAGGCAATTTTTGGTTTCTAAAAATCAGTCTTCTCAAATATTCTTTTCATCCTCCAAACACATACACACTTCAAAGAGCTGACTGCTTACACATTTAGTTGAGTAAGCAAATTGGTCAGAATTAATCCAAAATAATGTCTTCCTTTATGACTCTCTGAAAATCTTTCAGGCATAGGATAGTGCTGAGTTTTTTTAATCAAATGGAAATACTCTTAATGAATTATGAACTAAACTTATTCATACTAAGGATAATACTTTATGAACTTGCTGAATCTCAAAACTTGTGTTTTGCCCTGAACATCAAAATCAGCTGGGGGAGTCCAATTTCATGGTTTATTTTTTAAATGGTACAAAAAGTGTTAACCTTTTGAAAAGTGTTTCTAATGTTTTCTCAGAAATCACTATTTTCTTACACCTGAGAAATTGATGTGTGTTACTTGCCTAGTCCTCATAGGAATTTGGATTTGAAATGCTTGTATTAAATAACGTTTGAGTACTTCTTCTATAAATTTCCTTTATCTAGACTTCCCATCTGGGGATCAGGGCCAAAAAAAACAATTTGAGGAAACTTGTAGCACCTTTGGTAGCCTCTGAATTTTGGTTAATTCAATTTTAATCTCCTTTGAAGACCTTGAATATACAGACAAATTTGAAGAAAGTAAAAAATTTAAATCATTATCTATTCTTTAATTCTTTTAACTCAGTCTTTTTTCCTCCAATTATCTATTGCATTATAATCCACACCAAAACAGGCTTTAAACAACAGCAATGTATTATTTCTTATGATCCTGTGGATCCAGAATTTGGACAGGGCTGTTAGTTGATTCTTCTGCTCCATCTGCCATTGATGGAGGTCACTCACTCAGGTAGTTAAGCTGCCCCAGGGCTGAACTGAAACATGCCAAAAAGCTTCACTCACATGTCTGGTATTTCAGTGCTTCTTCACATGACTTTTCTCTCACTCTTCTCCTCTCTCCCCTCTCCCCTTTCCCCTCTCTTCTTTCCCCTCTCCCCATCTCCTCCCCCATTTCTCCTCTCTCTCTACATGTGGTCTTTCCTCATTCGGTAGTCTTACCCAAGTTTCTGTACAGCATGGTGGCTGAATTCCCTGGAAAGAGGAAGTTGCCAGTCCTCTTAAAGTCTAGGCCCAGAACTAGAACAGTGTCACTACCGCTACACTCTGTTAATCAAAGCAAGTCTAAAGGCCATCCCTGATTCAAGAAGAGTAGAAACAGAATCTACCCCAATAGGAGAAGGGAGGAATAAATGGCAGCCATATTTAGAAATTATCTCCATACCTTCTAAGAAATCATTTGTCTATTTGAGCATAATGAGAAAATATTTCAGTCACACAAAATATCACTGATTTCCCTAATTTCATTGGTTATCATCATGGAGAATGGTGTGCTAAAAAAATATTTGCCTTGTACAGTAAACTTTTGGTCCATCTATACAAATCTGTCTATATTTCTTTTTTTTTAAATTATTCTCAACTTTATCATTTTTTAATGTAAAGTACAATAATCTCTGAAGAATGATTTCTAACAGTGTTTCCCAGGTAAACTAAAATCAAGCATATTGACTTTAATGTTCTGAAAAATAAGTTTAACTTTGAATTTGGGGAAGGTTAGTCTATAGCTCTAGGTGGCTGAAGGGCTAGTACTAGCAGTCTTTTCCTTTTGGCCATTGCAAGATCAGTTTTCCAAGAAACTTTATCATGCTGTGAAATGCATTACTCTCTAAGACCCATTGTGTGGGTTGATAAGACCAGAGTCCATTTGTTTTATAAAAACATATTCAGCCTTACTCTACTCTCATTATTTCTGAAAAATACAAGGATTTAAACATTATTATTCCATGTTTTGGTCCTTTCAGTAGAGGCTCAGATCCTTTTATAAGGTTAGGTTCAAAATGATTTCTAAATATATTAATAAATAAATGATTTGTTTATAGGTTCTCCTCTGAAATATTTTTTTGTGCTTCCCCCAAAAAAGAAAGCCATATAAAAGAATATTCTTTGGCACCAGACAGATTTGGGTCTAAAATTCTGCTTTTACCACTTTTAGAATGGTATGGCCTTTACTCACTTTTAGAATGAGAACTTGCTCGCCTTTGGTTGTGTGAAGGACTAAAAGATGATGTGTGTAACATTCTTAGCTCAGTTTTAGGACATACTATTCAGTGGTATGGCTTTTGATATTAAACTCTTTCAAGTCAAGACTTTTGAATAAATGCCCTATTTTTAATTGGTTTGCTTGTCAAATATGTGGATGTAAAAATAATGATTGTTTCAACTTCCCTAAGCATCAATGAGATAGGAGCTTTGATTAATCTTTTTTTTCATTAGAAGAGATTTGTTTACAGTCACTAGTCTTCCAAAATGCTCCTTTTGGTATTATAGTCAAATATATTGAAAATATATTTAGAAAATATATAGAAAAGAGGGTATTATAGTCAAATATATTGAGGAAATAAATATTATAATTAAGAGAATTACTCTTAATTCTCTCACAGAGAACCATAATATAAATTAAAGTCTCTAAAATATTTTGTGTAAAATTAAGAAATATCCTTAATTATTTAATTTAGCATTTCACAAACTTAAGTAAAATTTAAATGCATAATAGTCAAACTGAATTATAAGACTGAAAAATAATCAACTACTATATAATCTATGCACTTTGAGTTCTGATTTTTGTTTTTGTTTTTTTTCCACAGAAGTGGCAGTAGCATTTCCATTTGGGGGTACCCAAAAAACTTAATCTTACACTAAATAACCAATCAGTTCACGACTCGTTGGTCATAACCAATCAGTTCATTCAGGGTCATTATTAAGAACATCAGTTCCTATATTTATTCTTTGAATAAATTTTGATATACTGTGTAAGCCTGTGTGCCTTAAACTAAAAGGACCCAGATTACTATGTTTTAATAGTTGATATCTATATATATCTTAAATAAGATAGATATAAATATTGTAATATATATGTATATATATTTTTTAATCTCTGTGGTAAGCTCAGCCTTCTTGGTATGTCTGCTTTATAGTCTCCCTCCTCAACTGCTTCCTGGTACTACTGAAATTCAAGGAAAGAGACAAGATTTCCAAAAGAATCAAATGATCATTCCTGTTAAATCAATAACCTCAAGCTTATACTCAAAATGAATTCTATAATCTCTGCCCAGAGCGTAGTTTCCTAGCACATAGAACAAAATGCTATATTTTATGACCATTGTTTTCTTTAATTTTGTATTCTCCTTCCCATCACTTATTCATTAAGTCATAACTTCAAAGAGCAAATTCTTTATGTTCTAACATATATCACAGTATCTATTAGTAGTAGTGGCACTACTACCAATGGATAAATCGATAGATTAGTAGCTGAGTAGAGGTAGATAAATGGAAAGAAGAAAGGGAGAGGCAAAGAAAGAAAGAAAAAGAAGGAAAAAAGGAGGGAGGGATAAAGAGAAGAGAGGGAAGAAGGACAAGTGTACATGTTCATAACTGTTCTGAAGAAATCATCAGAAGTCTACACAAAATTAGCTAAATGTCCTTTTAAGTTAAGAACGAAATAACAGACCTTGTGATACAAACTGATATGCAAAAAGACAACGCCTAGAAAATGAATATGTACAAATAAATTGTTTGTTTGCTTCTCTTGTTAGAAATGAACTCTTCGCTAGTAGGATCAGTGTCTTAACATAGTACCTGGCACAAAGGTAGGTACTCTTTATATGTTTAAATGGATAACTTCATTAAGTATATATTATAAAATATATAGTTTCATTAGGAAGAGTTTTGTCAAGCAACTAAAAAAAATACTTTGAACAAACTTTACATATTTCCCATGTTTAAGTATCCATTGAAGCTCTGCTATCTTGATTTTTCCTGTCCATGCTTTTTTGGATGCATCAGTGCCATAATGGGGAGAGTCCTTTAAAGTGAGCCTCAAACATTGCAACATTTTACTCCCTAGAGCAAACAAACTTTTCTTTCAGTATGACAGAAGACATCAGTTTTAAGGAGATATTTGGGTGAAACCTTTTATCCAAGGAATCAATTTAGCTATGTAGAAATAGCTACCCGCAAATGCATGCATCAATTTATTCTTTTTAGAGATGTTGTCTAACACAGGTTAAATCAGAATAAGTCAATGAGGAAGCATATAAAATTGAATGACAAACAGAATACATATCTCATTTTGTTGAGATTTTTCCATAAGAACAACATTTAAAAAAAAAAACCCTGCACCCTCCACTTTTAAGGAAAGAAGACTGTAGCTACCTCACAAATTTCATGCATTAATTTTGCAGTATTTTATGTGAGATAAAGCAAGATGAAAATTAATATTAAGAATTCAAGAGCATGAAAGGCAATATAATTGGAGGACATGGTTTTCTTCCTTCTTGGATTTCCTAAAAAAAATTTAATTTTCCAGAGATGGAAGCATTGTCTTCCTAAGAGAGCAGGGTGCTTAATAATACTTTTAAAATACTATGATTTAGCTAAAATAAAGAAGCAAAGGGGAAACGATTGAAAACTTCTCCATGGTGCAAAAGGAAGAGGAACAGAAAAATCACACAAGTTAAGTCCTGTTAACTGATTTAGTTTACCTTTTGTGTTTTGTTTTGTTAAAGTAACCTATTTAAAAACACATCCATGCATAGATTGCCCATATTATTAATAGTAAATGTACATTTCAACCTGTCAAGTTTTTCTAGCCCCACTTTTGCAAGATGTTTTTATTTTTAAGGAAAAAAAAAATTAAAAAGCAAAGGCATTTCCTAGGGCACATGCTGCCAGACACCCAGCATTTATCTTATCTCAGTTGATGACTTTCCTTTTATCCTGAAATGATTTGACAATGACTCTATGATTTCCTGTACAAATTACCCTTTGAAAGTGGCAGTGGCGCTTGGCAGCGATCTTCACTTAATTACTGAGTGGATTATTAGCATACGGCTCCCCACCCCCCTTCATTTCTTTATATCTTCTAGATTGCGTTGACAGTTCCCTTTCATTGCCTGCTTTAACTCACTGAATACTAAACATTATGCAGATTGCAGCCGAGAAGTACCCAGGCTACTCCAAACCTCTAGTCTGCACCAAAACCTTTTTGATGGAGAGTAATTTACAGGTCAGAAATCAATAGTGTGTCTGGGAAGTGCATTTGTGGGTTTTCTTAATATAGATTGGGGTGAGTAGCGCGGAGCACTAATGTTCAAAAGTGAATATTCTTCCTCGATCTTTCTGAAAAACAATTAGTTTTGTTCCTTCCTTTAATATCCTCCGTCTTTAAATAGGCTGAGATCTTGAGATCCTATTTCTCTTATACTCATTATGCTACCTAAGTTGGCGGGAGGGGGTTAAAGAGTCCCTGTTTTGAGAAATGATAAACTTCACTCCTTAATATCTCTGAAGTCGGGGGACTGATAAACTGACCTCCTCGGCAGGCATGTGTAAAGTGTTATTTATTGTTTGCCAGGGCAAGACAAATGCAAATGATAAATTGCGAAGATGTCTTCCGCACTCTCAAACGGAACCTTCTCTTCTGTCTTGGCTCCCGTCTTTTGGCAAAAATTTGCACATATGTCGGGCATTCTCCATCCAGATCTTTATCTTTCTTTTTTTTTTTTTTTGTTCATCCCTGAACTGCATTCTAAAGCATCTTCCACGTTTCCCAGGGTATAGTAGGGACAAGAACCCCTTCCCATTTCAGCCTTATGGTGTAGCTTAGTTTAAGGGGGTGTTTTTTGTTTGTTTGTTTCCTCTTCTTGGGAAGAGAATACAATATCTACATGAGTGATTTCAGGACTTGGTGGAAGTGACACCAAAGCAATAGGAGTCAGCATGGGTGGGGGGAACAGCTGGGTGCTGACTGTGTCATCTCCATTCCAGGACTATCAACCACCAGCTTTATTCTTCTACTGTTACATCTGTTATGAAATTTGGGTCTTCCAGGTGGCAGCCCAACATGCTGTCCAGTGCTATCGGGCCATTTAAATGCTTTGAGCTAATGCTGCATATCCATTTTCTAAACAAGTTAGCAGATACCATATGCAGCAATTAAAGTTTTATTGAGTGGTGCCTGCTTACCATACTGAATTTGGATTGGCTACCATCTGTCTCAAAGCCTGTGGTACCATCCCTGTTGCTTGAGAGAGCATTTGTAAGGATAAAAGATTTTTTTCTCAACTTCTGAAGAAGCTGCTCGCATTATTTTTTACATGCAAGCCCACAAAAGTGGAATTGGTACAAATGAAAAATACCAGACAATGAGAAGTTAGGACTGAATACATGTTTTTGAGTGGTATTGGCCATCACACCAGAAACAAAATCTTGTAGCTTCCAGCCTGGCCATTTTTAGTATATATGTCTTGCTGAATATGTTATTTTTCAGAGATACCTTCTATGGGAAACCCAATGAATCAAAATTAGGACTGAGCAAAGAACATGAAAATTGTTTTGCATTTGTAAGAATTAATGCAATTATTCTCATTTTCTAGGAAAATTTTACCTGGAACCACAGGGAAAAATAAAATATAAATTTTACATTTTATTCACTCTACTGGTAAAACTCTGTGGAGACAACGTTGTTTAAGATCAGTCAGAGCTGAACAAAGGGTTTTGAAGAAAGCATTTATTAAAATTTAAGTGATGTCTAAATACTTGAGCTGTGATGGTTTACTAATACAATGTTAATGTTTGATGTTTTCTCAGACATATTTATCACTGTACCTTTGACCTTCATGAATGCTGAGATGGAAAAACACATGATAGTGAAATTCAAAAACCTCTTCAAAATTTTAAAACTGCCTGAGTGTTAGTGGAGTCTAATAGAATAAGGTCTGGAGTTCAAACCTGTTGACAAACTCTTGATTGCATAGATCTTGAATATATTGTTTGATAATTCTGTGGATACTTTTCTCCATGAGAAAAATGAATATATTATAGCTTATTGAGTCTGTTCTTTTTAATATTAATTTAAGAATTTCTGAGTCTTTGAATCTTTAAAATACATAGCTGATTTCACGGATGGACCTAGAGGTTGTCATACTGAGTGAAGTAAGTCAGACAGAGAAAGAGAAATATCATATGATATCCCTTATATGAGGAATCTAAAAAGAAATTATACAAATGAACTTATTTACAAAACAGAAACAGACTCACAGACTTAAAGAACGAACTTCTGGTTATGGGGGTGCAGGGAAGGATGGGGGAAAGGGATAGTCAGGGAATTTGGGATCGACATGTACACACTGCTGTATTTAAAATGGATAACCAACAAGCATCTACTGTATAGCACAGGGAACTCTGATCAATGTTATATGGCAGCCTGGATGGGAGGAGACTTTGGAGGAGAACGGATACATGTACACGTACGGCTGAGTCCCTTTGCCATGCATCTGAAATTATCACAACATTGTTAATCGGCTATACTCCAGTATAAAATAAAAAGTTAAAAAACAAAAAAAGAGACATCTAGACTGGCATTTGACCAAATATCTGTGTGCTATGTCCCTAGCCAAGTTGACACATAAAAGTAATCATCACATCCATGATAGCTAGAGTGACCACATCCTTCTAATTGAAGCTAACTCTGCTAGAACAATAAGTATAAACTGGAACTGTCTCTGGCAGATGAGGATGTAAGGTCATCCTCATTATAGTCTCACCACAGTATACTCTGATATCTCCATGGGAATTTCTATGCATCTCTGCATCCCCAGAAGAAGCCAGTGCCCTGCATGTTGTTGTGTTTGATAAATGCTTACCACCTCTTCTGGCTCTTGTCAAAAATATATGTAGAATTAAAATAATAAAAGGTGGGAAATAAAATAATAAACCCATTAAAAATTTTTAAATAAAATACATAACTGATAAGTGAAAAGAGAAATAGCTATAGTTTTTTACTGGCTTTATTACATCATATGCTGATTGTTCATTAGGCCTTCCTCACTATTCAGGTCCTGGTGAGCAATGTCAAATTGGATGAGTGACAAGTTCATAGCATCATAGGCTTAAGACTCATCTACTTAGAGGAAATGTGACGTGCTTGAACAAAAACACTGACTATGATTCAGGAGGTCTGTTTGCTCACCTCAGAACTACTATTCCCTAGCTAGGAAAATAATCATTCTCTTTTGAGTCCTTTGGCCTGTTCTGTAAAATGGAGCTCAAAATCCATGTCTACTTCTTTGGGTTATTGTGAGACTTAAAAGGGTCTATAAGATCTCTATAAATAATCATTGAAATATGAAATGAAAATAGTAGTTTGCAAATTGTAAATTGCTGTCACAAATCCTACCCACCCTTCAACTGAAGGTCAAATGTCATGTCTTTAAATAATAAGAATCCTTCACCCTGAACCCAGCAAGTAACGTATTTGTATCTGTCTAAAGACATTCTTCCCTATTTCTTATAAGCTAAGAGAGACTATTTTAAAAGCCCTCTATTCTTTGCTATTTGATGTATGTGGTCTATGGAACTGAAGCATCAGCATCACATGGGAACTTTTAGAAATTCAGAATTTGAAGCCTCTCCCAGACCAGATCAGATCTGCATTTAGCAAGATAACCAAGTGAGCTGTATGAACATTAAAGTTTGAGAAACACTGCTCTTATAATAATTCTGATTTTTAGGGAATTTCTCAGTTTTTAAAATTAAGTTATTTGCTGTATGAAGATCATGCAGGACTTTAAAGATTACTAGCACAACCCCATCATTTCAAGAATAAAAGAAAACAAATCCTAACTGGGATTCATATAAATTGTGATTTGCATAAGATTAAATGTCTGGTTAATTCATTTATTTATTCAGCAATTATTGAGTGCCTACTGTGAACCACACTCTGTAGTAGGCATGGAGGATTCTATTTAGAATAAAATATGGCACCCAGTATCAGAGGGCTTGCAGTCTACTGGGGGCAGATGAAAGTTTTCTCACTCCTGTCTGGTCTTCCTTTAGTCATACCACAGAACCCCTCTAAGGGGTGTCTGATCCTGCCTAGCAATTAATCTTCACCCTTGTCTTACATTTCTTCCAAACTCACATATTTATTTATCCCCACTGGTATGACATTGGAAAACCTCTGCCTAATGAATTTGATGAAATCAAGTATCATTCTTTCGTTACTCACATATAAGAGAAAAATGGCTCATTGGCCAGCATTGTGTCATAGCACTGGCAGATACATCTTATAGTATGTGCTTTTTACCTATTCTCCAACCCATGCCCACCCTAACAGAATTAATATTATTATCATATAACAATAATAATAACTAATATATATTGAAGCCTCACCATATGCCGGGCATGAGTCTTAGCATGCCACATGTATTATCTCATTTAATCATTATGTCTGCTCCATGAGGCAAACATCACTCCCTTTTTACAGATGAGATAACTGAGGCACAGAAAAATTGAGTAAAAGAGTGATAGAAATGCATTGGAACCCTGGGCATTCTGACTTTAGAAGCCTATCATTGTATATAAAACCTTAAGGAAATTATTGTACCTTTTGGAATAATTTCCAGTAGAATAGGTTGTCTCTAATTATGTATTCTTTTCTTTCTGTCCTGAAGCTGGCTGATCTCCCACTGATAACAATGGGAGATCTAGACATATTAGTCCCAAGTAGCTCTTTCAAAAGAATTAAACAAACTGATGAAGATCTTAAGCTTAATTAAAGTACTTTTATTTTCCTGACTGAAAGGTCAGTAGAAGCAAAGAAGAACTGCAGTTTCAATTATTTATTGACTACATAGTGTTCTTCCTTCACCAACAGCAATTCTCTAATTTTTATAACTATAAACGTCTTGTAATAATTTTCTTTATTACACAACATTGGATGAATGCCCATATTGCTCCCTTGCATTTTCACTGTAATGGTTTCTTCGAGTATGTGCTTCTTGTCTTTCCTGTTACAGACTTTAATCATTGGGTCATTTGCCTCTAAGTGGTCTAAAAGTGTATTTAGATCTCAATAGCCGATAGACTTTCACGTAAAGGCTTGGTCATCCCAGTCAAAAGGGTGATTTTAACATCAGTCTAAGAGTTTTCTGGCAACCATCTCATTTCTCATTACTGCCTCATTTTTATAATTGGACTTGAATGCTGCATGGACAGAAGCCAAGTCTACAGAAGAGTGAATGATCTGACTTTAGTGAGTTACAGTACCTTCCGTGTGTTGTCAATATGGAAGAATGTACTGGTAACTTGGTCTATGCTTTAGTTTCTAAACTGCTTGCAGTCTTTGTTTTCACTCCTTCCTGCTCCATTTATTAGTATCCCTAGAGAGGATGAGTTCAGAAATTGTGTTAAATAACTGAGTATTGATGCTCTTAATAAAGTTTTATAATGCTGAAAATATTAATGGAAAATAAAGTCTAAGGTTTATCTACACCTTCATTTGTCATATTCTTCATGAGCTGAGGCAATCAAATACTGCATGCCTTATTGTCAAGGTCTCCCCAACATTAGAACAGGCAAAGAATATGTTTAGTACACGTTGTTCATTTGAAATAGACACACTTCTAGAACCACACTGTAATACTTCTCACTCTACTGAAAAGTTCCTCTGAAATCCTGGACCAGTTCCAAGAGGATTATGTAATTAAACACCAAAAGATCTCCTCATAAGATAGTTTGTACTAAAAGTAGTTTCATGGTATATGCCCCAAGGTCATGTTGTATATAGAGGCTCCAGGCAATTTCTTTCAATGAGCTAAGGATACCAGTCCATAATCAGTATTTCCACCCCTTGACCACTGCTTACAGAGTTTGCCATTGATTGTAACTTTGCCCTTGGCTCTACAAATAGCTTTGTTCTGGTCTTTTGTTGCCAGCTTGATTTGCGGCTACATAGATCTCTCAACAATATAGAGATGTGCTTCATTGCTTCAAAATCTTCTTTGGAGAATTTCTGTTCACCTAGATGCAATCTTGTATTCCTTCACCAATAATTTACTAAGTATATGATCTAAGATATACCAACACACTCATGATCAAAATCCTTCAACAATGCCCATTGACTAAAATATAGTATCAGAACTCCTTAGACTTATATTAGAATCTCTAAGATTCTCCAGGATCTGGTTACCATCTGTTTTACTACTTGTGATTCCAATTTCTTCCTACCTCCAACTCTCCCCTTCAATCAATCTGAGTTACTTACTCTCTGTAAGTAACAGTAAAATAAAAACAAGTAAGACCTAAACTGACAGGATACATTAGTGGCTCACTCGCACTGACTAGCAAGTTTGGGAAGTAGTCTATGCCTGTGTCTGAGGGCCTGTGGGTAGAGTGAGCCCTGGGAACTGGTGAGTACATGCAGTGCCCCTGCATGACTTTCTTTAGATGAGACTGGGTGACAAATTGGCCAATCTTCTCAGCCCCTAGAACTCAGTGCTTCCATCAGCATCTCTAGAATACTAGGAGGAACCTCAGAAAGTGGGCGTGGGCATCTTTGGCTCATATGCCTCCTTCCCTCTACTTTGATGATTTTCTTCTAAGAATCTCTTAAATTTCCTTATACAGCTCTTCTCTGTGAATTCAGATTGTACCTAATAATAGAAAGCATGCTTTTCCCAGAATATTTATTACTGCAGCTTTGATTAAGCATGAGTTTGATTTGTGTAATTATGATTTGTGCTCTTGGGTATGGCACTCCATGCATTTCAAATCCCGCAGTACCGCTCCTTGCCTTTCTTCAACTTGCTTTCCTTAACCCTCACTTGACCAGTACGGGTCAGTCTCCAACCTAACCCTTCCCACTGTGTTTTCAATGCCCAACTTACCAGTGAGTAAGGTCATGACACTTAATGGCAATAAAGAATGTGTACCTCAGACTCAACATGTTCATCAAAGTACAATTGATCCTTGGACAACATGGGCTTGAACTGCATGGGTCCACTTAACATGCAGATTTTTTTTCAATAGTAAATACTTTAATAGTACATGAGCCGAGATTGGTTGAATCTGAAGGTGTGGAACCGTGAACATGGAGGAACCACTTATATGGAGGCAGACTATAAGTTATAGGTGCATTTTTGACTGCAGGGAAGGTCAGAGCCCCTAACCCCAGCATTGTTCAAGGGTTAACTGTATCTACTTACCACTCCTACTCCATCTTGATAAATAGAAAGATTTTCACTCACTTCAAACTAGAAATTTCTTTCACCTTTATGAATTATGTTCAAGTCCTATCAATTCTTGTCTGAGAAGGTGAAGCAGAATCCCAAGCTCAAAAGAGGAGAGTAGAAAAAAAAATCTAAGTCTCTGTGGAACACATATAACTTTTGGACAATATAATTTTTCAGACAATATAATTATATGAATTATACGATTATCTATCCAAGTCTTGTCAGTTATCTCTCCCACGTATCTCTTGAATTTGAATTGGTCACTACCTCACCATGACTACTATTAACTAACCATAAAATCTCTCTTCTGGAAAAATGTAATATTGCAAACATCATCCAACTTACATCCTTCATTTTATTTTTTTAGAATTCATATATGTCCTTTACCCAGATGGCCGTCAGGTATCTCTCTGAATCACCACCATAATCATGATTAAATATCACCTTTAATATACATTCAATGTTACCTAGAAAAGAAAGAGAAAACTCTAAGGCGGAAAAGGATCTATAAGAGCGACAGTAAACCCTCCTCCTAGTATCATCCTGTACTGATCCACATGCCTTAAGAACTCATGGCGGGTGGGAGTGGTATCCAAACAATCATGTCTCCATACTTTTTCCTCATTCTGCTGCTTCTGCCTAGAATGTCCTTGCCACTTTGTCTTCCTGAAAAACTTCCCCTTATCCTTCTAGATCAGGTTCAAATATCATCTCCTTTGTGAAATGACCCTGATTACATTTGATAATATTATGTCTTCCTCTCCTTTACATACACTTAAAATATGTTTTATATGTCTCTATGTTTCTGTGCATAAGGCAAAGAAAGTGATACAAATATAATGTTGTCAGGCTTTCTTACCAGTAGCATCTTTTTTTTTTTTAACATCTTTATTGGAGTATAATTGCTTTACAATGTTGTGTTAGTTTCTGCTGTATAACAAAATGAATCAGCTATATGTATACATATGTCCCCATATCTGCTCCCTCTTGCATCTCCCTCCCACCCTCCTTACCCCACCCCTCTAGGTGGTCACAGAGCACCGAGCTGAACTCCCTGTGCTATGTAGCTGCCTCCCATTAGCTATCTATTTTACACTTGGTAGTGTATATATGTCAGTGTTACTCTCTCACTTCGTCCCAGCTAACCCTTCCCCCTCCCCGTGTCCTCAAGTCCATTCTCTACATCTGCGTCTTTATTCCTGTCCTGCCCCTAGGTTCATCAGAACCAGTAGCATCTTTAATCAAAGAATACATGGTTAAAGGTTTGATAATAGGATAGGTCTTTCAAGCCAACATTTAAGACCCACTGCACTGCAAGTTATTTTCATCAGAATTATGTCTTCCTCAGATAGTCACCTGTTCATGTTCCAAAGTGTCCTACCTGGAAATATGAGCTGCTAGGAAGAGATCTAGAGTGTATTGAGCTGGGCACACACAAAAAAAGAACTCTGTTATTGATAACCCAAAAGTTATATGTCTTCCAGGAGACTTTTAGTTTTTTTTTTTCTACCTTCCCCTTTTGAGCTTGTGATTCTGCTTCAGCTTCTCAGCTAATAATCACCATGAACCAATAATATTAATTATTGCAGTGACTGAGACTCTTCATATACACCAGGCACTGTGTAAGTTCTATAGGGATATAGTAGCCCTAAATTTTGGATGAGGAACCTGAAAGTGAATTCTCCCAAACAGGGAATAGAAATAGTGAATGATGAACAGTGGTTAGTCTGTCCAACTCCAAAGCCTTTGCTCCTATCCACACCACTGTGTGCTTCCCTGAATCAACCATTAACTAATAGCATTATTTTTTAAATTATTATTCATCTCTCTGAGTGAATACCTCTTGTCACCTTTGTCTTGATGGCAGAGACCCAGTGACATACTGGGAACTCCTTGGAAATTTTATCACATTGACTTCTCATGTTAAACAGGCTTATATAGGACACTCAAGATACTTCTACAAAAGCTATGCAGTATTATTTGAAACTTCACAGACCTTTGAACCATCTTACTATTTTGTAGCATTTAAGTCAGTTTGAGATTAAGGCTATCTTGTCACCTTTTTGTTTGTTGAATATATTTGGAAAAATCTTAAAATATGGTCATCAGTCTTATTTAACCTGAAAGCATGAGGAAAAGGACCCTTTTAATGGCATTTTCTCTCTTTTTTTTAAATACTTTATCAGGATGATTTCAAACATTTACAAAAGTAAACAGAATGGCACAATAAATTCTAATGTTCCTCTCCCCCAGCTTTAGCATTCATCAACTCTTGTTTCATCTATAACTTCCATTTCTCCCCTCACTGAATTATCTTGAAGCAAATCTCAGATATATCATTTCACTCATATGCATTTCAGAATTTATTAGTAACTTTCTTAAGCAATGGCGATACTATTATCTACACCTAAAACATTAACAATAGTTCCTTATTGACATAAAATGTGCAGTTAGTATACAGATTTCCTCAAAGTTTGCCTCATATGTACTCTTTTCACAGTTGGGTTTCTTCTAATTGGAATTCACCCAAGTTCCATAATTTTTATTTAATTAATATGTACTCCTAAGTCTCTTTTAATCTATATGCTACTCTTTTTTTTTTTTTTTTTTGCAATTTATTTTTTAAAAAATCTTAGCCTTTTGCCCTGTAAGTTTGCCTTCATCCTAAAATTTGCTGATTACATCTCCATAGGGTCATTTAGTAGATTCCTCTGCTCTTTGTATTTTCTGTACACTAGTGGATAAATCTAGGGACTTAATGTGAGTGGGTCCGATTTTCTTTTTAGTAGGTGGTAATATTTTGTTTCAAATTTCATAAGAAGGAGGATGTTTCATCGTAGTTAGTATTCTTATTATTACTAGATGTTTCATTGTATTAGTATATCTTAAATTGTCCCTTCATTGTCTAGGGCAAGCCTCTTCCAGGCTCCTGAGTCCTTGTGACACCACCCCAGTTGTCTTTGATAGTGTCCTTGTTTTTTGGTACAAGATGTTTCAGGCTCATCTTGTAACTTTCAGTATTTAGCCTTGGAATCAGCTACCTGTCCAAGAAGCCAGTTTTGAAGTGAGGAGTCATATTTTTTATAGGCCACAGTCTAGTTTCTAAATTGGAAATTGTCTCAGGTTTTTTTACTAAACAGAGATTTTTTTTGTTATTAAAATGTTTTAATTCCTTACTTGATTTACATTATACATAATATATAATATAATATATTTATAGTTTCAGAATAATAATAACTATAAGATTACTAAAAACTACTTAATTTTTTGTTTGTTTAGTATCTCCTTAAGATATAGTCCACTAGTGGAATCAAAAAATGATACAAATGAACTTATTTACAAAACAGAAATAGACTCACAGACATAGAAACCTTATGGTTATCAAAGGGAAAAGGGGGGAGAGGGAGGAATAAATTAAGAGTTTGGAGTTAACAGATACAAACGACTTTATATAAAATAGATAAACAACAAAGACCTACTATACAGCACAAGGAATTATATTCAATATCTTGTAATAACCTATAACAGAAAAGAATCTGATAAAGAATATATATATATGTATGTATATATATATATGTATATATACATATGTATATCTGAATCACTTTGCTTTACACCTGAAACTAACACAGCATTGTAAATCAACTATACTTCAATTTAAAAAAAAATAAATAAAGAAAAAAAAAAGAGATGTATTCCAGCAGGGATAAGAATATATAGGCAAGTTACTGAATTTTAAAGTTACTTGAAACAATTTATTAGGTCTTGAATAAGCCATCAGCTCAACATATAGTTTAGTTCTTTGTTTAATCTTGCTTTTAAATTTTAGACTCCATTTTTTTATTTTAATGTAACTTTGTCACATATTCACATAAACATAGTACCAAAATCAAATCAACCAAACAAGGTATATTCAGAGAAGTCTAGCTTCTATCCCTGTACTTTCCCCTCATGTTCCCTCTCTCCCCTTGGAGATAACTATTGGGTTGATTTTATTTTATCATTACAACTTCAAGAAAGTGCAGATATATTTATAGTGTTTTTGAGATAAAGCAGATTATTATATATACTTTTCTCTGCCTTGTTTTTTTTACTTAATATATCCTAAAAATCACTTCATAACAGTTTATAGATATATTCTTTATCTTTTAATAGATGCACAGTACTCCATTGTATGGATGTACAGAGTTTATTTAAATGGTTCCAATTATGACAGACATTTAGGTTATTTCCATTGCTATCGCAAATAGTGCTATAATCAATAGTCTTTCACATATGTCCTTCATATTTTTCTACTGTATTTTTGGAATATATTTATAGAAGTGGGATATCTGAATCAGATGGTAAATGCATATGGGAATTTTCTAGATACTGCCAAATTTCCACCAATAATATATGAGGGTGCCTTCTTCCCTATAGCTTCATCAACAGGTTGTATTTTTTATGTCATGCAAAAGTTTTTGTTACTTTCTTTGATTGTTTGATTGATTTTTACATAATAATATTTATCAATATTTTCCTTTATGGACTTTGGGTTTTGAGTCATGGTTAGGAAAGTTTACTCCCAGATTACGGAAGTAATTCTCATGCATCCTTGTAGTATTTACGTAAGTTAATTGTTTACAATTACGTCTCTCAATCCACCTGGAATTTAGCATAATGGATGGTATAAGAATTAGATCCAATCTTACTTTTTTCTATGGCTACCTAGTTATCTTAACTTCTCTTCATGAAAATTCCATCTTTTCGTGACTAATTTGAAATAGCACTTTACTGTACACTAAATTTCCATATGCAATGTTGGGTCTATTTTTTTAATTTTACAAGATATTATATTAATTTATCCTTCTATATTCATGAGACAACATATATTTCTTTAATTATAGACGTTTTAAAATGTATTTTAATCTGATAAGGTTGGCCCCCCCTCATTGCTCCTATTTTTCAGAGATATTCTTTTATGATCTTCCAAATAAATTTCATAATCAAATTGTCTGAGCACATAACAAAACATCATGGTGCTTTTACAGAGATTGCATTGAACTTATAAATTAACTTAGAGAGAACTGACACTTTTATTGATAATGAATCGTTCAATCAAAAACCATGGATATGCCTGACCACTGTTTCAAATCTACTTTTGTGTTTTATAGTTTTCCTCATATAGGTCTTGAACATTTCTTGCTAAGTGTTCTATATTATCATTATTAGATTAGATAGAAAGATATAGATGTAAATGTAGATATAGATATATAGATATAGGTATACATAGCAAATAACGAATTTAATGGCTTTTTTACCTGCAATACATTTTCATGTGCTCCTGTGCCCTTTTGTCCACAGTATTATATTACTTCTTATATCACTGACTTTTTCAGAGAGTATGTTAACCAACCACAAAAGCAATACTTGTAGAAAGTGAATTGTTCAGCAACACAATAACAAATGTAAATTCCTTAAAGTTCAGTACTTTCTCTAATTCTTCTTTTTTTTTTGGCTGCACAGCATGAGGGATCTTAGTTCCCCAACCAAGGATTGAACCCATGCTCCCTGCAGTGGAAGTGAGGAGTCTTAACCACTGGACTGCCAGGGAAGTCCCTCAGGCTCCTAAATGAAGTATCAAGATACATATTTGTAATATGAGAAGACACAACACAAACTATATGTTCTTCATTTTCTTTGTCCTTTTTTCTTCATTTATTCAAATTATTATCCATTATATTATTAGGAACCCTAAATATACTAAGGAACTGCATCTCTGTTATTTTACCAAATAAATACAAATTCCAACTGGCGAACTTGAGAATTTCCTCTTAATGTTTTTTTCACTCCAGATTAAATTCCCATACTTCCCCTCCTGATATTTAGTGACTGAAAATAATTTGCCAGGGGGCTTCCTGGCAGCAGTCCAGTGCAAACAACCTAGAGAGCTATAGTTCTTCATTAAAAACAGGCTAATTTAAGCTTAATTATCCTTTGGCTGATCCTCCTGGCTTCAAACTTATTCATTAGTGCCCACAGATATAGTACAACAAAATAAACATTTTCTTTTTCTTAAAGATTTATTTCCAAAACTATTTTTTGATTTAAAAACATGTTGACACCACAACGTAGTAGATTGCATGGTTGTCCCCAGTCCTGTACCTTTCTGGCATCAACACTCTTGTCATGGCCTCATTGTGGTGGAGTGAACATTCTCATCCCTTGACTTTGGGCTTGGTCTTGTACTCCCTTTAGTCAGTGTCCTGTGACAAGAAATGACAAAACACTATTTCAGAACCTAAGACTTAAAAAGCATCATCGTGTTATTCCTTTTGCCCTTATGCCATTGCAATAAGAAAAAATATATCCTGGTTTACTCAAATTCTGACACCCAATTATGGTTCTAACCACCAATTCCAATGTGTGTTGGGGAGCAGGGGTTCCCCACACCACCAAGCAATTCATAGACACCATCTAGGTGTACTACAATTCAATTCAATTTTGACACTATCTACCCAGAGATAGCATCAGATTCCATGGGTTGAGGACTCAGTACCACAAGACTGCCCCCACCTCACTTGAGATGCCAATCACAAGTCCAGGTTGTGACCTTACTTCTGACTGACTGGCTACAGGTTGGAAGCTCTAATGGCCCCATTCTTGGATTCTATTAACTTTCTAAAGCAGCTCACAGAGTTCAGAGAAACATTTTATTTACTAGATTACTGGTTTATTATAAAAGAATATAACTCAGGAATAGCCAGATAGAAGAGATACATAGGGCAAGGTAGGGAAAGGGCAAGGAGCTTCCATGTTCTCTTCAGATGCCACTCTCCCTGCATCTCCACCTGTTCACCAACCTGGAAGCTCTCCAAATCCCATCCTTTTGGTTTTTTATGGAGGTTTTATTACATAGAGATGGTTGATTAAATCATTGGCCATTGGCCGTTGATTCAACCTCCAGCCCCTCTCCCCTACCTGGACGTCAGGAGGTGGCACTAAAAGTTCCAACCCTCTAATCACACGGTTCTCATGGCAACCAGCCCCATCCTTAGGTGTTGTCCATAAGTCAACTCATTAACATAACAAAAGGCACCTTTATCTCTCTCATCACATAGAAAGTTCCAAGGGTTTTAAGAGCTCTGTGCCAGAAAAGGGAATGAAGACCAAATATATATTTCTTATTATACATCACAATAACACATTAACACACTAGGACAAGGATAAGAGACATATAAGGGAGAGTTGCCCCAGCTGCCTCACAGTTCTGCAGTGATGAGTAGAGCTGTCCTAAGCTGCCCGCACATGAAGAGCGCCACATAAATAGGCCCCAGCTATAGCAGGAGAATTTCTCTTGACCCGCAGATTCACAAGGTTATGAAAAGATTGTTATAAAAATCATTGAATATTAGAGTTGTTTGTAAATGGCTAACTCAACAATTACTCAAATCTGCAAACCAAATACTGACTTAGAGTCTTCGGTTTTTCTTTTTCTTTCACCTTCTAATGCAATTAGTCATAAGGTGTTTGTTCTACCCCTATAATGTTTTTGCAGTGTCACTTTCTTTCCATTTTCTCTATCATTGCTCTATTCATGCCTTATCATCATGTATCTGAATTATTACAATAACCTTCATACTGGCCTTTGATTTCCTTTCTCTCTAATTCGTCTTTCTCAGTGATACCAAAGTGGTATTTTGTTTGTTTTGTTCTCCAAATTACAGATTTGATCATGTCCATCCTTTGCTTGGAAACCTTAGATTAATACCAGCTAAATCACAGCCACTCTTTCCTCACCTTTCTCATAATGGATTATAGTCACAAGTTTTCCTATGGAATCTATAAAGGGCCTTAATATGAGTGTTCACAACAACCATTCTCCATCAGCACAAACTGTCCCTTTCTTACCTTTGTGGTAGATGATTTGTCATTGTCCAAACACATGTCTACCATCAAATTCAGACTATGACCCTGAACTATCTCTCCAACCTTACTTTCTATTATTCTTTCTCTACCCCACTGAATCTCATATGTTAGCCTCAACGAACTAACTTTTTTATTCCCCAAACAAGCTGTTGCTCTCCATAGTAATGCCCAGCCCTCTGGACCTCAAGGTCAAACTGAAATGGTTCCCTCCCTGTGAAGATTTGTTTGATATCTTCTTACACTCTCATCCCAAGGTCCCACTATTCTGGGTGTCAACAGAACTTTAATCTTGTCATATTGACATTACATTTATTTGTATCACTGTATTTCCTGCTGAAGTGTCTCCTACTTAAAGATAAGAACCTTGTCTTACTAACCATACCTAGCATGGTACTTGACAATAGGCACAATACAGATTTGATAGATAAACTACTCCTGCAAAACCATCCAAGTGATACTTGAAAGTCTGTGGTGCAATGTTTTCCTGCTAAATATGATTGTGAAATGGATTTTAGTTTATTTTCTTATTAAAAATTCTTTTCACTTTGAAATTATTTAGAAATCAGACTTGATGAAGGTCCAGGGATACTCTCATAGAGTAGTGTAATTTGTAAAATTGAGTTTTCAAGATAGACATTACACACGTTAATTAATAACATGTAAGGAATGCCTGATTTAATAAGACTATTGCACATGCAAAAGTGTTTTAACAAATTAGAGTAAGAGAAAACTACTACCAAAAATGTGAATGCAATTATCATTTGACCATTCTTATCCAAAAGTGATAAACATTCAATACTTTATTTATGCAACAGAATGAAGAAAATAATGTTCAGCTTTTGAATTAACAAATATAGGCATTACTATAACAAATTTATAAAAGAAGGGAAGAAATAGGTATATCATTTAGTAGGTTAAATATAAAATAAAGTAAGCTTACTATTGAATGCACACATGAATCTATAGATAATAATTATACCAGAAGTAATAGTAAAGCTTAGAAGCAGCAAAAAATACTACCTGTTCAGTTACCACCATAGTTTATGGTTCAGAAAACAAAGCATATGATCTCTCAACTTAATTTATGCTCTCCACATCATTCCTCCACCCTGACAGATGACCCTATTCCTTAGCTCAAAGATTCAGAATCCTGCCTTTCATCTCGAGTAACAGATTTGAAGATAAAGTAGTATGTCTTAGAGAATTTGTGAATTAAATATAAGGTTCTGGGTGATTATTAGAGTCCACTGGAGGCTTGAGAATTCAGATAAGGGCAGAACAAAGAGAATAGAGGGTCCAGTTCACATCTCTAAGTATAATTACTTCTGAGAAGGTAGGAAAAGAGGAAAGTTTTAAATGTGGTCACCTATCGTGATCACTTTATTCTGAATCATTCGTACTTTCTCTCTTGCTTGAAAACAAAGTGTAAATTTCTACCAACAGGTCTTCAGTCCCCAGAAAAGTGTTTTCCAAAGTGGTGTCCACAAAACAATCCACAATGGCAGGAAAATAAAACACTAAAGCTTCTTTTTATGTATATTTTTTCTTATCTGCTTTAATTCAAATACTGTATTTTGATATGTTTGCAATAAATGTGTATATCTCATCACAATATAGTGGGTAGTTTTTCTAAACAAATAAAGGTATATTGGAGTATTTCACCACAGAATATTTTTACATAGAATATGTGATTCCAAAATTTTGGAAGGAATATTCTACGTAAATCACTTAGGTTTAGAAAAAAAATTATAAAGTTCTTATTTATATATTTTTTAATCTATAAGCAAGAAATTCATTAAGATTTACTATATTCCATATATGACTATCACTAGAGCCCTCCCTCGATGCCTCTCCTTACTCCTTGATTCAGAAGAGAAAGGGTCATGTTTGTTATACAACATATCCTCTGGAAGACTGGGAGAATCTGCACTTGTTTCTAAAACATACTGCAGGTCAGGATGGTGGAGTAGGAGAACGCGGAATTCACGTGTCCTCACAGGTGCAGTAGGGGGACATCAGAGCAGTTCTCACGAGGTGCCTGCTGGGCGCTGGTGGGGGACCTTGGACACCTAGAGGGATGGGAGGGGTCCCTGCATAACCGGGTGGGGTGTGGTGGGGAAGGAGGTGGGGAGGAGGGGTGGAGATGGAAAGAGGCCAGCATCCCTGGGGGGGTCTGGGGGAGAAGAGAGATTCCGGCACTCAGGGGGACACATTTGTGGCAGGGGGTTTGGCAGGGATGGAGGGGGACCTTCAGGGGTTTGGGGGCTTGTAGGGGAGTGTGGCAACCACTCTGTGGGGGGCAGGATAGAGCAGAGCCTGTGATGTGGTCTGTGCCACAGCCCTGTGAACCCCGGCCTGGACTGTGTCTCCTGGTGGGGAGGGGGGCTAAGTGCCGGAGAGTGGAGTTTGGAGGGTGGACCCAGGAAGGGGACGGCTGTTGGCATTGGGGAGATGGCCTGGGGTGGTAGGGAGGAAGGACTCCATGGCCAGGAGGGTTGGTGGGGGAGGCCAAGTCCACCAGGAAAGTGGGGAGCCATTGTTGAGTTGCATGTTGGGGGCAGGGCTGCCATTGCAATGCCTTTCCTCTCCCACCAGCCTGGCCCCCTTGGAAAGTGATAGAGGTGCACACCTGAGCAAGCTTGCCTGCCCCTCAAGCCCTGGCGAGCCTGCTATGGTCCTGCATCTGAGCCCTGCCCCTAGAGGGCCTCCTCTGGCTACGTGGGTCCCAGCGACCTGCATGCCACCCTGGTGGGGATTCCTCCTGCCAAGCAGGTCCTGGGCCTGGACCCTGCCCCCTCAGGGCCACCAAGGACCACGCAGTTCTCAGAGGCCCACCCACCACCCCTGACAAGGCCTCCTCCTGATGCTGCATCCTGGGCCTGAGCCCCACCCACACCAAGGCCTCCTCTCACTGCGTGGATCCTGGTGGGCCCGAACACCACCCCCCACAAAGCCCCCGCAGGCTGTGTGGGTCCTAGTGACCCACACACCACCCTGACAGGGCCTCCTCCGGCCTAGCAAGACCCAGGCCTGGGCCCTGCCCCTGACAAAGCCTCCTCTGGGCATGTGGGTCCAGGCAGGCCAAGCACCATCCCCTTCCAAAGCCTCTGCCAGTTATGCTGGCCAAGGCAGACATGCCCAGGGAAGCCTGTACCCCAGCAGGCCTGTGTGGGCACGTGTGATCTGGGCCAGCTTCAGGAGCAGACACTGGTGAAAGGAACACACACAGAGGTGGGGCTGACACAGCTGGTACAGAGACCTACCTAGAAGCCTCAGAGGCCCTTCCGGGGAGGCAGTGGTTGGATGTAGCTCACCATGGGGACAAGGACACTGATATAGGAGGCACTAGGGAATTTTTACTTTTTTTTAATTTGTTTTTTAATTTTTTTTTTGGTTTTTATTTTTGTTTTTTGGTTATTTTTTTGGTTCTGTTGCTGTGTTTTTTTTTCTGCTTGTGGTTTCATTTTTACTTTTATCGTTTCTACTATATTTTTTATTTTTCTAATTTTATTTTATTTTTTATTCTTTGTTATTGTTCTGCTCTTGTTTGTTGTCTGTTTTTTGCTTTTTTTTTTTTTTGCCATGCTGCACAGCTTGCAGGGTCTTGGTTCCCAGGCCAGGGGTCAGGTGTGAGCCCCTGGTGGGAGCACCAAGTCCAAGCTGCTGGACTAACAGAGAACTTCAGGCCCCAGGGCATATTAATTGGTTTGATCTCTCCCAGAGGTCCTCATCTTGCCACAAAGACCAGGCTCTATCCAACTGCTTGCAAGCTCCAGTGTTGGACACCTCAGGCCAAACAACCAGCAAGACAGGAACACAGCCCCATGCACTGAGAGAAATGAGATGACAGGGAAATATGTTACAGAGGAAGGAGCACAGTAAAAACATAAAAGACCAATTAAATGAAGATGAAATAGGCAATCTACCTGAAAAAGAATTCAGAGTAATGATACTAAAGATGACCCAAAATCTCAGAAATAGAATGGAGGCACAGATTGAGGAAATACAAGAAGTGTGTAAAAAGGAACTAAAAGAACTAAAGAACAAATGAATGGCGATAAACATGCAATAACTGAAACAAAAAATACACCATAAGGAATCAATAGCTGAATAAGTGAAGCAGAAGAATGAATAAGTGAGCTGGAAGATAGAATGGTGAAAATAACTGCTAAGGAGCAGAATAAAGAAAAAAGAATGAAGGGAAATGAGGACAGTCTCAGAGACCTCTAGGACAATGTTAAACATACCAACATTCGAATTATAAGGGTCCCAAAAGAAGAAGAGAAAGAGAAAGGGTCTGAGAAAATGTTTGAAGAGATTATTGTCAAAAACTTCCCTAACATGGGAAAGGAAATAGGCATCCAAGTCCAGGAAGTGCAGAGAGTCCCATACAGGATAAACCCAAGGAGAAACATGCTGAGACACATATTAATCAAACCAGCAAAAAATAAATGCAAAGAAAAAATACTAAAAGCAGCAAAGGAAAAGCAACAAACAACATAAAAGGGAATCCCCATAAGGTTATCAGCTGATTTTTCAGCAGAAAATCTGCAAGCCAGAAGGGAGTGGCAGAACATATTTAAAGTGATGAAAGGGAAAAACCTACAACCAAGATTACTCTACCCAATGAGGATCTCATTCAGATTCGATGGAGAAATCAAAAGTTTTACAGATAAGCAAAAGCTAAGGGAATTCAGCACAACCAAACCAGCTTTACAACAAATGCTAAAGGAACTACTCTAGGCAGGAAACACAAGAGAAGAAAAAGACCTACAAAAAAAGCCCCAGAACAATTCAGAAAATGGTAATAGGAACATACATATCGATAATTACCTTAAATGTAAATGGACTAAATGCTCCAACCAAAAGACAAAGACTGGCTGAATGGATACAAAAAGAAGACTCCTATATACGTTGTCTCCAAAGACCCACTTCGAACCTAGGGACACATACAGACTGAAAATGAGGGGGTGGAAAAATATATTCCATGCAAATGGAAATCAAAAGAAAGCTGGAGTAGCAATAGACTTTAAAATAAAGACTGTTACAAGAGACAAGGAAGGACACTACATAATGACCAAGGGAACAATCCAAGAAGAAGAGAAAACAATTATAAATATTTACGCACCCAATGTAGAAGCACCTCAATATATAAGGCAAATGCTAACAGCCATAAAAGGGGAAATCAACAGTAACAAAGTAATAGTGGGGGACTTTTAACACCCCACTTACACCAATAGACAGATCATCCACACAAAATTAATAAGGAAACACAAGCTTTAAAAGACACAATAGACCAGTTAGATTTAATCAATATTTATAGGACATTCCATCCAAAAGCAGCAGATTACACTTTCTTCTCAAGTGCATGTGGAATGTTCTCCAGGATAGATCAAACCTTGAGTCACAAATCAAGCCTCGGTAAATTTTTTTTATATAAATTTATATATTTATTTATTTATTTTTGACTATGTTGGGCCTTTGTTTGTGCATGCGGGCTTTGTCTAGTTGTGGTGAGCGGGGGCTACCCTTCATTGTGGTGTGTGGTCTTCTCATTGTGGTGGCTTGTCTAGTTGTGGAGCATGGACTCTAGGCATGCAGGCTTCCGTAGTTGTGGCACGTGGGGTTCAGTAGCTGTGGCTCCTGGGATCTAGAGAGCAGGCTCAGTAGTTGTGGTGCACAGGCATAGTTGCTCTGAGGAATGTGGGATCTTCCCAGACCAGGGCTTGAACCCATGTCCCCTGCTTTGGTAGGAGGATTCTTAACCACTGTGCCACCAGGGAAGTCCCAATCCTCTGTAAATTTAAGAAAATTAAAATCATATAAAACATCTTTAATGACCACAAAGCTACAAGATTAGAAATAAATTACAGGGAACTTCCCTGGTGGTCCAGTGGCTAAGACTCTGCACTCCCAATGCAGGGGCCCCAGGATTGATCCCTGGTCAGGAAACTAGATCCCACATGCAGCAACTAAGAGTTTGCATGCCACAAATGAAGATCCCATGTGCCACAGTTAAGAACCAGCACAGCTAAATAAATAAAAAAATTTTTTTTAGAAAAAAGAAAGAAATCATTTACAGGAATAAATCTGTAAAAAACACAGACACAAGGAGACTAAACAATATGCTACTAAATAACCAAGAGATCACTGATGAAATCAAAAAGGAAATCAAAAAATACCTAGAAACAAATAACAATGAAAACATGATGACACAAAACCTATGGAATGTAGCAAAAGCAGTTATAAGAGGGAAGTTTATAGCCATACAAACCCATCTCAAGAAACAAGAAAAATCTCAAATAAACAACTGAACCTTACAGCTAAAGCAATTAGAGAAAGAATAACAAACAAAACCCAAAGTTTGTAGAAGGAAAGAAATCATAAAAATCAGAGCACACATAAATGAAATAGAAATGGAGAAAACAATAGCAAAGATCAATGAAACTAAAATCTTGTTCTTTGAGAAGATAAACAAAATTGATAAACCTTTAGCCAGACTCATCAAGAAAAAAGGGAGAGGACACACATCAATAAAATTAGAAATGAAAAAGGAGAAATTACAAATGACACTGCAGAAATACAAAGGATCATAAGAGACTACTACATGCAACTATATGCCAATAAAATGGATAACCTGGAAGAAATGGACAAATTCTTAGAAAGGTACAAACTTCCAAAACTGAACCAGGAAGAAATAGAAAATATGAACAGACCAATCACAAATAATGAAATTAAAACTGTGATTAAAAATCTTCCAGCAAACAAAAGTCCATACCAGATAGCTTCACAGACAAATTGTATCAAATATTTAGAGAAGAGCTAACTCCCATCCTTCTCAAACTCTTCCAAAAAATTGCAGAAAAAGGAATATTCCCAAGCTGATTCTATGAGGCCACCATCACCCTGATACCAAAACTAGACAAAGACATCACAAAACAAGAAAATTACAGACCAATATCACTGATGAACATAGACACAAAAATCCTCACCAAATACTAGCAATCAGAATCCAACAACACATTAAAAGGATCATACACCATGATCAAATGGGATTTATCCCAGGGATGCAGGGATTCTTCAATATATGTAAATCAATCAGTGTTATACACCATATTAACACATTGAAGAATAAAAACCATATGATCATCTCAATAGATGCAGAGAAAAATACTGACCAAATTCAACACCCATTTATGATAAAAACTTCCCAGAAAGTGGGTGTAGAGGGAACCAGCCTCAACATAATAAAGGCCATATATGACAAACCCACAGCAAGCATCATTCTCAATGGTGAAAAACTGAAAGCATTTCCTCTAAGATCAGGAACAAGACAAGGGTGCCCACTCTCACCACTATTATTCAACATAGTTTTGGAAGTCCTAGCCATGGCAATCAGAGAAGAAAAAGAAATAAAAGGAATCCAAAGTGGAAAAGAAGAAGTAAAACTGTCACTGTTTGCAGATGACACGATACTATACATAGAAAATCCTAAAGATGCCACCACAAAACTACTGGTGATAATCAATGAATTTGGTAAAGTTGCCGGATACTAAATAAATGCACAGAAATCTCTTGCATTCCTATACATTAGCGATGAAAGATCAGAAAAAGAAATTGAGGAAACAATCCCTTTTACCATTGCATCAAAAAGAATAAAATACCTAGGAATAAACCTACCTAAGGAGGCAAAAGACCTGTATGCAGAAAACTATAAGTTACTGATGAAAGAAATGAAAGACAACACAAACAGTTGGAGAGATATACCATGTTCTTGGATTGGAAGAATCAATATTGTGGAAATGACTATACTACCCAAAGCAATCTACAGATTCAATGCAATCCCTATCAAATTACCAATGGCATTTTTCACAGAACTGATCAAAAAATTTTACAATTTGTATGGAAACACAAAAGATCCCAAATAGCCAAAGTAATCTTGAGAAAGAAAAATGGAGCTGGAGGAATCAGGCTCCCTGACTTCAGACTATACTACAAAGCTACAGTAATCGAGGCAGTATGGTACCAGCACAAAAACAGAAATATAGATCAATGGAACAGGATAGAAAGCCCAGAGATAAACCCACGCACCTATGGTCAACTAATCTATGACAAACAAGGCAAGAATATACAATGGAGAAAAGACAATCTCTTCAATAAGTGGTGCTGGGAAAACAGGACAGCTACATGTAAAATAATGAAATTAGAACACTCCCTAACACCATACACAAAAATAAACTCTCACTGGATTAAAGTCTTAAATGTAAGGCCAGACACTATAAAACTCTTAGAGGAAAACATAGGCAGAACACTCTGACATAAATCGCCACAAGATCTTTTTTGACCCACCTCCTAGAGTAATGAAAATAAATACAAAAATAAACAAATGGGACCTAATGAAACTTAAAAGATTTTGCACAGCAAAGGAAACCATAAACAAGACAAAAAGCAACCTTCAGAATGGGAGAAAATATTTGCAAACTAAGCAATTGACAAAGGATTAATCTCCAAAATATATAAACAGCTCATGGAGCTCAATATATTAAAAAAAAAAAAAAAAAACCAATCAAAAAATGGGCAGAAGACGTAAATAGACATGTCTCCAAAGAAGACATACAGATGGCCAAGAGGCACATGAAAAGATGCTCAACATCACTAATTATTAGAGAAATGCAAATCAAAACTACAATGAGGTACCACCTCACACCAGTCAGAATGGCCATCATCAAAATATCTACAAAAAACAAATGCTCGAAAGGGTGTGGAGAAAAGGGAACCCTCTTGCACTGTTGGTGGGAATGTAAATTGATAGAGCCGCCATGGAGAACAGTATGGAGGTTCCTTAAAAAACTAAAAATAGAACTATCATATGACCCAGCAATCCCATTCCTGGGCATATACCTGGAGAAAACCATAATTCCAAAATATACATGCACCACAATGTTCATTGAAGCACTATTTACAATAGCCAGGACATGGAAACAACCTAAATATCTATCAACAGAGGAATGGATAAAGAAGATGTGGTACATATATACAATGGAATATTACTCATCCATAAAATGAACGAAAATGTGCCATTTGCAGAGACTTGGATGGACCTAGAGACTGTCATACAGAGTGAAGTAAGTCAGAAAGAGAAAAACAAATAATGTATATTAATGCATATATGTGGAATTTAGAAAAATGGTACAGATGAACATATTTGCAAAGCAGAAATAGAGACACAGGTGTAGAGAACAAATGTATGGATGCCAAAGGGTGCTGGGATGGATTGGAACACTGAGATTGACATATGTACACTACTATGTATGAAGTAGATGGCTGCTGAGTGCCTACTGTATATCACAGGGGAAAAAATAAAGGTACAATCCGTTTGCAGGACATATATTAAGTTAACCTTAAAAGTGCAATCCAATATACATTAGGTGCAGACAAATTCTGTTTGATTACACTTATACATGGAGACTAGAATAGTCAAATTCATAGAGTCAGAAAGTGTGTTGGTAGATGCCAGGGGCTGAGGCAGGGGAGGTGATTGGGGAGTTAGTGTTTAAAGGGGACAGAGTTTCAGTTTAGGAAGGTGAAAAATTTGGGAGATGGATGATGGTGAGAGTTGCACAACAATGTGAAAGTTAGTATGACTGAACTGTACAGTTATGGTTAAAATAGTATGTTTTATATTATGTGACTTTTATCACAATAAAAAATCATTTAAAAAATAAATAAAACATACTGTAACATACTATAGTCTTAGGGTGCATGGATAAGTTGGTTTATAGATCATATTATTTAGTATTAACTAAACAAATCCTTACAAAAGTGAACAAGTGGCTTCTTCCAAGAAGCACAGGAAAAACAAGAAATTGGCAATCTTGGTATTTTGCCAAGTACAAACAAAATTAAGAAACTGGCAGAATTAATATTCTTATACCCCTGGCCTGACTGTACCATCTGTTCCATAGCAACATATAGACAATGGTCATCTAAGCCGATATGGCAAGAAAAGAGACGGATCTTCCAAATTATTGACAAACTGTTTAATGCATGTCACAAATCCATATTACTAATGAGAAACTGTGCCCTAAATTTATATTACACCCTGAGATATTATCTTTTTTCAGCCTCACTGTATACTCTTCTAATTTATAAATTATATGTTTCAAAAATGTACATAATTATATACATACATAAATAAATATGTGTAAATAAATGGCTATGATTACATAAATGGTATGCATCAAAATTTATTATTGGGAATGCGTGCTTTAAAATTCTTAGTAGATAAGAATGTAAAATTTAAAATTTGAATACTACAACTCTAGAGAATATAAAACTGTGCTTTAATGTTCTTTAAAGAGCTATTATATCAGTAGTTACCTTTATAAACCATGTAAGTATGTGACTGATAAAATATTCTATAGTGCTCTTTTGATTTGGACTGGAACACTGCTTATTTACCTTTGCCACTCAGTTTTTCTGGGGGTTGAATAGGTCCTCTAGCAAGTCCAACTCACATGCACTGAAACCTACGAAGAACATAGTAATGTTGACAGATATCATTTATGAGTATAGTTCTTGACCTTCAAGAACTGACAGTCAAGTCAGTCACAGGAAAAAACATAATTAAGATAATATTTAAATGTTAAAATTTTAAACATTTTATACATTAAGGAAATTTTTAGAGTAAGATAAAAGAATAGAATTGAATTGAGTTGCCAGACTGCAATAATTTTTAATTTTTCATACTATAAAAAACAAATTATAAAGACATCTATCTTCTTACTTCACATGAAATTAATAGATTAACAAAACATTACATAGATTTTGTCTTCTCTTGAAAAATTCTAGGACTAAGTTTTACTACTAAATCATTAACTTATAAAAGATAATGATACAGTGAATGTTATTTTGGAATAGTGAAAAACACTTGGCCCAGAAAATGAAATGAATTTTAAACTGTGCTATTAAAGAATATAATTTTGCCATCAAAATGAATGTTTTCTTAATTCAAAAGGTTGTTTGTGAGGCACTCTCTCTAAATGAATTCTAATTTTTTTTCTTCAGTGGAGGAAGTGTTTTTTCGACAAACTAGAAAAAGGGCATGATAAACATCTCAATAATATTTCCAAAATGTGTACAGTTTCTAGATGCTATTTTTGTTACAAGATCCTTCATGGCCCACCTAAAACCAAGTCCTGCGTGGTCATAAATCATTTCCAATTTGGGTATAGATATTTTTCACTCCTACATGTGCCACTCTACTCTAGTGGGAAACTTTTCATAATGTTTCCAGTGTGCGTTTTTATTCTGTGTTATGTGCATATGTCATATGGGGCACGAAGTACAGTTTAAAAAAATGAAATGAGGACATTCTCTTATATCAACAACGTTTTCTTAAAGTACTGGCAATTAGTACCAAAGATTACATCAGCTTCATAAAATTCAGACATTTAAAGTAAAGCGCAATATACAATAAGCCACATTACTGAAGGAGCCAGTAATGTTAGAGAAAGCAGTTAACTCTTTATGATTTAAAATTTGAGTGTCCCTTAGTGTAACATTCCCACTTTTCTCAGCCTCCTTCTTTTATTTAAAAGCCCAAATTTGGTTACTTCACTGCCTATTAACAACTAAAGGAAAGAGTAGGGAAAGAAAGTAAAGGATGTAAAATTCATATCAGTAGAAGTACCTATTGGCAATTCTCATTTAAAAAGTGGGTAAGAAGAGTTATTGAAATACTGTGCTAAACTGAGATTTGGGGTTTATCTCATTGTCCATGATGACATAATTCTTATTCTCAAATAATAGAAATCAGGCTTTATCAGTTCATTGTTGTCTGATGGGATTATAGAAGGAAAACTTTACATCAATCACAATATAAATGTGTGCTTGCCTCCAAAACCATTTAGGATGGCGGCGTAGCCTAGAGAGCATCAGGTGAGGATGAGGGACCAAGTTTGCAGACCCAGACAGGACCCAGAGGAGAATTATCTCTAACACTGAGGAATAAACATGTTGCAAGGGCAGAATCCCAGGCAGCAGGCTTGGTTTGTCTCAGATGTTGAATGTAGCATCCCCACCCTGAATGGAAGATGCAGCTGTTGGCACCAGCAGTTCTAACTGCCCTCTCTTGATTCTCTCATCATGACTCTACAGTCAAGTAGACATAGAACAAGCACACCAAACACTTTTGCCTTAGAGTTCCATGAGGAGTGCAATCCCGCCTCTCATTCTCCATCATCCTCCTTGCTTCATTGTTCTCCATGGCACTTAATACCGTCTGCTTTACTTAGTTTTTCCTTTGTTTATTGTTCATCTCCCCCTTTAAATGTAAGCTTCAGGTGGATAGCGATGTTTGTCTTCACATTCACTGCTGTATCCCCTGCTCCCAGTTCAGGTCCCAGCATACAGTGAGTGCTAAATAAATATTTGTCGCATGTGAATGGGTGCCCCTGTTGTCCACCTCTCTGCCTACAAGCCCAGAGGATTACTTGAGGCACGCTGACATCACAGGTGTCACCCAAGTGCCTTCCCCACAGTTACAGTCTGCAGAGGATTAGCTGACAGGAAATAGTGGATGAGGAGCTCTTCCTCTTCCTACCTCCCCAAATCTCAGTAAAAGATCATGGGAAGGGAGGAGCTTCAAGATGGCGGAAGAGTAAGACGCGGAGATCACCTTCCTCCCCACAGATACATCAGAAATACATCTACACGTGGAACTACTCCTATAGAAAACCCACCGAATGCTGGCAGAAGACCTCAGACCTCCCAAAAGGCAAGAAACTCCTCATGTACCTGGGTAGGGTAAAAGAAAAAAGAAAAAACAGAGACAAAAGAATAGGGACGGGACCTGCACCAGTGGGAGGGAGCTGTGAAGGAGGAACGGTTTCCACACACTAGGAAGCCCCTTCATGGGCGGAGACTGCGGGGGGCGGAGGGGGGAAGCTTTGCAGCCACGGAGGAGAGCGCAGCCACGGGGGTGCAGAGGGCAAAGTGGAGAGATTCCTGCACGGAGGATTGGTGCCAACCAGCACTCACCAGGCCGAGAGGCTTGTCTGCTCACTCGCTGGGACAGGTCGGGGCTGGGAGCTGAGGCTCGGGCTTCGGAGGTCAGGTCCCAGGGAGAGGCCTGGGGTTGGCTGCGTGAACACAACCTGAAAGGGCTAGTGCGCCACAGCTAGCCGGGAGGGAGTCCAGGAAAAAGTCTGGAGCTGCCGAAGAGGCAAGAGACTTTTTCTTGCCTCTTTGTTTCCTGGTGGGCGAGGAGAGTGGATTAAGAGCACACCTTGAAGGAGCTACAGAGACGGGCGCGAGATGCAGCTATCAGCACGGACCCCAGAGACGGGCATGAGACGGTAAGGCTGCTGCTGCCGCCACCAACAAGCCTGTGTGCAAGCACATGTCACCATCCATACCATCCCTCCCGGGAGCCTGTGCAGCCCGCCACTGCCAGGGTCCCTTGATCCAGGGACAACTTCCCCGGGAGAATGCACGGCATGCCTCAGGCTGGTGCAACGTCACGCCGGCCTCTGCCACTGCAGGCTCGCCCTGCATCCATACGCCTCCCTCCCCCCGGCCTGATTGAGCCAGAGACTCCGAATCACCTGCTTCCTTAACCCCGTCCTGTCTGAGCAAAGAACAAACGCCCTCAGGCAACCTAAACGCAAAGGCTGGTCCAAATCCAAAGCTGAACCCTGGGAGCTGTGCGAACAAAGAAGAGAAAGGGAAATCTCTCCCAGCAGCCTCAGAAGCAGCGGATTAAATCTCCACAGTCAACTTGATGTACCCTGCATCTGTGGAATACCTGAATAGACAAAGAATCATCCCAAATTGAGGAGGTGGACTTTGGGAACAACGAAATATATATTTTTTTCCCTTTTTCTCTTTTTGAGTGTGTATGTGTATGCTTCTGTGTGTGATTTTGTCTGTATAGCTTTGTTTTACAATTTGTCCTAGGGTTCTGTCTGTCCTTTTTTTTTCTTAATTACTTAAAAAAATTTTTTTTCTTAATATTTTTTATTTCAATAAATTTATTTTATTTTACTTTATTTTAGATTATTTTATTTTAGCTTCTTCTTTGTTTCTTTCTTTTATTTTCTCCCTTTTATTCTGAGCCATGTGGAGGACAGGCTCTTGGTGCTCCAGCCAGGCATCAGGGCTGTGCCACTGAGGTGGGAGAGCCAAATTCAGGACACTGGTCCACAAGATACCTCCCAGCTCAATGTAATATCAAACAGTGAAAATCTCCCAGAGATCTCCATCTCAATGTCAAGACCCAGCTCCACTCAACGACCAGTGAGCTACAGTGCAGGTCACCCTATGCCAAACAACTAGCAAGACGGGAACACAACCCCATCCATTAGCACAGAGGCTGCCTAAAATCATAATAAGGCCACAGATACCCCAAAATACACCACCAGACATAGACCTGCCCACCAAAAAGACAAGATCCAGCCTCTTCCACCAGAACACAGTTATTAGTCCCCTCCACCAGGAAACCTACACAACCCACTGAACCAACCTTAGCCACTGGGGACAGACACCAAAAACAAAGGGAACTACGAATCTGCAGCCTGCAAAAAGGAGACCCCAAACACAGTAAGTTAAGCAAAATGAGAAGACAGAGAAACACACAGCAGATGAAGGAGCAAGGCAAAAACCCACCAGACCTAACAAATGAAGAGGAAATAGGCAGTCTACCTGAAAAAGAATTCAGAATAATGATAGTAAAGATGATCCAAAATCTTGGAAATAGAATGGAGAAAATACAACAAACGTTTAACAAGAACCTAAAAGAACTAAAGAGCAAACAAACAGTGATGAACAACACAATAAATGAAATTAAAAATTCTCTAGAAGGGATCAATAGCAGAATAACTGAGGCAGAAGAACGGATAAGTGACCTGGAAGATAAAATAGTGGAAATAACTACTGCAGAGCAGAATAAAGAAAAAAGAAGGAAAAGAACTGAGGACAGTCTCAGAGGCCTCTGGGACAACATTAAACACACCAACATTCGAATTATAGAGGTCCCAGAAGAAGAAGAGAAAAAGAAAGGGACTGTGAAAATATTTGAAGAGATTATAGTTGAAAACTTCCCTAATATGGGAAAGGAAATAGTTAATCAAGTCAAGGATGCACAGAGAGTCCCATACAGGATAAATCCAAGGAGAAACATGCCAAGACACATATTAATCAAACTATCAAAAATTAAATACAAAGAACAAATATTAAAAGCAGCAAGGGAAAAATGACAAATAACACATAAGGGAATCCCCATAAGGTTAACAGCTGATCTTTCAGCAGAAACTCTGCAAGCCAGAAGGGAGTGGCAGGACATTTTTAAAGTGATGAAGGATAAAAATCTACAACCAGGATTACTCTACCCAGCAAGGATCTCATTCAGATTTGATGGAGAAATTAAGAAGTTTACAGACAAGCAAAAGCTAAGAGAATTCAGCACCACCAAACCAGTTTTACAACAAATGCTAAAGGAACTTCTCTAGGCAGGAAACACAAGAGGAGGAAAAGACCTACAATAATAAACCCAAAACAATTAAGAAAATGGTAATAGGAACATACATATCGATAATTACCTTAAATGTAAATGAATTAAATGCTCCAACCAAAAGACGTAGATTGGCTGAATGGATACAAAAACAAGATCTGTATATATGTTGTCTACAAGAGACCCACTTCAGACCTAAGTACACATACAGACTGAAAGTGAGGGGATGGAAAAGGATATTCCATGCAAATGGAAATCAAAAGAAAGCTAGAGTAACAATTCTCACATCACACAAAATAGACTTTAAAACAAAGACTATTACAAGACACAAAGAAGGACACTACATAATGATCAAGGGATCAATCCAAGAAGAAGATATAAAAATTGTACATATTTATGCAACCAACATAGGAGCACCTCAATATATAAGGCAAACACTAACACTCATAAAAGGGGAAATCGACAATAACACAGTCATAGTAAGGGACTTTAACACCCCACTTTCACCAATGGACAGATCATCCAAAATGAAAATAAATAAGGAAACACAAGCTTTAAATGATACATTAAACAAGACGGACTTAATTGATATTTCTAGGACACTCCATCCAAAAACAACAGAATACACATTCTTCTCAAGTGCTCATGAAACACTCTCCGGGACAGATCATATCTTGGGTCACAAATCAAGCCTTGGTAAATTTAAGAAAACTGAAATCATATCAAGTGTCTTTTCTGACCACAATGTTATGAGACTAGATATCAATTACAGGAAAAAACTGTAAGAAATACAAACGCATGGAGGCTAAACAACACACTACTTTATAACCAAGAGATCACCGAAGAAATCAAAGAGTGAATCAAAAAACACCTAGAAACAAATGACAATGAAAACATGATGACCCAAAACCTATGGGAGGCAGCAAAAGCAGTTCTAGGAGAGAAGTTTATAGCAATACAATCCTTAAGAAACAAGAACATTTCAAATAAACAACTTAACCTTACACCTAAGGCAATTAGAGGAAGCAGAACAAAAAAACCCCAAAGTTAGCATAAGGAAAGAAATCATAAAGATCAGATCAGAAATTAATGAAAAAGAAATGAAGGAAATGATAGCAAAGATCAATAAAACTGAAAGCTGGTTCTTTGAGAAGATAAACAAAATTGATAAACCATTAGCCAGACTCATCAAGAAAAAAAGGGAGAAGACTGAAATCAAAAGAATTAGAAATGAAAAAGAAGAAGTAACAATTGACACTGCAGAAATACAAAGGATCATGAGAGGTTACTACAAGCAACTCTATGCCAATAAAATGCACAACTTGTAAGAAATGGACAAATTCTCAGAAATGCACAACCTTCCGAGACTGAACCAGGAAGAAATAGAAAATATGAACAGACCAATCACAAGCACTGAAATTGAAACTGTGATTAAAAATCTTCCAACAAACAAAAGCCCAGGCCCAGACGGCTTCACAGGCGAATTCTATCAAACATTTAGAGAAGAGCTAACAACTATCATGCTCAAACTCTTCCAAAATAGAGCAGAGGGAGGAACATTCCCAAACTCATTCTACGAGGCCACCATCACTCTGATACCAAAACCAGACAAAGATACTGCAAAAAAAGAAAACTACAGGCCAATATCACTGATGAACATAGATGCAAAAATCCTCAACAAAATACTAGCAAACAGAATCCAACAACACATTAAAAGGATCATACACTATGATGAAGTGGGGTTTACCCAAGGAATGCAAGGCTTCTTCAATATATGCAAATCAATCAACGTGATACACCATATTAACAATTTGAAGGAGAAAAACAATATGATCATCTCAATAGATGCAGAAAAAGCTTTCGACAAAATTCAACACCCATTTATGATAAAAATCCTCCAGAAAGTAGGCATAGAGGGAACTTTCCTCAACATAATAAAAGCCATATATGACAAAATCACAGCCAACATCGTCCTCAGTGGTGAAAAACTGAAACCATTTCCACTAAGATCAGGAACAAGACAAAGTTGTCCACTCTCAGTACTATTATTCAACATAGTTTTGGAAGTTTTAGCCACAGCAATCAGAGAAGAAAAAGAAATAAAAGGAATCCAAATTGGAAAACAAGAAGTAAAGCTGTCACTGTTTGCAGATGACATGATACTATACATAGAGAATCCTCAAGATGCTACCTGAAAACTACTAGAGCTAATCAATGAATTTGGTAAAGTAGAAGGATACAAAATTAAGGCACAGAAATCTCTTGCATTCCTATACACTAATGACGAAAAATCTGAAAGTGAAATTAAGAAAACACTCCCATTTACCATTGCAACAAAAAGAATAAAATATCTAGGAATAAACCTACCTAAGGAGACAAAAGACCTGTATGCAGAAAATTATATGACACTGATTAAAGAAATTAAAGATGACACAAATAGATGGAGAGATATACCATGTTCTTGGATTGGAAGAATCAACATTGTGAAAATGACTCTATTACCCAAGGCATTCTACAGATTTAATGCAATCCCTGTCAAACTACCACTGGCATTTTTCACAGAACTGGAACAAAAAATTTCACAATTTGTATGGAAACACAAAAGACCCCGAGTAGCCAAAGCAATCTTGAGAAAGAAAAACGGAGCTAAAGGAATCAGCCTCCCTGACTTCACACTATACTACAAAGCTGCAGTAATCAAGACAGTATGGTACTGGCACAGAAACAGAAATATAGATCAATGGAACAGGATAGAAAACCCAGAGATAAACCCACCCACATATGGTCACCTTATCTTTGATAAAGGAGGCAAGAATATACAGTGGAGAAAAGACAGCCTCTTCAATAATTTGTCCTGGGAAAACTGTACAGCTACATGTAAAAGAATGAAATTAGAACACTCCCTAACACCATACACAAAAATAAACTCAAAATGGATTAAAGACCTAAATGTAAGGCCAGACACCATCAAACTCTTAGAAGAAAACATAGGCAGAACACTCTATGACATAAATCACAGCAAGATCCTTTTGACCCACCTCCTAGAGAAATGGAAATAAAAACACAAATAAACAAATGGACCTAGTGAAGCTTAAAAGCTTTTGCACAGCAAAGGAAACCATAAACAAGACCAAAAGACAACCCTCAGAATGGGAGAAAATATGTGCAATTGAAGCAACTGACAAAGTATTAATCTCCAAAATTTACAAGCAGCTCATGCAGCTCAATATCAAAAAAACAAAAAACCCAATCCAAAAATGGCCAGAAAACCTAAATAAACATTCTCCAAAGAAGATATACAGATTGCCAACAGACACATGAAAGAATGCTCAACATCATTAATCATTAGAGAAATGCAAATCAAAACTACAATGAGATATCATCTCACACTTGTCAGAATGGCCATCATCAAAAAATCTACAAACAATAACTTCTGGAGAGGGTGTGGAGATAAGGGAACCCTCTTGCACTGTTGGTGGGAATGTAAATTGATACAGCCACTACGGAGAACAGTATGGATGTTCCTTAAAAAACTCAAAATAGAACTACCATACAACCTAGCCATCCTACTACTGGGCTTATACCCTGAGAAAACCATAATTCAAAAAGAGTCATGTACCAAAATATTCATTGCAGCTCTTTTTACAATAGCCAGGACATGGAAGCAACCAAAGTGTCCATCAACATTTGAATGGATAAAGCAGATGTGGCACATATATACAATGGAATATTACTCAGCCATAAAACGGAACAAAACTGAGTTATTTTTAGTGAGGTGGTTGGACTAGAGACTGTCATACAGAGTGAAGTAAGTCAGAAAGAGAAAAACAAATACCATATGCTAACACATATGGAATCTAAAAAAAAAAAAAAATGGTCATTAAGAACCTAGGGGCAAGATGGGAATAAAGATGCAGACCTACTAGAGAATGGACTTGAGGATACGGGGAGGGAGAAGGGTAAGCTGGGACAAAGTGAGAGAGTGGCATGGACATATATACACTACCGAACGTAAAATAGATAGCTAGTGGGAAGCAGCCGCATAGCACAGGGAGATCAGATCCATGCTTTGTGACCACCAGAGGGAGGGGATAGGGAGGGTGGGAGGGAGGGAGATACAAGAGGGCAGAGGTATGGGGACATATGTATATGTATAACTAATTCACTTTGTTATAAAGCAGAAACTAACACACCATTGTAAAGCAATTATACTCCAATAAAGATGTTAAAAAAAAAAAAAGGGCATGGGAAAATGAAGTCAAGTTAAAGATTCGAAAGTAAAGTAGAAGCTGTAATATCTGCTTTTTCTTGTTCCAGTCTAAACTGGTCTTTGCATAAAGTAGTTGACTACAGGGGAACCAAAGAACCCTGATAAAGGCTTGATGATCCAAACACAAGGCTGAAGGCTCAAGATGGTGCCTTGGCTCCCCACTGCCATCATTTCCAATGACAAACAGAAGTGCTCTCCCATACTGCTCATGGGTACTGTCTTGTTTATTCTCACAACACTCCTGAGTTAAGCATTACTGTCAGTTTCAGCTTAGGAAACCGATGTCTAGAGAGACTGGTTGTAGGTGGAAGTTAAACCTTGCCTCATCTCTCACTGCTCATCCTCTCACATGCTACACTGGAGTCTCAACTGCTTACAGCTCCTGGGGTGCTAAGTTCTGTTATTCTTTCCATTTTTCAGAGGGATATCGAGCCCCATGAAGCTCAAGTGGTTTGCTCAGAACAATACAGTGGGGAGGTGGGAGAGCTGAGGCTCCAAACTCACACTCTTAACCACTTCACTCCACTGCTTCCTACTGTCTCCTCATACAGAAGCTGGCAAAAAGAATACAACATACACTTGTACAGCATATTAAAATTACAAAACCTTCTCACACAACATTATCCTATTCCATTTGAACAACTCCTCCTACAGTCATTTTGTTGGACCAGAGATGAAAGTATAATAAAATGATTATGCATGAAGGCTCAAACTTAACCTTTCATAGAATAAACAGAAAAGGCAGCTGAAGTAATCGTGACTATTTTCCTCCTTCTGTATGGACTGACAGAAGCTGGAGACCATTGTGGATCAACTGGGAAACTTCTCTAATCCCTCCTTATTTTCTCTCAGCTTTTTGGCAGTTTCACATTCATAGTGGACCAATTGGTCTCCTGAGTTCTGGATAAAATGTAATTTAACTAGGAAGTTTTCATACACACACTCTTTTTCTACATTGAATTATACTAGGCTAGATCCAGGCAATACCAAATGCCAATGAAAAAGTCACCTTTGTCTTAAGCCTTTTTAGCTGGTGTTTTTCATGTGTCAAAATGCTCTCTTCATGTAGCATAGGTACTTACCTGATTTTTCATAGATTGGGTAATGGTGGAGTTGGGGTTTATTCTCATAATTACAACCCTAGGATTCACCTTTCAGAGTGGTGCCATTGGAAAGAGTTCATGCAACCCTAAGTATTAAATCAAGGCTGGATGAAGTCCTAAGAATACTGATTATTTCCATAATTATAAGTCAGCATCTACCATGAAGAGGGGTTCAAAATGTGCAAAAAAATATCTGGGCAGCTGAAGCCCATGTGCCAAAACACAGAGCCCTGAGCTGGTGTGGTGCTTGGTCCTTTTTCACTGTGTGTGCATCGCTGCAGATGTGAAATTATGATCAACAGATACTGCTTAGCAAATAATTTTGGTGTCTATTTAGCATGAGTCTGAGCAAGAAAACAGTCACTCTGAGGCCGACAGTGCCAGGCCCACAAAAGAGATCCTTGTGACAGGAACGAAAAATGCCTAGTTGGTCCAGGCCTCCATGGGTACTGACTGAGCTGTAATGTGGTTTCTGGAATCAGTCTCATTGGCACTAAATGTCTGACAGAGGAGGGCACATGGTCGCAAAGGAGAGCACCCATGTTACTAAGCTGCCGGGATAGTTATCAAAGAGCAAGGAGATAGGCATTTCAGTTTTAGGGAGTCAGACCTTGGTTTAAAATCACCTGTGAGGTGCCTGTTGTGGTATTGTTTGCATGGGGATTACCATCTGGTGCTTCTTACATTCCCCTCCCCTGCAACTACACTCCAGCCTTGTAATTGTAATTCCCAGAGCAAACCAACCTCTCTTTACTCCTTGACCTTTACATGTGCTGGGTTCTGTCTGTGGAATGCTCTTTTCCACCCCATACATACCCCTGAGTCAAGACCTTCATCCTGCAGGTCTTGGCTTTGAGATCATTTCCTTGATAAAGCCTTTCAGGACCACGTGATGCCCACAAGATTGGGGAAAGGAAATTACTTACATTCTGTATTCTAATTATCTGTTCGATGCCTCTCTCCACCAGTGGGTTCTAACTGAGGGATTGTGTCAGGTTTACCATTACTTCCTCAGAGTTTAACATGAAACCCTCCTACACTGTTGGTGGGAATGTAAATTGGTGCAGCCACTATGGAGAACAATATGGAGATTCCTTAAAAAACTAAAAATAGAGCTACCTTATGATCCAGCAATCCCACTCCTGGGCATACATCTGGAGAAAACAAATTCACAAAGATACTTACACCGCAATGTTCATTTACAATAGCCAAGACATGGAAGCTAGCTAAATTTCCATTGACAGATGAATGGAGAAAGAAGATGTGGTGTATATATACAATGAAATATTACTCAGCCATAAAAAAGAATAAAATAATGCCATTTGCAGCAACATGGATGGACCTAGAGATTATCATATTAAGTGAAGTAATTCAGACAGAGAAAGACAGACATCATACAATATCATTTATGTGTAGAATCTAAAAAATGATACAAATGACCTTATTTACAAAACAGAAATAGACTCACAGACATAGAAGACAAACTTATGGTTACCAAAGAGGATAGTGGGGGGTGGGGGAGGGAGAGATAAATTAAGAGTTCGGGACTACCATACACACACTACTATATATAAAATAGGTAAACACCAGGACCTACTATATAGCACAGGGAACTATACTCAATATCTTGTAATATACTATAATGGAAAATAATCTGAAAAAGAATATATATATATACACACATATATATATCTGAATCACTTTGCTGTACACTTGAAATTAACACAACACTGTAAATTAACTATACTTCAATTAAAAAAAAAACATGGTGCCTAGCACATAGTAGTAATTCAACAAATACTTAAAGGACAACTGAATAAAATAAAGAGAAAACTTAATTGGTCATAACATACATCATTCTTTCTAGGGACACTAAGACTTTTGCTAAAGCAAATAGGCAGAGAAATCAGTTGATGAACTCCATGTGGTTGAAGCAGAGATCTATATATCTTTTGAAATCTAAACTTAGAGCAGTAAGGCTGAAACCTCCCTGCAGTTAGAAGATAGCACAGATAAAAATAATATCAGAAATAATCAGTCTGGGATAAACCATAGTGAGAAGCTGAACTGGGAAATGCAAGTTGGAGAAAAAAAACAGGTTTATGGAAAAAGGAATGGATTCAAACTTATAAAAAAAAAAAAAAACTTTAGGCTCATTGTGAAGAACTTTACCAACAGGAAAACATTGTAATACATACTTTGTAATAATACACATATCCAACTATTCCTAATTTGACAGATAGTAATTGAAATATATGTACATTTTATCCCATTATCAAAAACTCATTTTGTGGCCCTTATATAGTGCCAAGTAGAAATGATCACTTTACATTTTAATTAAAAAAATTACCCAAACCAAGTATATTCAGCAGATAATATTTTTTTGTAAGCCAGTTTCTATGCCAAGCTTTATTTAGACATCTCATTCAATCCCACTGACAACTCTGTGAAATGGGCGTAACTATCACTTAGAAGATAAATAATTTCCTCTTAATTATTCAGTTGGTAAGTAGTAGGACTCTGATTCAAGTTTAAGTGTGTCTGATCTGAAGTCCATGCTCTTAATCACTGATCTCTGTCCAAACTGGCATATGTGTCACTAAAATATTTAGGTAAAGCAGGTAAGTATGTCCTACCAAGTGGCATAAACATTTATGTGAACCAGCCCTTATATGTTCAGAACATAAAACACTGAATTTGTAGTGTTCAAGGGCAATGTTATCTGACTCCAAGTTCTAAGCCAAGAAAATCAGTGGCAAAAGTTACCTTCTGGCCAAATAAGAGAGATGATTCATTTTGTTTTGACTGTTTCTTTGGCTGAGAATCCTGATTCATGAAAGTAAATTAATGCAAATCATAGTCATACACATTAAGAACTCAAGAGATAATGTTAGGGGAAATCAAATTCTAATAATAGCTGAGAATTTTTTGTTAAGGTCTCTCAGAAAATGCATGTTTAGTTCCCAATTCAATATTTTTTTTAAGATATGCCTTACTGGCAATTCTCTGAATAGTTTCTAGAAATATTTACAATCTGAGGAATGGCATCTCAATATTACAAATCTACTCAAGATGATTATTTGATTTTCCTTAGGATTGTTAAGCATGCTATGTGTGACTAGCTTCCTAAAAGTAACATTGACCAAAAGAAAAACTAGGCACATATATTCAAACTCACTTCTTAGTTCATCAGTTAAATTTAGTAACTCTCCTGAGGAATGTCTAATATTTGATTTCCAGTTACTAGATGTTCTTTTGTTTCTTATTATGTGATCTTTTTTTGGAGTTCTAACTGGTTACCAAAGAAGATCCATGATTAGCTTCATATTTTGTGATCTCACTAGTCTTCTACTTCTTTCCACTCTCTCCACAGAGCTCTAAGATGAGTTAATTTCATGGAACATTATTGAATGCAATCAGATAGAAGGATCCTTATGGGGAAAGGGTTAATAATAATACCTCTTCCTATTTATAGGTCAAGCCATCAAAGTCAAAAATCATCTTCATCAAAGAATACAAATTGACTACTTAAGTAACATGCACTGTCTCATGTAACTCAAAAGCTTATAAACCAAATCTCCCCAGTGCTTATATTCTAAAACCAATAATATACAGTATTTTAAAACTTTATAAATCTATCAGCTACTTTTATACAAGCCTCCTAAATTATAGGTATAATTGGTAGGCAGACAGTGAATAGAATGAATTAACTCTTACATAGAACAAATTTAAATATTTTTTTAAATTGGTGCATACTTGAAACTAGCACGGCATTGTGGATCAACTATACTCCAATAAATTTTTTTTTTTAATTGGTGCATAAAGTTCCAGAATCTCAATGACATTTATATGGTTTTGTACAGTTCCACAGTGCTATCCAGAATATCATCTTGGTCTTGGAAGATTGCTATAGGCATTTATATCCCAACTATTTCTCTTCAATGCAAAGGCAATGTTCAGAAGTATCCTAGGAAGGATCCCTGACTGTTCAGGAGTTCACAGAATTCAACAGGGCCAGGGCAATGGATAAAACATTTCTCAGGTGTTGATGATACCCCTAGTTAAAGTTAACCTTTAGAACACACTTGTTGGTGGAAACATTATTTCTTAGTTCCTGAGACACTAACAGGTGTCCTCCTTCTCCCAGAATACACCAAGAAATCTAATCCCAGGGGTCCCTGTTGCTAAGAGTAAATGTGGCCTATTCTTCATTTTCCTGTAGTCATCAGTGACATTCCATACAGGATTGGTGATACACAAAGTGCTGTGACACCTACTATGTAGCAAAAGATAATTTATTGGCCCATGATCCTTCAATTCTCTGGTTTAATGTTGAGCCTATACTGCCCTTTTAAGCCACAACCTTCAACAAATCCATACACATCACTCTTTCTATAGTTAGAAGACAAAATATCAATATGAGTCATACATCTCACACATATCACAAAGCTACTATATTGCCTCAAAAATGCAATTCCCCCAATACTGTTAAACACAATCCCAAGTAGTCAAAACAGTCTTACCCATACAAAATCTAACAAGAACTCTGGAAGGCAATGTCTATGCCATGCACTGACTTGTGGTCTTGCTTTACCTAATTCTCTTAATCAGTAACAAGAGAGTGGGAGTCTTATCTATCTGGCTTGTACATCACTCTTTACACATTGTTTAGCACAATGCAGGCACTGTTTTGTAGGCTTTCAAGAACTTCTACTGCAACCACAACCACCATGACAATGTACCTTGAAGGATGATAGTAAAGTTGCTGAGGTCACCAAAGTCCAAGGAAGGGCAACATAAATGATCACAAAATTCTCTTAACTGTGGATGAATGCAAAGCTTGCTTTATTTATTTGCACACCAGTTTGGATGTTCATAGGTGAGAGATTCCCAAAGCAATACCTGAAACTATAGGTTGCCTACCCTGTCCTGCCTACCACCACAGTTCAGTGAAAGTCTAGCAAACTACTCTCCTTGATCTCTCTTGCTGTGTCACACTGCTTGACTAACTGCCCACTCTAAGTCAAATATCCCCTGCAAGAGTCAAATATCCCCTTGCCAGGATACCACTAGTTGTCAAAAAATTAATAAAAATTTTATTCGTATCTTTTCAATGTCTTACTAGTAGAGGGATGGTAGAAGTTTGCCGGAATAAGGCACTTAGACATCTGGGCTTTTGTAAAGTTAACCTGGTCAGATTTTGAAACTGATACACTTTCAGCACATGCTGCTGTAATTGAGTGCCAGTCTGAACATCCAATATTTCTAGCCCAGCCAAGCATATATTGGATAAATGGATGAATGAATGAATGAATGAATGATGCAATCAGAGGGCTAATGTGGCCAGAAACTAGAAAAGATCCTTTCCTGTTGCTCTCTCTGCCTCTGTCAATCTTTACTTCATATTTTTGCCTTGTAACCCCTTTATAACATCCCTGAGACTGCCCTACAGAAAAACCCAGATTATCTCCCCAAAACTTGTAAATGCCAAGCTTTGGTTACACCATATACCATTTATCTTCTCAGGAAATGGAAGAATCCCCCCGGGCCATATATCCACATATACATGATAGAGGGGCAAACCTTCCAGGAGATCAATCCATATATCTGACTGCTTTGTAAGGGATTTACTAAGTGCAAAACAAATCATTCTTGGCGCCTGACTTTTGAAACATTTCCCTTTGTGTTTACAGAGTGCAGTCACCCAGCCACTTGCATTCTGAGACATGAAGTTTTGCAGATGGTCTAGTGTGTACTCACTAAGAGGGTCTTCCCCATTAACTCCTCAGCCCCAAACACATGCTGTTTCCGAGTCTGTTCTGGGAGATAATCTCATGGCCTAGCAATAGCCTAGTAGAATTAGTATTAGGTGCTTGACTTAGCGCTAAAAGATTTAGAAATATATTAACAGAAGTTCTACTAAACTGGGCCATCTGCAGAGCCTGAATGTACAGGATTTAAGGAGGAAAAAAAAACCTCACAGTAAAAGAGCAGTGTTTGCAAAAGAGAAAGAAAGTTTCAGGAAGCAGCTTCTGCCTAGTATACTCTCGAGCTTTGTATTCCTATACTGTTTGTTTGGGGTTTTTTGGTAATTACGTGATGTCTTTTTTTTTGTAATTGAAGCATAGTTGATTTACAGTGTTGTGTTAATTTCTGCTGTAAAGTGATTCAGTTATTCATATATATACATTCTTTTTTATGTTCTTTTCCATTATGGTTTATCTCAAGATATTGAACATAGTTCCCTGTGCTATACAGTAGGACCTTGCTGTTTATCCTTCCTATGCTGTTTTAAGTTGAGTTCCTTGAAAACAGCCTCTGAGTTAAAAATTAGAGGACGGTACTTTATTAAGGAGAACTCTCAGATGGATAAAAGAGTATGGAGAGCAGGATTTGATAGAGGGAGAAACTGAATTTAAAAAGCAGTTGGAGGGGCTTCCCCAATGGCGCAGTGGTTGAGAATCTGCCTGCCGATGCAGGGGACACGGGTTCGAGCCCTGGTCTGGGAAGATCCCACATGCCGTGGAGCAACTGGGCCCCTGAGCCATAGCTACTGAGCCTGCGCGTCTGGAGCCTGTGCTCCGCAACAGGAGAGGCCACGATAGTGAGAGGCCCACGCAACGCGATGAAGAGTGGCCCCCGCTTGCCACAACTGGAGAAAGCCCTTGCACAGAAACGAAGACCCAACACAGCCAAAAATAAATAAATAATTAATTAATTAAAAATAAATATCTGCTAAAAAAATTTTAAAATTTAAAAAAATAAAAAAAATAAAAAGTAGTTGGAGCCAAGATCTCAATCAATCCCCTAAAGAACTCTGGAGCTGGATAGGCCTTCGGATTTGTCCACACTGCGGCAAGAGGGTCAGGCCACTTTACCCTTGCATCGCCAACTCACTGAATGTGTGCTGCCTCTAGGGAGAAGGTATAACATTAGGCCAAATGGTAACCTTCAACAGAGGGCAATTTCTGGGAAGGGACTCAGCTATGAGTGGATTCAGCTCATGAGGCCAAGTCTTAATCTCACGTGTTGGCATATGAGCTATGCCGACATTCCTGGCAGCTGAGAGAATGAGCGACTTGTTCCAGAAGGAGAGTCTGGGCAGCACACCTCAGTGTCCACTACATCTGCCATGCTTTGAGTCATCAATAATCAATTGAGAAGTATGCCCTCCATTTTTTAAATATCATAATGGTTTTCTTCCAAAGTACGACATGAGGAGAACATTACTAGAAGAAAACTGGCATCCCTGAAGATATCACCGCTATTGCCTTGAAGTTTTTTAAAAGGCTTTGCCTAAGCAAAGAATCCCAAACTAAATATGAGCTGCCAATCTGTCACTGGAGAACTCATTGTTTGTATATTAATAAGGATGATCTCTAGTTTCTAAACATATCTTCAAACTGAGAAAATGATGTGTAAATGAACTGCAAAGGTACATAAATAGTTTCAGCAACTCCTGGTGTTCCTTCAGAAAGATCAGCCTATGGACTTTTATTTCACAGATAGAGAAGCAAAATTTCTTAGAGGCTTTTCTAATATGAAAGAAAATTTTATTTGGTAAAATTACTGACCCAACTATAGGAGAACAGAATTAAAACCCAGAACTCATAAAAGTTTGTAGGAATAAGGCACTTAGCTAGAAATTTGTTAGATCAGGCTGGTCAGATTTTGAAATTTAGGCACTGGATGTGCAATATAATATCTGCTGTTTACAGGTGAATTCCTTGGAAATGTCTATAACATTAGGGTTTTATATTATATACAATATTTTTTTCAGGGAGATATAAGACACTTACCATAAAAAGGACACTAGTTTACTCCTCAAAATGAACGGAGAGGATTCTTGTCAAAAATACAGCATCAGCTGTGTCCATGCGATTATTCTAACTTGATTATATGTTTTAAAAGAGATTTACTTCTCTCAAGAAGATTTAAAAGTAATCACAACTACTTAAGTGTTTTTTGAAGATTTTTGAAATCTGTAAATATTTCTTGAATACTCCTCTTGAATATTATGAAAATCCTGATGAAGTCATCACTGGCAACAGTTCCAAAGTCAAAGACTAAGTCTTTAATAGATGATTACCCAGTGAAGTTGTAAGTGAGAATTAGATTGTTGACCTCTAACCTCAAGACCTGCATCAAGTTTCTTTATTCATTAGTTTGCAATCCACCAAGAAGCTGTGAGATCCCAGCTAGGTGTTAACCTGTCCAGCCCTATCCATGCTCTGCTGTGGCCTGTTAGCTAGTGAAATGCAGATCACCCAGAAAGGTCAGAAGTCGAACAATTGGGAAATATTCATGTCTTCATCATTTCAAAGTTCGAAACAATCTTCAGGGATCATGAAATAGATCCAAGGACAGAAAAGGCAGCAGCAGCTAATAGTTAGGTCATGTTTCAATCTCTTGCTCTGCGCAGCCACCTCCCCTTTAGCCCAGTACACGAGGGAGCACTGTCTTTCTCCCTTGACCCCATGCTACACCCTTTTCAAAACAGTGCCATCTGATGTCACTGACCAGCTAGATTCATCAGAAAGGACATGACTTCAATATCAACTCCAACCCAGGTATTCCAGCAGTCCCAGGAGGAACATATGACAGAGAGAAATGAAAGTGTAGATTAGCCCTTTTCCAAGTAATGGATATTAGGGAGGGGAAGGAAGATGAAAAAGAAAAAAAGTAAAACCTACTTGGTTAAAACCATATAAACGACCCATAAGCGATGTCACTTCAGTATCCTCTGCTTCATTCAGAAAAGTGTGTTTGGTAAGTATGTACTCTGTCAAAGGCACTGTGCTAGGGACTAAAGACACTAACTATAAATTAGAAAGTACAGATGGGCTATTAAAATTGAGTATATGGGCAAAAATACTATGGTTGTTAAGCAGATGACTATGTGATTCCATAAGTCTCATTTTAACTGGCTAAATTTTATGTAAAAATATAGTGATAATGATGAGATGCCTGAGAGAGCTGGGGCCCAAATCATGGCTCTTTGCCATAAAACAAAACCTTTTCGTTATTCCTTTATCTGCTCTTTGCAGAAATGAGGCTTTCCATCCAGGAAAGATAATGGATGACATCTGTTCTTTTCAGGAACTGTTTAACAAAGATTTTGTTCAAGTTAAGAAAAAATATAAATGCCCAGATTTACTCTATTCTAGCATATAGAAACTATACTCTAACACAGAAAATAAGCATGATCAACTAAAGTGAGTTCTATCAGCAATAAATGTTGTTTGCTAAATAGTTATCTTTAATATGAAAACAGGCTGCTTCAAGTGTTTGCAGAGCTATAAATCAATGCCCTTAAGACTTTGCTTAGGCAACTTGTTTTGGGTAGCTTGGTCCCTCTATTAGCTGCAGGTGCAAACATTGCACCTGCAGTTAATTGCAGTCATAATTAGACCATTGTGGGAATAATTAGACACTTAATTTTGAGGATGTAAGTGACTGGCCTACAATTAGCCCTGGCTAAACTGTTCGTACCCACATGAAAGGAAGCTGTGCCCAACCCAGTCAAACTTTTTTTTTTACCATACCCTTCTACATCCTCTGTTTTTCCTTTACAAACAGACAGAAATTAGGGAAAATAACTGGTCATGCAGTGGTAAAATATGTGTGATAAGAATAACCATACTGAGTGAAAATGAAGCTGTATTGACAAAGATACAAACAAGGGCAGCAGCAAATGTATAAATATGAATATAAATCAAGAAAGAAACTCTGTCAAAAGAGTTTCTTCAAACAATGAATTCCTTAGTTATGTCTCCCTTGCCAAACTAGCAATTTATGATAATGGCGCAGGAAGATTGTGGTGAGCTTGAAATCATTAGGTGAGTGTTCTTCACCTATGATATGCTCATCCTCTTGAACGGAGAGGTTCTTAGGAATTTATGTCTATACTGGACTGACATCCAAATAGACTCTCCTTCCAGACTCTGACCTTATTTCACCCCCACTACCATTCCAAGGGGGAAATACCCCCCACTACTAGCCATCCATGTTTTAAAAATAGAGGTATTACCTATTTAGTTATAAGGAAAGCTACCTCTTTCAGTCACCAGTTCAAAAATGCCTAGAGTTAATCCAATAACCTTTCTTAAACCACAGGTTAGTCTTGAGAAAAGAAGACATGCTTTTGAGGTGTTATTTTTATTGGATTCTTACAAAATAAAAGACTTATCTTTGAAAAATTAGAAGTCTTTCAAGCACATTCTTTTACAGTTTACTGAATGCTATATAAACTTTAATGTTCTGTTTATTTATTGCTCAACTAGAAAAATACAACAGAGCCAAGATCATATTATCATAGTTAAAAATATCACTTTCAATGTAAGATAAAGCAAATATTCTTAACTTGCCTTCCTATCATTTCATCCTCTTGAAAGACTTATATTTCATCTATCTATTGTTTAAAATATTAATATATATTAAAATGGATATTTCCACATAAAAGTGTCTTGCTCATGCTCAAAGAGACAAATCAGTCTAATGTATTCTGCTGCAGACATTTTTAACTAAATCATTAATTGGTTTTCAGAGCTCCTGAATTTACTGGCTGAAGTTTAAAAGTACCCTTAAAATCAAGTGAGAGGAAATATTAAAAATGCAGACTCTTTATCATTCCTTCAACTGCAAGACCACTTCTAAGTTAATGCTATGTATCATAACCGCCAGTTACAAAAGCTCTGTCTATAAATTATTTAGTGCTGTAGATAGTAACACTAAGGCTTGTCCAAATGGAAAGATGCAGTGAAGTTCAGTCATTACTATGACTACAAACTAGTGATCCCTCCTTTGTTATGGCCACTGCACAAGTGTCAGGAGGATGCTGTCAGTGATTTCATATCACCCTGAACTGCAACCTTTGCATGGTACCATCCGTAACCAAGTGACCTGCTGCAGCTCATTAAAGTTAATGTAATGGATCATTCCCTCCTCATTGTAATCATCAGCAAATTAGACTCCTTTCTAGGCTAGCCAGGCAGCAGGGAAGAATGTGACTGAGTAGAATGCATGAATAACTTTGCTCTTAGCCATGTGCCTCTATTCAACACAAAGGAGAACAATGCAGAGAATGAGGGGACAGATACAGAAGTCCTAATATGTGCTAGAATGCGCCTTATTTACGTCATTGCAGTAGAATCACAGATAATTTAATGATTTTTTCAGAGCTAGACCTCCATCCCAAAACAGAGACAAGAGCAGAGAAAAATGACACAGGTAATCCAGGTGAGGCTCCTATTTGGCTGATTTTGCAGTTATTGCCTTTTTCCTTCAGTTGACCTCTACCATTCTCAAAAATTAGAGATATCATCCAAGCACTGGTTGTAATTGTAAATTCTTTGGAAACCCCAATACTGTCATATTGATTTTTTTCATTTAAAAAATGATATATGGAAACAGGAATGCAGAAACACACATGAAGGACAAACCACAGATTCTTAGAATTAATCAAAATATCTGTAGAATTCTTGTTCTATCTAATGGTTCCTACTTCAAATACATTTATCATTGGAATATCATTAATATAAGTTTTATGATTGCACTGTGGTTATAATAGTTTCCTAGCATTTGTAATGTTACTAGAAATTGAAGATTAAAGGGTAATCTCATTAGATCATGACATCGTGTGAAGGATTTTCTAATCTATTGGGCTAAGCAATCTCTAGAAAAGAGCAATTTTGGCCTAAACAGGAAAGGTGCTGAACTGTGGTGGCAGGATTTATTAGCTCAGTTAGCAAAATGAGCCATTCTACCACTCCTATGAGAGCTCATACGTTGAAGGAACATCCAGAAAAAGTACGTGAAAGAATTAGGAAACACCCATAATTCCTGTGGTATGTAAGTTACACAAAACATGCCTTTAACACAATCACACAATAAACGTTTATAAGAGCCATGGTTCTCAAAATATGGTTCCTCAACCAGCCGTATTGGCATCTCTTGAAAACGCATTAGGAATGCAAATTCGTAGCTCACTTTGGATCTATTTAATCAGGAACCCTGGTGGTGAGGCCTGACAATCTATATTTTACCAAGCCTTCAACATGACTGTGATGCAGGCTAAACTTTCAGAACCACCATATTAGAGAGCAAAAATAGTGTGAATAGTCTGCACACATTAGTTTTATGTTCAAAGGAAATTATTTTCATATGATAATTTGAGGACATACATTACCTACAAATGTATTACCATGAAATATTATAATATGCATACTTGTGTATGTGTAACAAATATGTGTATATGTATATATGTGTATATACATACTTGATTATACACACACTTGCACACACACAATTGGATAGCTACTTAAACTGATATAGTATGCTGTGCTTCCCAGGCACAGTATAAGAATCCAAATGATCAACAGTTATTGCTATGAGAATAATGATTATGCTTGTCTTATTTACCTTCACCTCCATACCTTCAGTATCTATAGAAGCTGGCATACAGGGGCTGTTAAAAAAATACTGAGTGAATGACTCAGTGATATTTAGGCTATGCTCATCTCTAGTTGAGAGTACACATTGTTCTCATATTAGAGCGTTTAAGTAAATAAACTTTGGAAAACACTGATAGGAACTAGAAGAGGATGTATCTTAGACAAAAACAAAGTAAGAATAGAAAACAGTTAATGATTATCATCATCATAAAAGTGTAGATTGTGTCTTATAATTAATTGTAAGAGGTCTTTTGTAAAAGGTTTTTGTATCAACTGAGCATGTATTCAATCTTATTTTGTATTTCTTATTGTAATTTAAATACAAAATAAGGATGTCTACCCCCACCACTTTTATTCAATATTGTACTGGAGGTTCTAGCCAGAGCAATTAGGTGAGAAAAGGAAATAAAAGGCATACAGATTAGAAAGGAAGAAGTAAAACTATCTCTATTCACAGATGACATAGTCATATATATAGAAAATCCTAAGGAATCCACAAAAAAAAAAAAATAGAGCTCTTAGGATTAATAAACAAATCCAGCAAGTTTGCAAGATCAATATACAAAATTAATTGTATTTATACACACTAGCAATGAACAATCCTAAAATAATATTAACAAGACAATTCCATTTCTAATAGAAGCAAAAAGAATAAAAAGAGTAGGAGTAAATTTAACTAAAAAAGTGCAAGACTTATACACTGAAAACTACAAAACATTGTTAAAAATAAATTACAGAAGACCTAAATAAATAAAGACATCCCATGTTGACAAATCAGAAATTTTAATATTGTTAAGATGACAATACTCCCCAAACTGATTTACAGGTTCAATACAATTCCTATCAAATTCTCAGATGACTTTTTTGCAGAGATGGAAAAACTGACCTTAAAATTCGTATGGAAATTCAAGGGATGCAGACTAGCCAAAACTATCTTAAAAAAAATAAATTGAGGATTCACACATTCAATTTTAAAGCTTACAACAAAACTAAAGTAATCAAGAGTATATGGTACTGGTATAAGCTAGATATATAGCTCAATGGAATAGAATTGAATGTCCAGAAATAAACACATACATTTATGTCAATTGATTTTACAGGACAGTGCCAGTACAATTCAAACGGGGAAAGAATAGTGTTTTCAACAAATGTTGTTGGGACAACAGGATATCTACATGCAAAAGAATAAATTTAAATCTCTATCTTACAACATATGCAAAAATTAACTAAAATAAGACCTAAATGTAAGTACTAAATCTATACAAATATTGAAAGCATAAGAGTAAATATTCATGACCTTAATTAGAGAATAACTTCTTAAATACCAAAAGCCTAAGCAACAAAAGGAAACAATAGATAAATTGGACTTTATTAAAAATTTTTTAGTTTGTGTTTCAAAGGGCACTATCAAGAAAGTGCAAAGACAACCCAGAGACCAGGTGAAAATTTTTGCTGCTAATTTAACTGATAAAAGATTTAGGTCCAGAAAATATAAGGAATTCTTACAACTCACCAGTAAAAAAGCAACCCAATTTAAAAATGGGCAAAGAGTGGTATTTGAAAGTGGTTGTGGATTGCCTTTAAAAATATATTGCAAACTCTAGGGCAATCATTAAAAATATAAAAAATTAAAAAGAACTATAACTGATAAGCTAAGAAAGGAGAGAAAATTGAACCATTTAAAAATGTTCAATTAAAACCACAAAAGGTAGAAAAAGAGTAGGAGACAAATATAGGAACAAAAAACAAAGGCAACAAATAGACAACAGTAATGAATATGGTAGACATTAATCCAACTATACCAATAATCACTTTGAAGGTTAACAGTCTAAGTGCACCAATTAAAAGACATACATTGTCAGAGTGGAACAAAAAATAAGACTCTATGTTGTCTACAAGAAACCCACTGTAAATATAATGATACATATAGATTAAAAGTAAATGGATGGAGGAAAATATATCAGGCTAACAGTAATCAAAAGAAAGTAGGAGTGGCTATATTAATTTCAGACAGAACAGACTTCAAAGCAAGGCAAGTTATCAGAGAAAAAGAAAGGCATTACATAATGATAAGTGGTAATCTTCCAAGAAGACATAAAAATCCTTAACATGTATACCCCTAACATCAGAGCATCAAACTATGTGAAGCAAAAACTGATAGAATTGTGAAGATAAGTAGATGAATCCCCAATCATAACTGGAGACTTCCACATCTCTCTATCAGAAATGGACAGATCCAGCAAGCCAGAAAATCAGTATGGACACAGTTGAACCAAACAACACTATCAATCAACTGGATATATTTTACATCTATAGACTATGTCATCCAACAATAGCAGAATATAAATTCTTCCCAAGCTCATATGGAACATTCAATATATAGGCCACATTCTGGCACATAAAACACACCTGAAAAAATTTAAAAGAATAAAAATCATATAACGTTTGCTGTCAGACCACAGCAAAATTAAAAGAAGTCAATATCAGAAAGATAACTGGCAAATCCCAAAATATATTAAGGTTAAACAACACACTTGTAAGTGACACTCTTTGAAATGATCTCTAAAATCAATAAGCCTCTAGTCAGGCTAACTAGGGAAAAAAGATAGAGGACACAAATTACTAAAATATTAGAAATGAAAGAGGTGACAGCACTATAGATCTTAGGGACATTAAAGGGTTAATAGAAGAATATGATGAAAGGCTCCATGTCCATAAATTTGATAACCTAGATGAAAAGGACCAGTTTCTTGCAGGACACAATTTGCCAAAATTTATACAAAAAGAAACAGATTATCTGAATAGACCTATATCTATTAAAGAAATGAATCAGTAATTAATATCCTTGCAAAACATAAAGCACAAGGTCCAGATGTGTTCACTGGTAAACTCTACCAAATATTTAAGGAGGAAATTATACTAATACTCTATAATCTCTTTCAGAGGATAGAAGTAATGGAAATGCTTCCAAACTCATCCTATGAGGCCAGCATTACTCTAATACCAAAACCAGAAAAAGACATTACAAGAAAACTACAGACCAGTATCTCTCACGAATATAGAGGCAAAACTGCTCAATAAAAAATTAACAAATTGAATTCCACAATGTATGAAAAGAATTATACACCATGACCAAGCAAGATCTACCCTAGGTATGCAAGGTTGGTTAACACTTGAAAATCAACGAATGTAAACTATCACATCAACAGGCTAAATGAGAAAAATCACATGATCATATCAACGGATGCAGAAAAAACATTTGACAAAATCCAGCACCCGTTCATAATAAAAACTCTCAGTAAACTAGGAATTGAGGGGAACTTCCTAAACTTGATGAAGAATATCTACAAAAGAACTACAGCTAATAGCATACTTAATGGTGAAAAACTTGAAGTTTTCCCACTAAGACCAGGTGCAAGGCAATGATGTCCCCTCTCACCACTCCTTTTCAACATTGTACTGGAGGTTCTAGCTAATGCAATAAGCCAAGAAAAGAAAATAAAAGGTATACAGAATGGGAAGGAAGAAATAAAACTATAATATATTTGTTTGCAGATGACATAATTATCTACATAGAAAATCCAAAAGAATTGACCAAAAAAATACACAAAAACTCCTGGAACTATTAAGCAATTACAGCAAGGTTGCAGAATGCAATGGTAATATACAAAATGCAATCGCTTTCCTATATACCAGTGATGAAAAGTGGAATTTGAAATTAAAAGCATGATATCATTTACATTAGCACCCCACTAAAAATGAAATACCTGGGTATTAGATTACTCCATTTGGCCTGCAATAACACAACACCACAGACTAGGTGGCTTATAAACAACAGAAATTTATTTCTCACAGTTCTGGAGGCTAGAAATCCAAGATCAAGGTGCCAGCATGGTCAGACTCTGGTGAAGGACCTCTTCCAAGATGAAGATTTCTCATTGTGTCCTCACATTGTGGAAGGGCAAGAAATTAATCTCTGGGGCCTCTTTCATAAAGGTATCCCCATTCATGAAGGCTCTGCCCTCATGACCTACTCTCCTCTCAAAGTCCCCACCTCCTAATATATCACCTTAGGAGTTAGGATTTGAATATATGAAATTGGGGGGGGGGGGACACAAATATTCAAAGCATAACAGGGATAAATCTGTCAAAATATATAAAAGTTCTATATGAGGAAAACTATAAAATACTGATGAACAAATTCAAAGAACTAAATAAATGGAGAGATAGTCCATGTTCATGAATATTAAGACTCAATATTGTCAAGTCTGTTCTTCCCAACTTGATCTATAAAACAATGAATGCTAGAAGACAATGGATTAATATCTTCAAAGTAAGGAAAGAAAAAAATTGTCAACTCAGAATTTTATGTCCAGTTAAACTATCATTCAGGGTGTGGACAAAAAAATATATTATCTGATATTGAATAACAAAGAATTTACCACTCTCATGAAAAGACTCTCACTAAAGGAACTATTAAAAGACATATGTCGGCAAGAAATATATACATAAAGGGAACAGTGAGATTTAAGAAACAGTGATTGAAAAGATTATTTAATTAAAATTCACTTTAACGTAATAACAAATTTATGTTTTAAAAGCATAATGGTGAGAGTAATATCTAGACTGCAATAATGAAAATGGAATAATGAGTTTTTCTGTACATATTTAAAGTATTTCCTGTCTTGAAGAAGGGTGGAAATAATGAGTTACTTTAGACATTTTTAAGAAAAAAATTTAGTCAAATAAGTAAGTTTAAAATTAAGAATAACCACTAAAACAAAAATTTAATTTCAATTCAAAACTGCAGATTAAAGAGGCATAAAGAAGAAGGAAATGAATTTTAAAAATTACAAAATAAGATGGTACAAAAACATCTAAATGAATCAGAAATACAAAATGTAAATATATTAAACTCAACTACTAAAGACAGAGATTATCATATCGGACAAAAGAACAAAATTTAGTTCTGTTACTTTCTGTATATAAGACCACAAAGATTAGGAAATGAAAAGACTAAAATTGAATACCACTGGGAATCAAAAAATATATATTTTATAGCAATGTTCATCTTAGACAATATCAAATTTAAGGCAATGGCATAAATAGGAATAAAGAGAAACTATATATTTTAATAAAAAGAATAATAAAGATATAACTCATGAATTGTATGCACCTCACAGTCATCATTCTCTCTAATCAATATTCATACTAACTGAATAAAATTTCAGTGAAAATGAGTACTTGACTACAAAAGAAAAATTTATTCACTCATGCTTAACTGTTAGCACATAACAATTTAACTTAGACTATTATCCATAGTTAAATCTATTTCTTTTTTCAGCTCTTAATCTTTATGTTTTGTGAATAAAACAAAAGAGCTATTCTGTTATACATATATCTCTCTGATCCACTGAGACTTCAGGAGGTAAAAAAGATCTGCCTGGCTATCTAGGAAAACAGACTCTGGGGCGAAGCTTAAATGCCAATGCTTTATTGAGATGTGCAAAACCAGGGTAATGAGAGTGAGGGAAAAGGTAAGTGAAGCATGGAATAATGGGAAGCAGATTCAAAGTGTTATATTTTTTAGTTAAACCTGCTTCAAAGACACAGGTATTCATTCATCTAAAGATAGACTACACAGAAATGCTAAGCCTCGAATACTCTGTCTGGGGGAAGAATGGAGAGGGAATTTTTCTCCTGCCTTCCTCCTGTCTCCTGTCCTCATTAGTCAAAGTTCATTCCATGAGGAGTTAAATGCTTTGCATTTCTGGGCTGCATCACCTGTCTCCTCTGGAACCTTTGCCTACTTCAAAGCTCCTCAAGTCTGGAAGCGATGGGAGGAGCCCAGAACTCCAGGAGACAGCCTCAAGCAATCAAACTGCATGGACCATAAGAACTCAGTTTTCCAGGAAGTAAGTGGGCAAAGCATGCGGCCCAGGGCCTGAGAGAAGACAGGATGAGATGATCTGAGGCAGCATATGAGATGTCTGATACAACAGCCCAAAGCCCCGGTCTCACTAAGTACCTTTGAGCCCTCAGGTAACTCAGTATTGCTGGACGTTTTGAAATTATGGTTGGACTGTATCACTGAGGTCCCTGGAAATTGAACTATTAGTAAAATTCCTTTTTTCTGTACCCTGCAACCTTGTCCATAAGGACACACTGTTAGAGAACATTAACTACTCTTTAAGGTTGAAGGAATGGACGGGCATGATATTGCAAATGTCTACTGGATAACATATTCTACTGAAGCAGCTATTTACAAGTTTTATGATACTCAGATTCTATGTCTTAATTGTCCTACTGGATTGAAATTAGACAATTAATGCTTGCATTCCACCTTACTTGGTCTTCCTAGGTAAGAGAAAAAAATGCTTTCAAAATAGTTTTTTTTTTCTATTCACAAATTATCATGATTAAAAGTGAGATTTTTGTGGACCTGGTTTTCTTGCCATGTATTAAGGAAGTAGCATACAAACAGTTATTCTCTCTCACTTTGTGTGAAAGAAGGACAATCATTGTGCTGCTCTGTGGTTTAATGGGATTAAACAGAACCTCAAGTCCTTACAAAGATCACACTTTTGGTTTACAACTATGATGGTGTAGTTAGCAAAGCCATGATTATGGAAAGAATGAGAGTGATTTTATAAAGATGATGTCTTCCACTTTGGATACATATAGCTTTGTATCCGCTTTTTCTCCTTATATTTTAAAATAATCTTCAAAAACATGAATCACTTGACTATAAAAAGAAAATATAAAGAGTCTTTAAGTTTTAAATTTCAAGATTTGCTATCTTATACTTAGCAACTATGGTTTATGACTTCCTTACAAAATCATGTAAAATTTGCAACACTAAGCAAACCTAGCAAGAAACAATTATCTGTAGTTCCCCATTGGATTTTCTTTGTCTGAGTTGTCTACCAATTTTTATTTTTGTATTTTTCACAAAATGCTAATTCTAATATGCATACAGTTTCATATTCTACTTTTTCAATTAGCTTTATTATGTGAGGAGTTCTTAGTCTTTAAATTTTTTAATCTTATGGTTATATAGTATTCCAATAAATTGATATTCCATAATTTACTTGACTGTTACTCTAATCATGATACTATTTGTTTCATTATTTTTCAGCTTTAACATTTTGCTTCTATAGATATCTCTGAAAAAGCAATGTTAAAAATGTACTTAAATTCCAAATAGTAGTATTACAAGTTTCCAATATTCTATTAATCTCACTAATTTCCTTCTAGATGACCACAATTTTTTCTCCTCAGAACATACTTTGAAAATTTTCCCGTTTGTCTTTTTTCATCAATATTTGTGTATTTTTCTTACTAATTCTTTGCATTTCTTTCAGTCTCTTTAGGCTATAGGTGTTTCTAGAGACCTATCATCACTTCCTTCTATCCACAACTAATTTCTGTCACTGATTTCTCTTTTACTTTGAGGTCATATGAAGTTCGATTTATCCTAATGCTCACAAGAATAAGGCTACAAAAATTGGAACTACTTACATAAATTTTTCAAAACATTGCTTGCAAATAGCTATCAATCTTCATTGGAATTGCTCTAGAAGATTTTTATTTTGGTTCAAAAATCCCACCATTATGTGAAGCATTTTTCTTATTTTGGAATTTCCCTGAAAAGCAGCTTATTTTTCTTATAATCACAATGATTATTCTGAATGATTACCCTCTTTGTTTTCTAATAATTATCAGTGTAACCCTTTTTAATGGCTACCATCATATCATTAAATATGGCAGTTTAAAGACTGCCACAAATTCGTTGATATTCCTTCCATCAGAAGTTAGGGTGTGTGCCCCTCTCCATAAATATGGGTGGACTCTCCAAACTGCTTTGACCAAGAGAGTATGGTGGAAGTGACAGACAGATAAGAAACTGGCAGCTTCCATTTCTTCTCTCTTATAAAACTCATTTTTGAACTCCTCAGTTGCCATGTGAAATATCCAACTATACTGAGCTCACCATGCTGTGAAGAAATCCAAACTAGTCACATGTAGAAGCTATAGAGAGAAAAAGAAATGCCCAGCCAACCCCCAGCTGTACTAGCCAGCCTCTAACTTTTGAGTTACCCATCCGGGGCTTCAGACATTATGGAACAGAGATTGTCCATTCTTACTATGCTCCTGACACACAGAATCATGAGATATAATAAAGCATTTTTATTTTTTAAATTTTCTTTTAAAATTGATTAGAGTATAGTTGTTTTAAAGTGTTGTGTTAGTTTCTACTGTACAGCAAAGTGAATCAACTATATATATACATATATCCCCTCTTTTCTGGATTTCCTTCTTATTAAGTCACCTCAGAACATTGAATAGAGTTCCCTGTGTAGGTTCTCATTAGTTATCTATTTTATACATGGCATCAATAGTGTATATATGTCAATCCCCATCTCCCAATTCATCCCACCTCCCCTTCCTCCTTGTTATCCTTACATTTGTTCTCTTCGTCTACGTCTCTATTTTACTTTGCAAATAAGATCATCTATAACATATTTCAGATTCCACATATATGAATTAATAGTGCTGCAATGAACATTGGGGTGCATGTGTGCTTTGGAAATATGGTTTTCTCTGGGTATATGCCCAGTAGTGGGATTGCTGGGTCATATGATAGTTCTATTTTTACTTTTATAAGGAACTTCCATACTGTTCTCCATAGAGGCTGTATCAATTTACATCCTGTTCTCCATAGAGGCTGTATCAATTTACATTCCCACCAACAGTGCAAAGGGTTCCCTTTTCTCCACACCCTCTCCAGCATTTATTATTTGTAGATTTTTTGATGATGGCCATTCTGACCTATGTGAGGTGGTATCTCATTGTAGCTTTGATTTGCATTTCTCTAATAATTAGTGATGCTGAACATATTTTCATGTGCCTCTTGGCCATCTGTATGTCTTCTTTGGAGAAATGTCTATTTAGGTGTTCTGCCCAATTTTCGATTGGACTGTTTGTTTTTTTGATATTGAGCTGCATGTGCTGTTTGTATATTTTGGAGATTAAGCCTTTGTCAGTTGCTTCATTTGCAAATATTTTCTCCCATTCTGAGGGTTGTCTTTTCATCTTGTTTATGGTTTCCTTTGCTATGCAAAAGCTTTTAAGTTTCATTAGGTCCCATTTGTTTATTTTTGTTTTTATTTTCATTACTCTAGGATGTGGGTCAAAAAAGATCTTGTGGCGATTTATGTCAAAGAGTGTTCTTCCTATGTTTTCCTCTAAGAGTTTTATAGTGTCTGGCCTTACATTTAGGTCTTTAATCTATTTCGAGTTTATTTTTGTGTATAGAGTTAGGGAGTGTTCTAATTTCATGCTTTTACATGTAGCTGTCCAGTTTTCCCAGCACCACTTATTGAAGAAATTGTCTTTTCTCCATTATATATTCTTGCCTTCTTTGTCATATATTAATTGACCATCAGTGTGTGGGTTTATCTCTGGGCTTTCTATCCTGTTCCATTGATCTATATTTCTGTTTTTGTGCCAATAACATGCAGTCTTGATTACTGTAGCTTGGTAATATAGTCTGAAGTCAGGGAGCCTGATTCCTCCAGCTCCATTTTTCTTTCTCAAGATTGCTTTGGCTATTTGGGGTCTTTTGTGTTTCCATACAAATTTTAAGATATTTTTGGTTCTAGTTCTGTGAAAAATGCCAATGGTAATTTGATAGGGATTTGCATTGAATCTGTAGATTGCTTTGGGTAGTATAGTCATTTTGACAATATTGATTCTTCCAATCCAAGAACATGGTATATCTCTCTGTTTGTGTTGTCTTTGATTTCTTTCATCAGTGTCTTACAGTTTTCTGTGTACAGGTCTTTTGCCTCCTTAGGTAGGTTTATTCCTAGGTATTTTATTCTTTTTGTTGCAATGGTGAATGGGATTGTTTCCTTAATTTCTCTTTCTGATCTTTTGTTGTTAGTGTATAGGAATGCAAGAGATTTCTTTGTATTAATTTTGTATCCTGCAACTTTACTAAATTCACTGATAAGCTCTAGTAGTTTTCTGGTGTCATCTTTAGGATTTTCTATGTATAAGGCCATGTCAGGTGGTGTGTTTTGAGGTGTCTGTGAGCTTAGTACGACTTTAGGCAGCATGTCTGCTAATGGGTGGGTTTGTCTTCCTTCTTGCTAGTTTTTTGGCATGAGGCATCCAACACTGGAGCCTGAAGGGAGTTGGATGGAGCAAGCTCTTGGATTTGAGATGGAGACCTCCAGGAGAGCTCTTGCAGATTAATATTCCCTGGGGCCAGGAATTCTCTGGCAGTTCTGGACTCAGTGCTCCCACCTCAGAGGCTCAGGCCCATCCCCCAAGACCCTGCAAGTCACATGTCACAGATGACATGTCATGTCATGTCAGGGAAAAGAAAGAAAAAAAGGGGGGGAAGAAAACAAATGAAAACAAACAGAGAAAAAAATCCCAAGACAAATAGCAAAGACAGAAACAAACAAACAGCAACAACAGCCAAAAAAAAAAAAAAAAGACAAAACCCCAGACAAATGGTGAAAGCAAAACCAAGCAAAAACAAAGAAACACACACATAAAAAAGAAACAAAAAGAAAACAAAAAACAAGAGAATAACCAGGCAAACGAAAGAACCCAAAAATGAAATCAAAGAATTAAAAACAAAATTAACATAAACACAAAGCAAAAAACAAAACCAAAGTGAATGCAAACTGAATAATAAAGCAAAGCAAACAAACACCAAAAAAAATTTTTTTAAAAGGTAAAAGCAAAATGGAACAAAGAAAAGAAAAAACACAGAACAATGAAAAAGCATAGTAAAAATTGAAATATAAAAAATAAAAAATATATTAAAAATTAAAAAAAAACAAAAAGGAAAAACAAACCAGAAAAAAACCAAAATACAAAATAAAAATAATTTTTTAAAAAAACCAACAACAGAATGAATCAAAACATAATAAAAATAATAGTGATAATAATATTTTTTTATTTACCAGCTGTCAGTGTCCTTGCCCCTGCTGTGAGCCACAGCCCACCTCCGCCTCCCCAGGAGGCCCTCCAGTGCCTCTAGTTGGGTCTCTGGACCCACTGTGGACACTGGGGTGACAGCTCAGACTCTAATCTGGCCCAACTCCCTCATGTGTTTGCCCCCAAAGTCCACAGCTGCCAGAGCTAGGCTGGTTTCATTTGTAGGAACAGCTAGACCAGTTTCATTTGTGGGAACACTCCTTGTCCATTCAAACATTCCATAGATGCAGGGTCTACCAAGCCAACTGCAGGGATTTAATCTGCGTCTAAGACAAGGAGGCAACCTAAAAGTCCATCAACAGGTGAATGGATAAACAAGATGTGGTATATATATACAATGGAGTATCAACCATAACAAAAAATGAAATAATGCCATTTTCAGCAACATGGATAATCATATTAAGTGAAGTAAGTCAGACAGAGAAAGACAAACATCATATGATATCACTTATATGTGGAATATTAAAAAAATTATACAAATGAATTTATTTACAAAACAGAAATAGACTCACAGACATAGAAAACAAACTTATGGTTACCAAAAGGGAAAGGGGGATGGGGGGAGGGATAAATTAGGAGGTTGGGATTAACATATACACACTACTATATATAAAATAGATAACCAGTAAAAACCTGCTGTACAGCACAGGGAACTATACTCAATATTTTGTAATAACTTATATGGGAAAAGAGTCTGAAAAGGAATATATGCATATGTACATATATAAATGAATCACTGTGCTCTACACCTGAAACTAACACAATATTGTAAATCAACTATACTTCAATTAAAAAAATAAAATTTTTAAAAATTGTCTGATTTATTTAGATAATTTTCAACTAGGAGAATTTCAACTGAACATCAGAGAATCATTTTTTTTTATTTTAAATGCATTACTATCTAGTGTAAGAAAACACACATTTTTTGAGGACCTACTATGTTTTATACCTATGTCATTCTATCTAATGACAACACCATGAAGAAGATATTTTAATTTCAAATTTACATTTGAGAAAACTGAGCCTTACAGGAATTACTAGTTAAGTAGTTTACACAGTATTTAATAACAAGAACTTTAACCCAAAGATTTGGCTACTCTTCTTCTTTCTGTTATGCCCATCTAATTTTTTAAATAGAAAATTTGTAGTCATAGCCAATGTCACAAACCAAGTTCATGTACCAACTTACTCCAAAAAAAAAATTCTAAGAATCAAATTAGAGTAGAAAACTGCCAATCATCTTAGATATATGTGATGTACTGTTGACAAAGAAGAAATCCATTTTTAATGCTTCAGCATATCATTAGGGAGACAAGCTGATTGAGTGAACCAAGCCTGGCATTTATCACCGAACCCAGATAAAGAGTCACTGAGTCGTGCTATTCCACGACCTTCTTCCTGACAGCCACTGACAATGTTTGTAATTACTTCAGCAGTCTTTTCAGTGTCATTTAAGCAGGTCTGTCTTTGCCAGTTCTGCTTTAATCTGGGGGTGGGGGGGCGCAGGAGGGGGCGGGGGTGGGGAGTTGGATGCTCCAATAGAAGCATCTTAGATATAAGGTCCTTATTTCTTTAAATTCCATGATCTCTGTGTGTACCTGTACTTGATGGTCCAATTTTTAGCATCTGATTATGAAAAAAGGTAAGAATTAACAATCCATTTTTAATATATGATCAAAAAATAATAAGTGATACCTTCTTCACAGTTCTTGCCCTTTAAGATTTCAAGGCAGGTAATAAAAATAAGACAACTTGTAGAAGATAATACTTATCTCCTAAACTGGATCTTTACCCCAGGATCTCTACTAACTTAAAGATGAAATATTGAAGACAACTTAAAGCACTGACAGTATGCGAGAGGATTTGCTCTCTGTGCTGTTTAGTAGATCCCAAAGTACCCACTGACAACTGACAGCTCCCTGTGAACAGATTTGATCTGGTCCCTGCACATTACTAGACGTGTACAATGTCTGGGTTCAGAGCCTGCATCCACTAATTCTGTTGTCCTCACAAAACCATCACTAGGCAATATGACTAGAGAATTGCCTTTGTTGAGTAAATGATGTTTCAAAGAAACATTTTATTGAGTAGATGCAACTTTGCTGTTAAGACAATCCTACCCACAGTATATGCCAACATAATTCTCTCTGAATATTCTGATATCATAGACATGACTTTTGTCTTCAGTGAGAATAAAAAAAGCTGACCACAAAATTCTATATAGGAAAACGGTCTTTCTTTGTTGTCCATCATCTCATCTTATTAAAATCTATTGATTAGCACTTCTATAAATTGACCACTGATATTCTCACTAGTGGCCCTAAGGTTCTGTATTTCTGAAACATTTAAGATTCAGTAGTGTTGATGCTATGTGCATTATTTTGGTTGTTTGTTTTTTTATACTATTAAGCCTTAATGTAGCTAACAGAAGAAACTTTGCTTTGGGGGAATGGTAACTGGGGCAGGAGGTGGTCGGTAGGAAGGTGCTAAAGGTGGTGGTGAAGAGTAGAAAAGAGAATAGCTGTTTTCCATTGTAAGTTTTTCAGTTCCGTTTGGTTATTAATCATGTTGCATATATTACTTTTATTTTAATTTTTAACAATTACAAATGTAATACTATGCCCCAAAACTTCACAGTGTAAAATATCTTATTTGATATTCCCAATAGCCTTGTGGGCAGACACACATGTCCTTTCTTCCTTGTTCAATAGCTAAGTAATTGATGTGGGAAAGTCATTTAAATTCCAAGTATTAGCTCATCTAAGACATGAGGCTAATTTTACTTGTCTTATTGATATATAAAGCACAAAACTTTATACATCAAACTAGGTAATGTGGAACAATTTGAACATATGCAATGGCTCTTTTTATAGCTATGGATCTTTTTATAGCTATAGTAATAAGCATTTATTTTAATACTTATTCATAATTTGTTATAAAAACAGGCTTTAAGCATAGCTGTTCTGTCTTGTTATGTAGAAACCCATTGAAAATGATATAAGATTATTCGTGGTTTTATTGACCTCATCTCAAACTTTGATCCTGTACAAGAAACTGCTATTGTCATTGATAGTCATGGCATTTATTATACCCTGAATTTAAAAGGCAATCACTACATTCTACATATACACAAAAATAATTACTTTATTATTATATATTTTAATAATCATTTTTATATACACTTTTGTGGTTTTTGTAATTACTTAACATTGTGATAATAAACTTATAATAATTTTGTTAGCAATTTGAAATTAGAAACAAGATAAAAATTGAAAGCCAAATTATATACTTAAACTTCGAGAATAAAACTATCCTTCTCTCTAATTTGTAGCTATTCTTTATATTATTGAATTTGAACATCTTTCATATGCTTCAGTTCATCTAATTGTGTGATTTCTTCTTTCTTTTAATTTTGATGTGCTTAACAAGAATCTCTTATTTATTATTCTGTGGGAAATTCTAATCTTTATGTAAATATAGAAATTTTTCAGAGTATCTGTCCCCATTAGATTTTCATATAGTTTACTCTATTTAAATTGAAAAAATAACCTAAATATTTTTCTACACATGTTCATTGGATTGTTTGCAATCCAATCCAAAATTGTAATGTTCTCTTTTTCCCAAAATGATCCATCTCACCTGTATAAAATTATAATTATTATAACTAACATAAAGAAAAAAAGTAAAAATGACTTGAAAAAGTTAATATAAAGTGAAAAATTAAAATAAAAACTAGAACTAGAGAAGAAAAATAATAAAGACAAAGAATGTGAGGTCGATAATTTTATTCTCAATTCTTATGTGTTAATTTTAGTACATAAACTTATTTGATTACAAAACTAAGACAAAAATTAATTTAAAAATTAAATAAATATTAAAAAAAATTTCATGTCTTTTAAAAATGCGAAAATACTACAACATTAAAACTATTAAGAAAATAATGCTCACAATCCCACTACCATGTTTTCATTTTCTATTTTCATGATTTTATCCAAACGTTGACCTGAAAACATCCAGAGTAAAACAGGTACTGTATGAACATTGACAAAACTTTACTTGTAACTGATTTTCCTTTAGTTCTAAAATGCTCTCATTTGGAGAACTTCCCTTTGGGTATTTTCTGTAAGCTATCTGATTTTCTAATAATCACAACCAAAATAGTATTACAGAAATTAATCATTTCCTTTATTCATCTAAATATGCTCTAAATAACTTACAAATTGTTTATATTTTTATATTTATTTTTTCAAGTAAATTGTGGCCACAATGAAAAGCAAATTTGTTTTTGTGTTTATTGTAATATAGTTGACGTACAATATTATGTTAGTTTCAGGTGTACTACATACATAGTGATTTGACATTTGCATATATTATTTTTTTATTAGACTGCTTTATTGAGGTATGATTGACATACAAATAGCTGTACATATTTAATGTATACAAATTGATTAAAAGAAATCTCTAAGAGAGAAAATGTACAAATGAAGGAAAAGAGAGCCCAAAGCCAGCACCTAGAGCATGGCAACCTGTAGACAAGTTTGGAGGAGGAGGAGACAAAAAAATGAGTCAAAGAATAGGATCCACACAGGAAGGAAGAAAACCAGGAGAGAGCGACTTCATGATGTCCAGAAGATTTTAAGGAAGAGGAAGTAGGCAGCAAGTTCAAAGCTACTAAGAAGTCAAACAGGGGTGAAGAAATGATACTTTGATTTGACACCACACTAGTTATTGGGGAACAAGAAAAAGGCAGTTTAAAGCACAGAAGGGCATGCAAGAATTGTGGGAGACAACTTACCATGAAAGTTTTGCTGTGAAGGGCAGCAGATATATGGAACAATACTTGGTAGGGAAGTGTCACCAAGGGAAGGTATTGTTTAAAATGGAGGATAGTGGAGCTTGATTTGCATACATTATTTTTTTAAGCATGGAAGCATGAACCTCAGAGACAAAACACTGAAAACTGCCAGTTCAAAACATAGTCATTTTTTATCTATTGCCTTATATAAGTGTAACATTTTCCAAATTTCCTCATTTTTATTTTAACGGAAAAAATGGAGTTTTCATTCTTTTATTTCCTTGCTTCCATTAGTTTGTCTTTTAATGACACATGTCATTAAAAACATAGACATGTTTTTTAAAGTGTCTTTAAAAATGCAAACTAAGAAGAAATTAGTAGAACAAGAATTTGAAGTATCTCTTTATGTGCTTATCCCATCACCTTGCCAGCAGTTCTTGATGCTGCCAATTTATTCCAGACTTTTTCTATCCATGTACAAATGTAGGAAGTTGAATTATGTCTGACTGTTTATTAAAGGTATATCTCTCTGGAAAGGAAGATAATAAAAGAAAATGAATTAATGTTAAATGAACATCTACTCTGTGTTACTACCAATATAGTTCATCATTCTATAATGTCATTTTTACTTGAATTTTTTTTTAGAAAAACTGTATATTAAAACAAAAATTATGTGTTATGGAATAGAATACAAAATATACATGTTTTAAATAGAGGAAGTAATGAGAATTTAGAAAAATTTCTTGAGTATGGGACATTTTGGTGATAAGGCTTATTCAACTTATCACCCAGACCTCCTTATCACCTTTGTTGTCTATCTGTAGGGTCTATTCATTAAGAAAAAAAGCTATGTTTATGCTAAATAAAATACATATTTTTATATCTAATCCACACAATAATAGTGAGGTAAATAGATATTATCATCCCTATAAAAAATGGAGTTTTCATCAGAAGGAATGCACATCTACTGAGAAAGAAAGTAATGTTAGTATTAATATTATCTAACAGCAAATATTTATTATCTTAGTTCCAGTCACTGTTCTAGGTGAAGGAGATAGAGCAATGAACAAGACAAGAAAAGTTACTATTCTAATGGAACTTACATTCAAGTGAGGGGATGTAAGTAATAAAAATAAATGAAGGAAAGCATTGAGGGTGATATGTACAATGAAGAGAATTTCAGTAAGCTGATGTGACACAGTATGAATTTTGAATTAGCCAACCATGAAAGGTCTCTTAGATGAGGTGACAGGAAGTGGCATGGGGGTGAGCATTCTAGGGGGACAGCAGAGCTGTCACAATTGTCTTCAGATGGAGTGAGCTTGGAATGCCAGCGTGAGAAGTGTAGCATGAGATACCAGGGACTGAAGAGGCTGGACACACAAGGATTTGTAAAAAAAAAGTGAGAAGTATGGGGTTTAAATGTGTTGGCAAGTCATGAAACGATTTTAAGCAGAGGTATAGTATGACGTGACTACTCATGATTTAGATTACTCTCCTCTGTGGAAAATGAATCACGGGAGATCAAGATAGGTAAGGGTACGGGTTACGAGTCTATTGTAGTAAACCTATCAAAAATAATGGTGACTGAATTTGGGTACCCAGAACAGGGTCCAGTGATTCTCCAATCTCAAGATGAGGGTCAAGCATAGGAGAAAAAGGACCAAAACAGGAGATCTGGAAGTGAAAGAAGAAAAATAGGAGAGATTGGAAGTTGAGCTGATTATTATTGTTATTACTGTTATAAATTCATTGGGAGCATTCATTGAGGGGAGCCAAGAAATGTTCTGAGTAGTATCTCATACATTCCTTATGCCATCCCCATGAGGAAGGCACTGTCATTACCCCCTTATACAGCAAGTATACAGAGGCCCAAAGTGGTTATGTAAATTGTTCGACCTCCCACTAGTAGTACAGGGCAGAGACAGAATTCAAACCTGAGCAGTCTGACACCAGACCCACATTCTAAAACTCTCCCTTAACTACCTCCAAATGGTGATGGAGGTAGACCATGGGGCAGATGGAGGGACGGTTTTCTCTATGTTCCAGAAGGCATATAAAGATCAGAAGGAAGGGTGTTCCTAGGCACAGATATGGCAGAGCACATATGCCCTGAAAACTTTGGAGATAGTGGCTATGCACATACGTAAAGAGACCTATTTGACCAAGAACACATGCTGCCGTGGCAAATGAATCTATGAGAATTGAAAGATACTGAGGAAGGAAGACTTCCTCTTCTGTTCTGGACCCAGGAAAGCTCTGCCAGGCAGTACCTCTGAAGGACTCTTAGGTCAATCAAACTCTTCCCTTCATATTATGTCATCAGTTTTAAATAGTGATGAGTGCCCTGACCACTGCAGATCAGTGGACAGACCAGGAGATTAAGACTGAGGTGACCAGGCTCCTGCGTTTTAACAGTGAAACTTCATGGTTGAAAGCACTGAGCGTGATTCTTCAGATGAGAAGATTATCCAGTTTTCCTCTACTTGTAGGGAATAGCCATAGCTAAACATTTTCTCCACCAGTAAGTTTAAAACATAGTTTTTAGCTAACTTAGTCTAGTTAGGTCCCTCACAACAGTATACTACCTCTTCAAAGGACGTGGAATTGTGCCATGATTTGAAGTTATTAAGATAATTTACTATCTCTTAAGTCACATTACAAAGAGAAGTTCCCCGAAATATAGTGAACAAAGGCAACAGTATTGGAACAAAATTTTGGTTTCCTGCTTTTCAATGAGGTAGTACAGATTTGAATTTATAATTGTCATCATTCATCTTAATATCTGGCATTTTATTTTAATCATACCATATTTACCTAACCCCCAAAAGATCATCAGAAACAAATACAAATGGATGTTTCCTTTATTGACAGTAATCTACCATATTGCAGAATGAATTGTTTCCCCCCCAAAAAAACATATATCCTAACCCCTGGTACCTGTGAATGTGACCTTATTTGGAAATATGGTATTTGCAGATGTACTTAAGATGTATATTAAGATGAAATCATCCTGGAGTAGGATGGACCCTTAATCCAGTGTAACTGGCGTCCTTCTAAGAAGAGACGAGACACAGAGAGAAAAGAACATCTAGTGAAGACACAGATACACAAAAGGAGGAAGGCCCATGTCACAATGGAGGCAGAGACTGAAGGTACACTGCTGCAAGCCAAAGATTGCCAAGGGTTACCAGCAACAACCAGAAGTTAGAAGACAGATAACATGTCATGCTGACTCCTCGATATCAGGCTTTTGACCTCCTGTGAGAGAATACATTTCTATTGTTCTAACCTACTCAAGTTTGTGGTAATTTGTTATGGCATTCTCAGAAGACTAATGCATACTGGTAAAGAAATCATGAGCGATTTCACAAAACTTCAAACCACATTATGACCCATGTCAGGATAGAAATCACTTCCATTTTCACTGATCTTTAAAGATAAAAATGAAATCAATTTTACTCATTTTTTCAGGATGTTAGAAATGAATCTTTTCTCATAGTTATTTCAACTCACACAAACCCCTAAGACATATTACTTAATTTATAGTTTATTCAGTTTAGTATCTTGTATCCTGCTTATACTTGTTTGGGAGCATGGTTTCCTCCCTAGATCCAGTGAGGTGTTAGCCTTAATGTTCTCAAGAAATAAATCATCTTCTAGGTCTTTCAAAGTGTTCAAATAAATAAAGTCAATAGGAAAGAATGAAAGCAATTTGGCATCTCACTTCTCCATATGTCCACACCTCTTTCCCGTCCTCCTGCCTTGAACATTATAATCAGACAATGGTAACCTAGCACCTAGAGTCCTGTTTACAAAATAGTGTTCAGAAAAATGAACAGTCCAGATACCTTCAAAAACGTTTATGATGAAGGAGAGGTTGTCTTCAGTGGGGAAGTGGAGGGGGAGTTTCAGAAACCTACTCATTGAAAAGGGTTCTAAGGAAAACTTGTGAAGCTGGACACTGCATAGAGGAAAGAGTATTGACAATTCAGGCCACCAACAAAAGAAGTGAATTTTTTGCCATCTCAGAGGCCCTTCGTCAACTTCCTGCTTTGTCCAAGCAATTCAGGTTCTTTGAAGCATATCCATGGAGAGGAAGTGTTTAAGGAATAAGGAGAGGTGTTCTGTGTGAGGACCACCATACTTTTGCATTGCTCAAGCACACAGCCCTCAAAGGAAATCTAATCAAGGGCCAGCATCAGTGACTTCATGGATCTGGCACTGAATATTAATCTTACAGCTGCTGCACTGATTTCTGCAAGGGTTTTCCCAAACCAGACACAAACCCAGTCGAACAGGAAAATGTCAGAAGGAGAAAAGACAGGAGGTTCCTCTTTCTCTGGTACCTGTGAAGGTCTTTATACACCATCTTCAGTATGTACCCAATAGTGTGAAGTGTGTGACAAACTTTGTAGGTAGCAGCACTCAACATTTTTTTCCTACTACAAAACACTCATACTACATTGTCATTGTCATCATTCCCAATTTAATAGCCATTATTCCACCCTTTTCTTCCTCACTTAAGATGGTATCTAAAGGCAAGAATGTGAGAGTAACATTATTATAAATCTACTCTGATTTAGAAATGTTACCTGAAAACTTTAGGGATTTTACTATTATTTTATGCAAATTTCTAATGAGATAGCTCACTATTAACTTTGACACAACAGTCTGCTATGATACCAAGCAGTTATTAACTAGTCTGAGAGAACTGCTCAGCTGCTTAACTAATCTCTTTGTTAAAATCTTTAAACATATGAGAACATATTTTTTAACCCAGAAATTCACATGAAGACGTTCATTTATAATTAAAAGAGAAAAGGGTTCATTGATAATGACTAAAACTCTAATATGAAATGAATTATTTATAGTCAAATTAAGTGGTTAATATAAGCATAGGTATATGCAATAAGTTACAAATAATTCTTTTTTTAAAATTTTATTTATTTATTTATGGCTGTGTTGGGTCTTCGTTTCTGTGTGAGGACTTTCTCTAGTTGCGACAAGTGGGGGCCACTCTTCATCGCGGTGCGCAGGCCTCTCACTATCGTGGCCTCTCTTGTTGTGGAGCACAGGCTCCAGACGCGCAAGCTCAGTAATTGTGGCTCACGGGCTTAGTTGCTCCGCGGCATGTGGGATCTTCCCAGACCAGGGCTCGAACCCGTGTCCCCTGCATTGGCAGGCAGATTCTCAACCACTGCGCCACCAGGGAAGCCCCAAATAATTCTTAGAGAATACAAAATGTGAAGCAAGGCTTAGAAGATGAACAGCTGCCCACTAGGTGGACCAGTAGGGGAAAACATTGCTCATAAACGTATTAGTATGCACAGAGATGTGCTATCATTCAGAGGACTACATAGTTCTCAATGACTGGAGCATGGGGGCTTTTTATTGTGGGTAGAGGCTTGAACTTAGAGAATTATGAAGATAGTGGAGAATCTTAGATTCCACGCTAAGGAGCTGTACTTTCATCCTGTAGAGAATGGAGGTTGAGTGAGGAGAGTTAGATTAAGGAGACCAATTAGGAAACCATTGAAATTATTTAGGTGGAAGATGTTCCAGCAAAGACTGCAGCACTGGAGGTGAGAAGATGAATGAATTGTAAAAGTGTTAAGTTGTAATAGACAGGAATGGGTCACCATTTGAAGACAGAAAAAGAAAGGTGGAAAGGGGAAATTGAGGATAAATCTAGGTTACTGGATTGGGTAGCTGAAAAAATCGTGGTGCCTTTCAAAAATAATCATTTATTTAATCAATGGATATTTATTGAAAACTTAATATGTACCTGTACATATTAACATGTGCAGCCCACACACTTGAAAAAACATGAGAAGAGGGGTAATATTACGTAACAAGTCAAAATATAGTCTCTAGATTCAGAAGAACTGAGTTCAAATCTAAGGTTTATGTGTAATATTTGACTAGCATTTTACTTTTCTAAGTCTCACTTTGCTTATCTATAAAATGGAGTATTACAGTCATGGACCTGCCAGCTGCAAGGAATGCAGTTTGTTAACAGCCTTAGCTGTGGGCATATTAGGATCTGCTTCAAATTTTGAGTAAGTGCATGTGCTCTCTGGGCAGCTCCCTATAAGACTGTGTGGTACTAGCATATACGTATAGACATATAGTTCAAGGGAATGGAATTAAGAGTCCAAAAATAAACCCTTACATTTATGGTCAATTGATTTTTGACAAGGATGCCAGAACAATTCAATGAAGGAAAGAATAATATCTTCAACTAAGACAACTGGATATCCACATGCAAAAGGATGAAATTGAACCCCTACATCCCACCATACATAAAAATTAACTCAAAATAGATCAGAGAACTGAATGTAATAACTAAAATTATACAACTCATAAGAAAATAAGCATGTGGTATGTGACCTTTGGTTAGGGAATGGTTTCTTAGTTAAAACACCAAAGTACAAGTAACAAAAGAAAAATATATATAAATTGTACTCATCAAATTTAGAAACTTGTGTTGTAAAGGATACCAAGCAAAAAGTGAAAAGACTTCCCACAGAATGAGAAAAAAATATTTGCAAATCATGCATCTGGCAAGGGACTTCTATCCAGGATATGTAAAAACTCTTACAACTTGAAAATAGAAAGACAACTCAGTTTCAATATACAAATCATGCAAATCATGCATCTGACAAGGGACTTCTATCCAGGATATGTAAAAACTCTTACAACTCAACAATAGAAAGACAACTCAGTTTCCATTTGGGCAAAGGACTTGAATAGACATTTCTCAAAAAAAGACAAGCAAATGTCCAGTAAGCACAAGATTTTCAACATTAGTCATTAGGGAAAGGTTAATCAAAACCACACCCACTAGGATAGTTATAATTTTTTAGAAACCAGATGATAAGAAGTATTGGTGAAGATGTGGAGACATTGGACACCCCATACTTTACTGAAGGGAACATAAAATTACACTTTGGAAAACAGTTTGCACTTCTTCAAGATGTTGAACAAAGAATTACCATATAATCCAGCAATTCCATTCCTAGGTATATACCCAAGAGAAATGAAAAAATGTTCACATAAAAACTTGTACAAATGTTCATACCAGCATTATTCAGAATAGATCAAAAGTGGAAAAGTCTAAATGTCCATTAATTGATGAATGAATAAATAGAAGTGGTATGTCCATACAATAGAATATTATTTAGCAATAAAAAAAGAAGCACTGATACATGCTACAACATCGATAAATCTTGAAAACATTATAATAATTGAAAGAAGCCAGTCATGAAAGGCCACATATTATATGATTCCACTGAAATAAAATTTCCAGAATAGGTAAATCCATAGGGACAGAAAGTAGATTTGGGATTTCCAGGATCTGGAAGAGAGGGAAATCAGAAGCCAGTGGGATGCTGAAAATGTTCTAAAATTATATCGTGGTAATAGTTGCACAATTCTGTCAATATACTAAAATCTGCTTAACTCTACACTTTTTTAGGGTGTACTGCATGATGTTTTAATATACACATACATTGTGAAATGATTACCACAATCAAGTTAATTAACATATCCATCACTTCACACAGCTAACCTTTTTTTTTTTTTTTTTTTTGATGAGAACAATTAAGATCTACTCTCAGCAAGAACTTATGGTTACCATGGGTGGAAGGGTGGAGGGGAGGGATAGTTAGGGAGTTTGGGATTGACATGTACACACTGCCATATTTAAAATGGATAACCAACAAGGACCTACTGTATAGCACAGGAAACTCTGCTTAATATTATGTAACAACCTAATTGGTAAAAGAATTTGAAAAAGAACAGATACATGTATATGTATAACTGAATCACTTTGTTGTACAACTGAAACCAACACAACATTGCTAATCAAATATACTCTAATATAAAATAAAAAGTTTTAAAAAAAAAGATCTACTCTCAGCAAATTTCAAGTATACAGTACAGTATCATTAAGTATAGTCATTATGCTGTACATTAGATCTCCAGAATTTATTCATCTTACATAACTGAAACTTTATATTCCTTGACCAACTTTTCTCCATTTCCCACCTTCTGACACCTGGTAAACACCATTCTATTCTCTGCTTCTATGAATTCAACTGTTTTAGATTCCACATATAAGTGAAATCATGCAGTATTTCTCCTTCTTTGCCTGGCTTATTTCACTTAGCATAATATTCTCTTGGGTCATCCATGTTGTTGCAAATGGCAAGATTTCCTTCTTTTTTAAGGCTGCATGATATTCCATTGTGTGTACATACTTTATTTTCTTTATCTTTTGTATGTCGACAGACACTTAGGTTGACTCCACATCTTGTGTATTATGCATAATACTGCAGTGAACATGGGAGTGCAGGTTTCTCTTCCAGATACTGATTTCATTCATCTTTGGATATATACAGAGAAGTGGGGTTGTTGGATCATATGGTAGTTCTATTCTTAATTTTTTTGAGAAACTTCCATATGATTTTCCAAAATGAAGGTACCAATTTATATTCCTACCAAAAGTGTACTAGTGTTCTCCTCCACATTCTCACTAACACCTGTTATGCTTTATTCTTGGGTTTTTAAATTTTTTTTTCTTTTTTTAAATTAATTAATTTATGTATTGGCTGTGTTGGGTCTTTGTTGCTGAGCACAGGCTTTCTATATTTGCAGTGAGCATGGGCTACTCTTCATTGCGGTGTGCGGGCTTCTTGTTGCGGTGGCTTCCCTTCTTGCGGAGCACAGGCTCTAGGCTCGTGGGCTTCAGTAGTTGTGGCATGCAGGCTCAGTATCTGTGGCTCCTGGGCTCTAGAGCACAGGCTCAGTAGTTGTAGCACAAGCTTAGTTGCTCCACAGCATGTGGGAACTTCCTGGACCAGGGATTGAACCCTTGTCCCCTGCATTGGCAGGCGGATTCTTAACCACTGTACCACCAGGGAAGTCGCTGTTTTTTTTCTTTTGATAAAAGTAATTTTAACAGGCATGAGCTGATACCTCATTGTGATTTTGATTTGCCTTTCCCTGGTGATTAGTGATGTTGAACACCTTCCTATACATCTGTTGGCCTTTTATATATCTTCTTTTGAGAAATGCCTATTCAGTTCCTTTGCCCATTTTTTAATTGGATTATTTTTCTTCCTGTTGAGTTGTTTTAGTTCCTTATATATTTTGGATATTAACTCCTTATCAGATATACAGTTTGAAAATATTTTCTCCCATTCCTTAGATTGTCTCTTCATTCTATTGATTGTTTCTTTTTCTGTGCAAAAGCTTTTCAGTTTGATGCAATTCCATTTCTCTATTTTAACTTTTGTTGTCTGTGCTTTTTTGATCATATCCAAAAAATCATCACTCAGACCGATGTCAAGAAATTTTTCCCTCTGTTTTCTTCTAGGAGTCTTACAATTTCCAGTCTAATGTTTATTAACTGTGCACTTCAAATGAGTAGATTATCAGGTATGTGAATTATATGCTAATAAAGCTGTTTTTTTAAAATCCATTTTAAAAAAAGAATGAGTTGATGGCTTATAAAAGATCATACTGTATTTTAATGTACAAAGTGAGAAAAAATAATTTAATCATTATGTATTCCTAAGGCTGCCATAACAAAATATCACAGACTCAGTGGCTTAAAACAACAGAAATTTATTGTCTCACAGTCTGGAGGCTAGAAATTTGAAATCAAAGTGTCAGCAGACTTGGTTCTTTCTGAAAGCTCTAAGAATCTTTTCCATGTCAATCTCATTGTTCCTGCCAGTTGCTGATAATCTTTGGCATTCTGTGGCTTGTAGATGCATCACTCCAACCTCTATCTTGATCTTCACATGGCCTTCTTCCTCTGTGTCTTCACATGGCCATCTTCCCTCCTCATCTCTCTGTCTTCTATTCTTATAAAGACACCAGTTATATTGGATTGGGGCCCATCCTAATGATCTCCTCTTAACCTAATTACATCTGCAAAGGCCTTGTTTCTAAATAAGGTCACATTCATAGGTACTGAGGATTAGGATTTCAACATATCTTTTGGGGGGACAAAATTCAACCTCATAAAAGACTGTAAGTTATTTCAGTTGATTTTCTTATCTAGTCCCTTGTTTTGAATAGTTTAGTGTTAGGAACAAAGTAGGTACTAAATAAATATTCATTGACTGATTAAACCATTCAATCTATATAGCTGTCTACTTTAATTTGAAAGACCTTTAGGGATAGAGCCTATAATCTTACTTGAATTTATTCCCTAATGTTTAATTAAAGGAGTACTTCCTTCTAATCAAAGGCTTTGCATTTGCATTCTTTGCCAAAATAACTGGCTAATGGATTGTTTGCTGAATTGATCCAATCAGTCATTTAAGTGGAACCCTGTTAACTGGTCAACTCAGTCAAAATGATCTTGAATTGAGTCATGTTGACTCAGCCTCTTTTAAAACAATTTAAGCTAATTTCCTCTTGCTTCATCCTCAGGTAAAAATGAAGAATGTTCTCGTAATAACCCTTTATCCTTCTAATATCCAGTCCAAACAATCCCAAAATCTGTAATCTCTCATTCAAGTTCAGATATGGAATTTTTAAGGCATTCCAAATACATAAGAAATGTGCATTTGATAATTTTTATTTTAAGAGCAACTAAAGCTCCTTATTATTACACAATCTTATGTACCTATGTCACTACCTTAAAAAGAAAAATACACAAAAATGTCAATTAGACTTCTTCAAATATCTGATGCTTGCTGAAAGGATATTTACTATGGATCTTATGCTATTCTTTAATCTATATTACATACACAATTTTCTTGAAATTTCTTCTGTGGTTAAAAGGTATAATCATCTTCTATAGTTAAAAAGCATAACTTGGAACTACAAAAAGTGAAATATTTGCCTTCAGGTTTTTCCTGCTTATTATTATAAACATATACCTTCGTTGAAAATTCCAGAGGTAATTGAATAAAACATACTTTAAAATTCACTTTAATTATTCATTATTTTGCAAAAGGAAATTATATCTAACTTCTCTGTTCACATATATTGAATATTGATGCAACGCAAGAAAATATATCTTGGATGATCCTTCTGCTCTTTGTGTATTTATATTACTTCCTGGGTTTTCACTGCACCTTTACGTTTCATTTTGAGTAGATTAGACATAAAATAAATTTGAGTATCAGGCATGAGGTGTATGTTGTTTGGGGGAAACTGTTTTACTAAATACATTCAGAACCATAAAACTATTGATTCAGATTCATTTACAGAACAGGAAGTGTAAATGGAGCCGATAATTTTAAGGGCTATAAATGGCTTTTAAGAGTTTTATAAATGTATAGAAAAATATCTAAATGTATTTCATGTTGTTTCTGAGAAACATTTTATAATTTGGAGAAATTAACCATGCAAAAGAATTATGTTTCCCTAAATAAAGAAAAAAAAAATTTTTTTTTTTTGCAAGTGACATGAAGAAAAGATTTAGAACGATTTTTTTCTTTATTTTTACTTCCAGTCCTGTGGATTGGGAGTCTCTTCCAGGTCTGGATATCCTTTGATTCTGTCCCTATCTCTGCCTTCTGGATTCTGTTCCTAGCTCCGTATCTATCCTACCTTCTTCCATGGTTCTCAACTTAATTCTCTTACAGTAACAAGTCAATTATAGGCTGATTTCACTAGTGCAACTTATTGTGCTGAATACTGGGGCTATTTGCCTAGATTAAAAGACGAGGTGGGGAAGATTAATATAGTCTGTTAATCTAGTGATTGACAGTCTCATAAAGCACAATATACAACCTACTACCTTTTACTAGGAAATAGACTTAAGATTTACATTTTTTCTCCTAATATAAGCAATAAGCTCATGCTGTATGTGCAGTTGTTATTAACAATGTCTGCATGAATTATCCAGTTCTCTTAACAGTAATAATAATAGCCAACACGTATGAAGCATTTAGTAGAATTACTGTTGTGGCAATTCACATGAGAACCAATAAGGGCCTTATAAAATCTATGTTAGATACAATTATGTCCCATATCCTGAAATGAGAGTATTTTGAAAGCAGAGATCAAGACCCACTCATCCCAATATTTTCAGTGCCTAGAAAATGTCTTCCAAAGGTAAAATTCAATAAATACGTACTATTGTTTTGCTTCTGATTTTAATTGTATATATTACAAATAAAGTTGAAACCCTCCCAAGAGGGTACTCTCCCCTCCCAAGAGGTAATCACTATTAAAAATTTAGTGTTTAACTTTCCTGAAGATATTCTTGTATTTTTCAATATAATAGATTTTATATCCATATACAACATGATATTGCTTTGGCAAGTAGTTAAACTTTATACAAATGATATCATATAATAGATGTTATTTTATAACATTTTTGTCCAACATTACATTTTCAAAATATATCTATGTTGGGTTGCTTTTAGCTCTAGTTAATTGATTTTAACTGTGGCATAGCAACATTATTTGACTATACCTAAATGTTGAATTTTGTCAAATGCTTATATATCTATTGATATACTTAAGCGGTTTTTCCCTTAATCTATAAATTTGATGTGTTGTGTTATGGTATTTTTTTCTGGTGGTGAGTCATCCTTTCATTCCAGGAATACATTCTAAATTCTATCTTGGGGACTTCCCTGGTGGCACAGAGGTTAAGAGTTCACCTGCCAATGCAGGGGACATGGGTTCGAACCCTGGTCCGGGAAGATCCCACATGCCGTGGAGCAACTAAGCCCGTATGCCACAACTACTGAGGCTGTGCTCTAGAGCCCGTGAGCCACAGCTACTGAGCCTGTGTGCCACAACTACTGAAGCCCATGCACCTAGAGCCCATGCTCTGCAACAAGGGAAGCCACCACAATGAGAAGCCTGTGCATCACAACGACGAGTAGCCCCCGCTTGCCACAGCTAGAGAAAGCCTGCGCACAGCAACGAGGACCCAACGCAGCCAAAAAATATTAATTAATTAAAATATAAAATTTAAATAAATAAATAAATGAATTCTATTTTGTCTGATATTAACATAGCTAAAATAACTTTCTATTTATTATCTTCAGAGTACTTACTCAACTATTTTTTCATTTCTTAATTATCAACTCTTCTGTATGTTCTGTTAATAGTAACGTATTTTAGTCCAGTTTGATACTAGAGATATTTTAATAGGAGAGTTTAATATGCTTACACTTGTTGTGATTGATATATTTGTCCGTATCTCTGTTTTCTATCTTTCACTTTCCAATTACCATGTTGTGTTTGCATCTTTACTCTAATAGTCTTCATTTATAGATTTTTAATGCTTTCTAGTGCTTTTTTAATTTCTATACCAGTTTGGAAGCTATTGATTTCTTTTCATAGCAGTTACTTTAAATTATTGACATTAAAAACTTAGTTTAAAATTTTCTTAGGTGAAGAGGCAAGCCAAAACTTGGAGAAAATATTTGCAAAACACATATCCAAATAAGAACTTGTGTTCAAAACATGCAGAAAACTTTCTAAACTAGACAATAAGGAAACAAACAACCGAACTTTTAGAATGCGTAAAAGATCTAAACAGAAACTTCACCCAAGAAGATATACAGATGGCAAATAAATAAGCAAATGAAAAGATGCTCAACATCATAAGTCATTAGGGAATTGCAAACTAAAACAACACTACACACCTATTAGAATGGCTAAAATTAAAAAAAAACAAAAACAAAAGGCTGATAATCCCAAATGCTGGTGAGGATGTGGAGCAACAAGAGCTCTCATTCATTGCTGGTGGGACTGCAAAATGGGTACAATCATTTTGGAAGACAATTTCTTACAAAGCTGAGCATAATCTTCCCTTACAATCCAGTGACTGTGCTCCTAGTTACCCAACTGAGTTAAAAATGTATGTCTGCACAAAAATCTGTGCATGAATGTTTATATCAGCTTTATTTATAATCACCAAAACCTGGAAGCAACCAATATGTCTTCAATACATGAATGGATAAACAAACTATGGTACATCTATACAATGTAATATTATTCAGTCATAAAAAGAAATGAGCATGCTCGCTTTGGCAGCACATATACTAAAATTGGAACGATACAGAGAAGATTAGCATGGCCCCTGTGCAAGGATGACATGCAAATTCGTGGAGCATTCCATACTTTTTATTATCAAAAAATCTAGAAACAATAAATGTTGGAAAGGGTGTGGTAAAATGGGAACCCTCCTGCACTGTTGGTGGGAATGTAAATTGATACAACCACTATGGAAAACAGAATGGAGATTCCTCAAAAAATTAAAAATAGAACTACCATATGACCCACCAATCCCACTGCTGGGCATATACCCTGAGAAAACCATAATTCAAAAAGAGACATGCTCCCCAATGTTCATTGCAGCACTATTTACAATAGCCAGGTCGTGGAAGCAACCTAAATGCCCATCGACAGGCGAATGGATAAAGAAGAGGTGGTTCATATATACAATGGGATATTACTCAGCCATAAAAAGGAACGAAATTGAGTCATTTGTTGAGACGTGGATGGATCTAGAGACTGTCATACAGAGTGAAGTAAGTCAGAAAGAGAAAAACAAATATCGTATATTAACGCATGTATGGAAAAATGGTACAGATGAACCGGTTTGCAGGGCAGAAGTTGAGACACAGATGTAGAGAACAAACATATGGACACCAAGGGGGGAATACCGCGGTGGGGTGGGGATGGTGGTGTGCTGAATTGGAGGATTGGGATTGACATGTATACACTGATGTGTATAAAATTGATGACTGATTAAAAAAAAAAAAAAAAAGAGAGACATGTACCACAAAGTTCATTGCAGCACTATTTACAATAGCCAGGACATGGAACCAACCTAAATGTCCATCAACAGATGAATGGATAAAGAAGATGTGGCACAAATATACAATGGAATATTACTCAGCCATAAAAAGAAACAAAATTGAGTTATTTGTAGTGAGGTGGATGGACCTAGAGTCTTTCATACAGAGTGAAGTAAGTCAGAAAATAAAAATGGTACTGATGAACCTAGTTGCAGGGCAGGAATAAAGATGTAGACATAGAGAATGGACTTGAGGACACGGGGTGGGAAGGGGAAGCTGGGGCGAAGTGAGAGTAGCATTGACGTATATACACTACTGAGTGTAAAATAGTTAGCTAGTGGAAAGCAGCAGCATAGTACAGGGAGATCAGCTCGGTACTTTGCAATGACTTAGAGGGGTGGGATAGAGAGGATGGGAGGGAGGCTCAAGAGGGAGGAGATATGGAGACATATGTATGCCTATGACTGTTTCACTTTGGTGTACAACAGAAACTAACAGTATGGTGAAGCAATTAAGCTCCAATAAAGATCTAATTAAAAAAATAAAGAAAGAAATGAGCTATCAAGCCATGAAAAGACATGGAGGAACCTTAAATGCATATTGATAAATGAAAGAAGCCAGTCTGAAAAAGCTATATACTGTCTGATTTCAACTATATGACATTTTGGAACAGACAAAACTATAGAGACAATAAAAATATCATTGGCTGCCAAGGATTCCAAGGGAGGGAGGTATAAAATGAATAGCTTGAACACAGATTTTTCAGGGTGGTGACGCTATTCTGTGTAAAACTAATGGTGGATACATGTTATCATGCATTTTTCAAAACCCCTAGAACTGTACAACACAAAGAATGAAACAATGTAGTTATTGACTATAGTTAATAATAATGCTTCAATATTGGCTCATTTACTGTAACAAATGTACTGCACTAATACAAGATATTAATAATAGACCAAACTCTGTGTGGGGATAAGGGTTAAGGGGTAAGAGTGGAGTAGGTATATGGAATTCTATGTGCTATCAGTTCAATTATTCTATAAATCTGAAACTATTAAAAAAACAAAGTTTATTAATTATTTCTTAATTATCTTTGGTCATCTACATATATATGGCATACTTTTGACAAAGGTGCCAAGTTAATTGAATGGAGAGATAATATTGTTTTCATCAAATGGTGCTAGAACATATATAAACAAAAAGGGGGGGGAGACCTCAACCCTTACCTAATAAGATATAAAATATTAACTTGAAAAGGGTCACAGACCTAAATGTATAACATAAAATTATAAAATTCTGGAAGGAAACATAGGAGAAAAATCTTCATGATGTTAGGTTAGGCAATAATTTCTTAGTTTGCACAAAAAGTGAAAATCATAAAGCAAAAACTGCCAAATTGGACTTCATCAAAATACAAAATAGATTACCAGATGAACCACCTAAAGCTCTTTCCATTGGGAGGATTTTCCCTCACAACTCTCTTTTAGGGCCACTCCTGAGCAATCCGCTTTCAACTTTAACCCACATAGGAAGTCAACTCATCCATAAATTATGTTAGACCTTTCTCCTTTCTCGTCTGATAACAAGAAACCTCCGATGTAGCCATAGGTGATGGATGACATAGAAGCCTGGGCCACTTGCTTTTCAAGATTTCCTGCAGCTTCTGGCCCCAATCTTGCCTAATCTCACTTCCACATTATTAATGAACTGCATTGGGTTTTCCCAACATTATAACATGATGGTTCTGACAGAACACATTCCATGGGGGTCAGTTCTGATCACATGGTTATTTGAGTTTCCATCCTCAGAGGCTTCCTCTCAACCAGGGCCCAGTAGCATGCCAGAGGCTGTTTTTAAAATGGAGCATAATTTTCTGCAGTGGATGACATGGCCTTACTCCAAAATCCTAGGAGTCTAGGTTATGATTTTCCTACTGGGGCTTGCCTTAAATTCCATAGCATTTTTCTACCACATATACCATTAATATCATTGGACCTGCAAGGTTATGTGGTCCAAGTAGCAAAACTGCTTGTCCTGTATCTAGACATGCTGCCGGACTCTGTTCTGCTCTGGGCTCAGCTTACTAAATGGATCAGGGTAATATTCTCCGGAGTGAAATATGCCTCCTCCAGAATGCAAAGAAGCCTGCTAAAGCATTGTGCTTCTTTCTCACTGATGGCAAAAGCCATCCAATTCCATGGTCCATATAGTTACTACTTCCTATAAATCTCTCAAAGCCTGAGATCTTTTCCTTGCCAGTGCATTCTGTTCCACTGGTGTCCAATCCCTGGTCATCACTGATAAAAATTTAGCTCTTTCACTGCTACATCATTCTAGGGGTTATCAGTACTCCACCTACCAGCAGTGATGGAGTTCTGTCATCTGGTCAGTGAGTGACCCAGCTCTAATATCCCATTTTAGAGTCTGCTTCCTGGGACCATTTCTGGTTCCAAATTTTTCTAGGTCAGTATCCCTGGAAACAGACTCTGAGACAGAGATTTGCATGCTAAAGATTTTTGAGAAATGTTGTAAGAAAAAAGGAAAGCAAGCACTGGGCTGAAGGAGAAGTTGAACTGAGAGACAGATACAAGAGAGACCTCAGCAGATCCCATGAGATATTATGGAGTTGGGATGACCCTTCAGAGTTGTCCAACTCTGAGGCAAAAAAGCCAGACTTTTGTATTTCTACATCAACAAGTTGTTGGATATGGGCTGCCCCCAGAAAGGGGCCTAACCTTGGGTGAAGGAACAATTCAAATGATAGAGACTCAGCTTTGAGCCATGAGCATCCAATACTCTGAACAGCTGTGGAAATTTTTCTAAAAAGTCTAAAGTCACACAATAGTTCTATTTTTCTCAGATCACAAAGCTCATAGCCTATGCTAGCTACACACTTACTGCCCCTACTTTTGTTCTAAACATACACCAAAAAAATGTATTTTATTTTCCAATTAGTATATTACTGAATTTACTAATTTGCTCAAAGTTTTTGCATGTGTTCCATCCCTTCCTGTTTAATAGTTCTTTTAGTATCTGACTGTTGCAATCTCCCTTAGTCTCTGTATGCCTGAAATGTCTTCATTTTGACCTCTGCATTAAATGGTAATTCAACTAGGTACAAAATTTTAAACTGGCAGCTATTTTCCTTTAGCTGATTATATGGATACACATCTGACACATACTCTTACTGGGAAGAAGTTAGCTGTCAGTCTCATCATTCTTCCTTTCCATTTGCTGCAAGGTACTCTTTTCCTTTTGGTACTGTTACTAGATGTATACAGGAGCCTGTCAGTGTATTCTCCAGGTATCTAAAATGCCCTTTCATAGTCATATTTTTCATCTCTAACTCTACTGCTTTCTGGGTGAATTATTCATTACTCTCTTCCAATTTACTAATTCCTCTTTGCCTGTGTCTAATGTAGAGTGTATTTCATCAATAGAGTTTTTAATTTCACTGGATATATTATTCATTTTCAGGATTTTTAATTACTCTTTTTCACATCCAGCCTTTTTTTGCTTCATTTCATCCTGGGTTTTATTTCATTATTTCTTTGTTCTTTACGGATGTTATTTCTTCATGCATCTCCCTGAACTTCCTAAACGTATTTATTTTAAAATAAATATCAGTTGTTCTACCACATTAACTTTTATGAAATGAATTAATATAGAAAGTTTTTATGTTCTTGATTACTTTCTCAGTATTAGGGTTTTTCCTCCCCTGGCTTTAGGAATTATCAATTATCTCCAGAATTTCTTTCTCTGTTTTTTCTTCCATGTCCAGTTTTGTAGTGCTTCTACCTGGTCCCCCAAGTCTCCCATAGCAAAGCCATATCCTATATCGAAGATTAAATGTTATATAACAGAGACATCAAGAATTTTACAGTTTCTGTCACAAAGTCATCTTAAGGCTTGATTCCATTTCTGGTCACAAGGCTGTGTTTGCTTCTTCTGTCTCCCGTGGCTTCATATAAGCCATATTTCTATGCCTTTTACAACAGGGGGCCTCCTTCCCCAGCCCCTGGTTTCAATTAGTGAGCTTGCCTCTTCTCTCCCACCTCACAGGGAGGAATTCACCTCACAAGCATGAACTACCAGGTATTATACCCAGCAACTGGCAACCCTAGTCCTTCATCCACACCTCAACTGACCACCAAGCATTTCTATTTTGTATCTATTCCACAAAGATGTTTACTTTATTTCATTTTATTGTTTTTAGCACAGCTAAACCTTTTTAAATGTTTGTGTTTAAAATTTTATCTATTGTTTTATATTTGGAACAGAAGGATGCTTCAAAGTGTAAATTTACAAGGCCATCTTGTATAAAACTTGATAAACATTTACTTTCAAATATTTGTTGAATGAATAAATGAAATGCTCTTTGCATTCTCAGGAGTCCCTCTGAGCCTTTGTTTGTGCTGTTCTCTCAACCTAGAATGAACTTTGCCTCTTTTCAATCCTACTCATTGTTTAAATATTATCTCCCCTACAAAGATTTCCCCAATGACAACATGCCCTACACAAAATTAATTATGCTCACTCTGTTTTCTCATTGCATTTATTACAAACGTCTTTTATAGTATATTTCAGATCATAAAACAGTTATTTTTACTTCTGCCACCTCAACTGATTGCAAAACTGCATCTTATTTAACTCTGAATTTTTGGACTTTACACAGCAGACTGCATTTTTATGTTTTCAAATATTTGTAAAATGAATTGCTGTGAATTACAGACCAAGAGAATATACTATTTTAATCACTAAACTTTCTTTATTTCAAGATGTGAAAATATTTTACACTAATCAAAGCAGTGTTAGGGCTATTTTATGTGTTACACCAGTATGTTGGGGAAAATTTGTGCTTTAAATTCTACAATGACTGATATAATCTTTAAAAGAAAAAAAAAAAGTGTATCATAAAAAAATTTTCCTGTGCAACTTTAGCAACCTTGGCCTAGACTCGTGAGGGAGAAGGACTATGTCTTAAATGTCCTTTTATCTCTCATCCTTGGCATGGCAACTGGCACAAAGTAAACCCTCAAAGAACGTTATTGAACTAAAATGCAAAATTTTCCCTATTGTGAGTAAATTGTCTTATTGTTATTTGTGCAATGTTTATAGAGCAATATAGCAACAGCTACTATTAATGGAGATCTTACTATGGGCCAAATACTATGTTAGCTATTTAAATTCAGTATGATGTTTAACCTTTTTAAACAATTGAAAAAGGTATTTAATAATGAATAATATTAAATAATCACATTTCACAGATAAAACTTTTTAGTTCAGAGAAGTTAAATAACTTGTCTGAAGTTACATAATGAGTTTCAGCAATACTAAGATCTGAACACTGGTGGGTCTAACTTCCGGTCTTTCCTCTCAATATTATATCTCTAAAATATGTATGCTATCTTAAATTCTTATTTATTTGCCTATCTTTCCTTATTTCTTCTCAGTAACATCCTTGTGAGATTTTATGTTTACTATTTGGGCATAAAACTTAACTGTAAATACAGGTGAAGAAAGGAGAAGGAAGGCAAAACTGCTCTACAGTTTAGGAGGCTGGCAGTTCTTGGTTTTAGTTTTTTTCCTATACGTATGAATAATTATTTAAAATTCCCTTCTAAGTAGGAATAGACAGGTACTCACACATGTGTCCCTGGAAGATAGACAAAGTACCCTGAACAGAAAATTTGATGGGGAGGAAATGGAAACTAGATGTAGAATCTGCATCAGAAATGGCTCCACCCCTTCACAGCTGCAAAATCAAGTCTGTGGAGAGGTTTCTTGGAGACACAAGTCATTTAGGGTGGAGACACCAAATCATTCATCTGAGACAGAGAATGAGAGAGGGAGGGAGAGAAAGAGCTCACCATTAGCAGAGAACAGCAAATAAGCTAGAATAGACCCTTGCTAGGAATTATGACAATAAGGAGTGTCATATGCTAAGCACAATAAACTTCTTTATGTTATTCCACTAAAGGACATAAGAGGATTAAGTCTTCACTAGTTAACTTGTTATCTCAGTTATGGACTCTCCAACTGAGGGATTTTAATTTTTACGAATAAAGGGATGGTTTCACAGAGTAGTCCACCAGGGTGAGAAATGAGGCCACCCTTCCGCACAGCCCTATTTTCCATGCTTCTGTGGAATTCAGCAAAAGCCTCAGTCTCTAGTAAAAGGTTAGCCCTTATTCTGATAAGCTCTAGACTGTCTGAGCAGTGAACATTTTAAATCAGCATAATTATACTTCACATGGCAATAAACACTTTCAGTTTAAGTGTGCATAATTTGTCTCTTTGTCTGATTCTCTTTGTTGCATTAGTTTTTTCTCCATGGTAAGCATAAAATAACAGGGTTTGTGATGATTCCCTAGAGATTACTCTTTTTTTTTCTCTCTCTCTCTCTCTTCTAAAAATGCTTAAGTTGCTTTGTTTATTTTTAAAAAAAGAAAGAAAAGAAAAAGAAAGTTGAAGAATTTTAGAGAAAAATCTCATCTCCAGCCATTTGGTTTAGAAAAAATTTAGGCGGATTACAAATGTTAAAAGTTGTTCTTAGTGCAGGAAACCAGGTCTTCCAGTGTTTTTGCATATCTTCTAATTCCCTGTTCTATGGCCAGGCCTGAAGTTGGTCTGACTCAAGTTTGGTTGTCTGGCTTTGATTGGTATTCAGGCGGAGCGGTGAGTATGTAAGGCTCTAATCCCTGCAACACATGGTAATTTTTTCATTCTCACTCAGCCTCCACCTGTTCCATGGTCCAGTAGAGGACTGCAAATCCTATCAAGGGAGGGCAATGCGACTAAGCCTGCCTCCCTGGCTTCAGTCCATCACATGTGCACTCGGGCTGCAGAGCACCCAGCCAGCTGCAGCCCAACGATCATGTTATCAGATGACGGATGGCTTCATATCAGGTGTTTAAACTGACGAGCTGCCCCGTCTGGGAAATGATTCAGGAAGTCTGGCCTTGCTTGATGAATGGGGAAAGTGACAATGCCAATCAGAGTGACCCCTGCAGCCTCCCTGCTGCTGCCCCAACAGCCACAGTCACATCTATCCCACTGGTTACTTTTTCAATTCTATTGTCACTCAGCTGAGGTTAGACCTACTGTCACTAAATTATATCATTAATCCAAATATTTTCCTTGCAAGAGCCTTTATAAAATGAATCCAGGCCTCCAACAGACTCATGATCAGAATTAGAGGACAAGACATAGGATTCAGTCCAATAATTTTAGAGGTTGTTTCACACCACTTTGCATAGCCTGTTTTGAAGTAAAGATGGTTATTTTGGAGGGAACTGCATATTTTACCCAAAATCAAATCAGGATCCGCTACAATGAGAAATGCAAAAGAGTTCAATGTGTTGTGTATAGATCTGCATATAAATCCCTCTGTAATATTAGTTCTCAATTACTGATTGGTGTCCCTCTCTGAACATTTGAAGGGTATTCTCAAAATGGCTTTTCCAAATTATCTTTATGAGATAATTTGTGATTTGGTAATCTGGTTTTAAAAAATTAAAGTTTTTTAGAATCTACCACTTTTGCTCAGTATGTAGGGAATATGTATGAGTAAGGCTAGATTTACAGACCATAAGACAACATGGAAATTTCAACCAGTGGAATCGATTTCCCATCACGCCCTTGATGTTGTATTGTGGATACAGTCTATTTATAGATAGTATATCATATCAATTACTCATCATAGCAAATATCAAGTAATGGAGATATTCGAGCAGAATGCATGAACACTTCAGAAATCATTTTCTATGCAATATTTATTTTCATCAACAATTCCAAACGACAGTGAAAAACTCATGAGCCAAGCACCAATTGTTTTATTTTTAATTTAAAAACATATTGTTGTCCAGGTCTTTGATGAAAGTACTGCTTTGTCCCCCCCTGTCTTAAGGCACATTTTTTTTTTTTTCTTTTTTGCAACCAGGGACAGTGAATAAACAAAACAAAGGGAGAGTTTAATGGGAATGACAGCACAGCAGGTACATTTACGATTTGGTATCATTACAGTTTTCATCCAGGAAAATTGTCAACCATTCCAAGAATAAAAAATAAAATGCTATGTACTATATAGTATAACCTCTTTAAATTGGCAATTTGTTCCTGTTTGATAATTCATCCTTAAGCAAACCTCAACTGCTTGCTACCTGCTGTATTCATTAGCCTGTCCATCTTCCTATTCCCTGTAGAGTATGCAGAGCTATGATTGTTAGAAAAATGTTGTGCTACTGTGTATATTTTCTACTTAATACATGTATATATGTTTGCACGGATTTTTATGCAATTGTTTTAGAAAGATGAGCAAACATTTTTTTTGGACTGGAAGAGTGTTATTAGTGTTTCTGGATGTTTTGCAACAAATCTATTTTAGATAAATAATGTATTACATACTGTGTCATATGCAGTAGAAATTTTTTTTTTATTCATCTATTGAGCATAACATGCAAAGCTCAATATAGAAACTACCAAATTTTAAGAGCAACAGCTCTCTGTATGTGGCACATTTGCAAATATGGGTATTTCAGGGTGCAAATTAAAATAGTTTGATGCACCATATCACACTTTCTCAATGAAAGGGAAACTTTCCTTGTGCTTACTATAAACACTTCATTTACACGTTTATTTGAGACTTTGTTAAATTAGATTGTGTAAACACAGGCTGTATAGCAAGTCAGATTTAATACACATGAGTTTTAAAACTGACTTGCATGCTGAACATAAAAAGTATAAAGGACTTCACCAAGATTTATTGATTCATGTCAAGGCATCATTACTTTTCAAAGTGTGAAAAATGATCATATATTTATGACCTGCCGACTGAAGCTGTTTTGTGAATTAGCAAAAGCTCTGGAGAGGGGCAGCCTAATTGCATTATCATAGAATCAGAGATGGTTGTCAATTTCCCCCATTTAGCTTTTCTCCTTTAGTTTGTTAAAATGAAGGTGCCATACGTTGGTTGAATTCACTAATACCCTGATGAATGAGGTATTTTCCCAGTAGGCTCGCTACCAGTATAAACAGTGAATTAGGAATGATAGACCATCAATCATATCACCTTCAAACAGATCTCTGCCCTGAGGTTATTCATTACATATTAGGGCCACTTAAAAAGTTTTCACACAGGATTCACTGATGAAAAGACTTAAATCGTCCATAATCTTCGAAGTCTCCTTTGGAAGCAAGAGTATGTGAAATAGGTTACTTTTTTCATTAACTCAGTTTTCATTGTCTCTTTCATTTCAATTGTATTATTTCTTTTTTGTGTGTGTTATTTCTTTTAAAAATATATGACACTATTCACCTTATATTGGTTTCTGTTCTTTAACAAATATCCTAATTATAAGATTGGATTCTACAGTTTGGTAGTCATTTCTTCTTTATACGATCACAAATTAAAGGTAGTTCTCAGAGAAATCCACATCAACTGAATACAAATTTCAGGCTTAAATAAATGCTCACTTACCTCTTATATTTTGGCATCTACAAGCTTAAGATGACCTGTGATTTGTGCCGTGTTTTTTATGCAAAGGGTCAGAGCTTGCCCTCAGGCGCCCATGTACGTTTCCCTTGGGGTTTTGTCCCTTTAATGGAAATTACGCGTATGCATCCAAGGAAAAGATTCCTCCCGAAGGGATTTATCCTGCCTCAATGTGCAAACATAATTCTCATTAAAATTAATAGGAGTTGCACACATGCATCTAGAGAAGAAATTGACTCCTAGGTTCAGATCACCTCATTCTGTTTCATGCCAAGGATGACAGGGTCTGCCCTGAAGGTGGGCATGCTGCCAAACGTTGGAGAGTTCAGATAAGCAATCAGAACTTCGAACACTCACCTACACATGTGTGAGGCTCTGCGATTTTTTTCTTTGTAAGAGATTGTACAGGGAACCTAACTAGATTCTTATTTGCTAACCTTTTTTCCAGCATTACAATTATTTCCATTATTTCTTCTCTAGGGAGTTCAGGAAAACTGGGCATTGCTTATACTTTGTTCTTGGATTGAAGGTTTGGGATCATTTGTATTTATCAGAATCACTGGACCATAATATTTGTCTATTCTGTCCTTTTGTAATGCTTCAAAAATACCTCTTATTTGACTGGATAAGTGGTATTTAACTCCTGGTGTGTTTTAGGGCCTGAGAAATCAGCTTTTTATTCTAGGGAAATGCAGCTTTAATGCACACATTTCTAAACTAGTGTAAATTCAACCAAACAACATTTTTAGACCAACTGAATCTACATAACAGAAAAAAAAGAAGAGCAAACTTAACATTTAATTAATTTGAGCATTTCTGTTGAAAACACGTAAATCAGCCCATAAAAAATTATAACCCCACCCTTCGGAGATAATGTCTTATTGGATTAATTTTAAAAGTTGAATAATTTCAAAAACACGAATATCACCACTCTGAAACATATCTGAACAAGAATTTCCAATTCTTCTCACTTATAAAGCCAGTATATTATAGGAGAAATATAAGTGCTTTTACTGATTTAGTTACATCAAGTAAACAATGTATTGAAATCTAAGGATTTTTTTTATCACCTTAGGAAGCAGATTATACAAACCAATTTTGACATCAACAAAATAAACCACAAATTTGTATTAATGAGAGATATGTGTATATAATGAGCAGACTTGGCTAGAAGATATAATAGGTGCCTGTTATCACATCTCCTTAAAAGAAAAAAATTGCAGAAATTTAGACATTTAAGTGACTGCATAAACAGGTAAATTAAACCTCTCCAATTTTCAGTTGCAATTAAACTGGCCAAATACATAGTTCACTGAATCATAAAATATTTCCAAGCAAAACCAATAAACCAAGTGTTGAGCCTTACTTGTGTGTTTGGCACAGTTGCATTTGGAACCTTTTTATATCTAAGTAATGACTCTGAGGATAAGGAAAGAACCTAGAAGGCAAATATAGGGAAGATGAGGTTAACTTTTCAATAATTCAACTTCGTATTCCAAAGTAGATTTCAGGTTGTCAGTGACACTCTTATTTCCAGATTCTGTCCCTTTTACTGGATACACTTCCTTCTACCATCCTGTAACGTTTCATGGCCCCCCAAATTTCATTATCAGCCTTTTCTGTTCATTACATGCTCTCTTCTTTGGCTATATTGCACTTATGGCCAGGCTTCAGCTACCATTTTGGTACCAGAGACTCCCAAATTGATATGTCACATCTTAGCCATTTTTCTAAATTCTAAATCCTACTAAATTGACTACCTCAAACTCAGTGTGGACAAAGAAGAACTTTGCTTTTCCTTGAGGGTTATGTATACCTACTTGAACAATTCACGTAAATAATGATGACAAAAGGATAGAGAAAAGCCTTGAAAATGCGATTTTCTCTTGTACCATGTTCTGCAGAACATACGCTGTAAAACTAACTCTATATACTGTGATAAAGCACATCATTGTGAAAGAACTAAATAAATCATAAATGTTGTGTAAACACAGCTATAATTACTTATTTTGAATGAATATGCATCTGCTTAAAATGATTTATTTCAAATTATTTGTGCAAGCTCTTTCTTTCTCCTCAAATTAAACTATCACTCGAAAAAAAATGTATTTTTGGCTGCCATATATGCCCTCACTAAGGAAATGGAGAATTTCTTTGATATATACGAATATCTTTCGGCCTTTCAGATAATGATTTCTGGATGTGTCTGAAATTGTTTCCTTTCATAGAACATATGAAAGCAAACTACATGTTTAACACTATATCTTTCAGTGTGTGTATAAACACTCTTTTAGTCTCTTGCTGATAAATAAATCAGTAAGTGTGAATGCAAAAGTATCTAAATACATAATTATCAAATCAGTTAAATTCAGACTTATGCCAATAGAATTGTAACATTCAAATGAACAAGAAGTACCTATGGGTTTACTTTTTTTCTTTTTTTCTCTTTTTTACCTTATATTCTAAATTCATAAAAGTAGCATATGAATACATATCAGTCAAAAAGAAATTCATACAATATAGTAACATATAAAAACAATTAAATCCCTCTTTACTACCAAATCCAACACCATAAAGGTAAACAAAATAGTATTTATCTTCCTGTTTTGTCATAGCCATAAATCTAGCGCCTGAGAACAATCGATAGCACACATCTAAGTGTTCACTAAATATTTGCCAAATTAATTGATATCATTCCAGTTATTTTGTATACATTTTCATATATATTCAATAATAATGTGAACATAATGTGCCTACTATCCTGTGTTTTGTTGTTGTTACAAATCCATTTATCTCTTCATCAGCTCCTTCCATCTATCTCATTATATATGTATTTTTTTAACATCTTTTGGAGTATAATTCCTTTACAATAGTGTGTTAGTTTCTGCTTTATAACAAAGTGAATCAGTTTTACATATACATATATCCCCATATCTCCTCCCTCTTGCATCTCCCTCCCTCCCACCCTCCCTATCCCACCCCTCTAGGGGGTCACAAGCACCGAGTTAATCTCCCTGTCCCATGTGGCTGCTTCCCACTAACTATCTACTTTACATTTGGTAGTGTATATATGTACATGCCACTCTCTCACTTTGTCGCAGGTTACCCTTCCCACTCGCCATGTCCTCAAGCCCATTCCCTATGTCTGCGTATTTATTCCTGTCCTGCCCCTAGGTTCTTCAGAACCTTTTTTTATTTTTTGTTTTTACATTCCATATATATGTGTTAGCATACAGTATTTGTTTTTCTCTTTCTGACTTACTTCACTCTGTATGACAGACTCTAGGTCCGTCCACCTCAGTACAAATAACTCAATTTTGTTTCTTTTTATGGCTGAGTAATATTCCATTGTATATATGTGCCACATCTTTATCCATTCATCCGATGATGGACACTTAGGTTGCTTCCATGTCCTGGCTATTGTAAATAGAGCTGCAATGAACATTGTGGTAGATGACTGTTCTTGAATTATGCTTTTTTCAGGATATATGCCCACTAGTGGGATTGCTGGGTCAAATGGTAGTTCTACTTTTAGTTTTTTAAGGAACCTCCACACTGTTCTCCATAGTGACTGTATCAATTTACATTCCCACCAAGAGTGCAAGAGGGTTCCCTTATCTCCACACCCTCTCCAGAAGTTATTGTTTGTAGATTTTTTGATGATGGCCATTCTGACTGGTGTGAGATGATAGCTCATTGGAGTTTTGATCAGCATTTCCCTAATGATTAGTGATGTTGAGCATCCTTTCATGTGTTTGTTGGCAATTTGTATATCTTCTTTGCAGAAATATCTATTTAGGGCTTCTACCCATTTTTGGATTGGGTTGTTTGTTTTTTTTTGATATTAAGCTGCATGAGCTGCTTGTAAATTTTGGAGATTAATCCTTTGTCAGTTGCTTCATTTGCAAATATTTTCTCCCATTCTGAGGGCTGTGTTTTCGTCTTGTTTATGGTTTCTTTGCTGTGCAAAAGCTTTCAAGTTACATTAGGTCCCATTTGTTTATTTTTGTTTTTATTCCCATTTCTCTAGGAGGTGGGTCAAAAGGATCTTGCTGTGGTTTATGTCATACAGTGTTCTGCCTATGTTTTCCTCTAAGAGTTTTATAGTGTATGGCCATACATTTAGGTCTTTAATCCATTTTGAGTTTATTTTTGTGTATGGTGTTAGGGAGAGTTCTCATTTCATTCCTTTCCATGTAGCTGTCCAGTTTCCCAGCACCACTTATAGAAGAGGCTGTCTCTTCTCCATTGTATATTCTTGCCTCCATTATCAAAAATAAGGTGACCATATGTGCCTTGGGTTATCTCTGGGCTTTCTATCCTCTTCCATTGATCTATATTTCTGTTTTGGGACCAGTACCATACTGTCTTGATTACTGTAGCTTTGTAGTATAGTCTGAAGTCAGGGAGCATGATTCCTCCAGCTCCATTTTTCTTTCTCAAGATTGCTTTGGCTATTCGGGGTCTTTTGTGTTTCCATACAAATTGTGAAATTTTTTGTTCTAGTTCTGTGAAAAATGCCAGTGGTAGTTTGATAGGGATTGCATTGAATCTGTGGATTGCTTTGGGTAGTAGAGTCATTTTCACAGTGGCAATTCTTCCAATCCAAGAACATGGTATATCTCTCCATCTGTTTGCATCATCTTTAATTTCTTTCATCAGTGTCTTATACTTTTCTGCGCATAGGTCTTTTGTCTCCTTAGGTAGATTTATTCCTAGGTATTTTATTCTTTTTGTTGCAATGGTAAATAGGAGTGTTTCCTTAATTTCTCTTTCAGATTTTTCATCGTTAGTGTACAGGAATGCAAGAGATTTCTGTGCATTAATTTTGTATCCTGCTGCTTTACCAAATTCATTGATTAGCTCTAGTAGTTTTCTGGTAGCATCCTTAGGATTCTCTATGTAGAGTATCATGTCATCTGCAAACAGTAACAGTTTTGCTTCTTCTTTTCCGATTTGGATTCCTTTTATTTGTTTTTCTTCTTTGATTGCTGTGGCTCAAACTTCCAAAACTAAGTTGAATAATAGTAGTGGGAGTGGACAACTTTGTCTTGTTTCTGATCTTAGTGGAAATGGTTTCAGTTTTTCAGCATTGAGAACGATGTTGGCTGTGGGTTTGTCATATATGGCCTTTATTACGTTGTGGTAAGTTCCCTCTATGCCTACTTTCTGGAGGGTTTTTATCATAAATCGGTGTTGAATTTTGTCAAAAGATTTTTCTACGTCTATTGAGATGATCATATGGTTTTTCTCCTTCAATTTGTTAATATGATGTATCACATGGATTGATTTGCGTATACTGAAGAATCCTTGCATTCCTGGGATAAACCCCACTTGATCATGGTGTATGATCCTTTTAATGTGGTGTTGGATTCTGTTTGTTAGTATTTTGTTGAGGATTTTTGCATTTATGTTCATCTGTGATATTGGCCTGTAGTTTTCTTTCTTTGTGACATCTTTGTCTGGTTTTGGTATCAGGTTGATGGTGGCCTTGTAGAATGATTTGGGGAGTATTTCTCCCTCTGCTATATTTTGGAAGAGTTTTAGAAGAATAGATATTAGCTCTTCTCTAAATATCTGATAGAATTCACCTGTGAAGTCATCTGGTCCTGGGCTTTTGTTTCTTGGAAGATTTTTAATCACAGTCTCAATTTCAGTGCCTGTGATTGGTCTATTTATATTTTCTATTTCTTTCTGGTTCAGTCTTGGAAGGTTGTGCTTTCCTAAAAATTTGTCCATTTCTTCCAGATTGTCCATTTTATTGACATATAGTTTCCTGTAGTAACCTCTCATGATTCTTTGTATTTCTGCCGTGTCAGTTGTTACTTCTCCTTTTTCATTTCTAATTCTATTAATTTGAGTTTTTTCCTTTTTTTCTTGATGAGTCTGACTAATGGATTATCAATTTTGTTTATATTCTCAAAGAACCAGCTTTTAGTTTTATTGATCTTTGCTATTGTTTCCTTCATTTCTTTTTCATTTATTTCTGATCTGATCTTTATGATTTCTTTCCTTCTGCTATCTTTGGGGTTTTTTTTGTTCTTCTTTCTCTAATTGCTTTAGGTGTAAGGCTAAGTTGTTTACTTGAGATGTTTCTTGTTTCTTGAGGTAAGATTGTATTGCTATAAACTTCCCTCTTAGAACTGATTTTGCTGCATCCTATATGTTTTGGGTCATCATGTTTCACTGTCATTTATTTCTAGCTATTTTTGGATTTCCTCTTTGATTTTTCAGTGATCTCTTGGTTATTGAGTAGTGTATTGTTTAGCCTCCATGTATTTGTATTTTTACAGATTTTTTTTCCTGTAATTGATATCTAATCTCTTAGCACTGTGGTCGGAAAAGGTACTTGATATGATTTCAGTTTTCTTAAATTTACCAAGGCTTGATTTGTGAACCAAGATATGATCTATCCTGGATAATGTTCCATGAGCACTTGAGAAGAAAGTGTATTTTGTTGTTTTTGGATGGAGTGTCCTATAAATATCAATTAAGTCCATCTTGTTTAATATATCACTTAAAGCTAGTGTTTCCTTATTTATTTTCATTTTGGATGATCTGTCCATTGGTGAAAGTGGGGTGTTAAAGTCCCCTACTATGATTGTGTTACTGTTGATTTCCCCTTTTATGGCTGTTAGCCGTTGCCTTATGTATTGAAGTGCTCCTATGTTGGGTGTATAAATATTTACAATGGTTATATCTTCTTCTTGGATTGATCCCTTGAACATTATGTAGTGACATTCTTCGTCTCTTATAATAGTCTTTATTTTAAAGTCTATTTTTTTCTGATATGAGAATTGCTACTCCAGCTTTCTTTTGATTTCCATTTGCATGGAATATCTTTTTCCATCCCCTCACTTTCCGTCTGTATGTGTCCCTAGGCCTAAAGTGGGTCTCTTGTAGATAGCATATATTTGGGTTTTTTTTTTATCCATTCATCCAGTCTATGTCTCTTGGTGGGAGCATTTAACCCATTTACATTTAAGGTAATTATCGATATGTATGTTCCTATTCCCATTTTCTTATTTGTTTTGGGTTTGTTATTATAGGTCTTTTCCTTCTCTTGTGTTTCCTGCCTAGAGAATTTCCTTTAGCATTTTTTGTAAAGCTGGTTTGGTGGTGCGGAATTCTCTTAGCTTTTGCTTGTCTGTAAAGCTTTTAATTTCTCTGTCGAATCTCAATGTGATCCTTGCTGGGTAGAGTAATCTTGGTTGTAGGTTTTTCCCTTTCATCACTTTACATATGTCCTGCCACTCCCTTCTGGCTTACAGAGTTTCTGCTGAAATATCAGCTGTTAACTTTATGGGGATTCCTTCATGTGTTATTTGTTGCCTTTCCCTTGCTGCTTTTAACATTTTTCTTTGTATTTAATTTTGATAGTTTGGTTAATATGTGTCTTGAAGTATTTCTCCTTGGACTTATCTTGTACGGGATTCTCTGCACTTCCTGCACTTGATTTACTATTTCCTTTCTTATATTAACGAAGTTTTCAACTATAATCTCTTCAGATATTTTCTCAGTTCCTTTCTTTTTGTCTTCTTCTTTGGGACCCCTATAATTCGAATGTTGGTGTGTTTAATGTTGTTCCAGTGGTGTCTGAGACTGTCCTCAATTCTTTCATTCTTTTTTCTTTATTCTGCTCTGCAGTAGTTATTTCCACTATTTTATCTTCCAGGTCACCTATCCGTTCTTCTGCCTCAGTTATTCTGCTATTGATTCCTTCTAGAGAATTTTTAATTTCATTTATTGTGTTGTTCATCATTGTTGGTTTGCTCTTTAGTTCTTCTAGGTCCTTGTTAAACGTTTCTTATATTCTCTCCATTCTATTTCCAAGATATTGGATATCTTTACTCTTATTATTCTGAATTCTTTTTCTGGCAGACTGCCTATTTCCTCTTCATTTGTTTGGTCTGGTGGGTTTTTACCTTGCTCCTTCATCTGCTGTGTGTTTATCTGTCTTCTCATTTTGCTTAACTTACTGTGTTTGGTGTCCCTTTTCACAGGCTGCACATTCATCATTCCCGTTTTTTTTTGGTGTCTGCCTCCAGTGGCTAAGGTTGGTTCAGTGGGCTGTGTAGGCTTCCTGGTGGAGGGGACTGGTGCCTGTGTTCTGGTGGATGAGGCTGGATCTTGTTTTTCTGGTGGCAAGACCACGTCCAGTGGTGTTTTTTGGGGTGTCTGTGATCTTATTATGATTTTAGGCAGCCTCTCTGCTAATGGGTGGTGTTGTGTTTCTGTCTTGCTAGTTGTTTGGCATAGGGTGTCCAGCACTGTAGCTTGCTGGTCATTGAGTGGAGCTGGGTCTTAGCATTGAGATGGAGATCTCTGGGAGAGCTTTTGCCATTTGATATTACATGAAGCCGGAGGACTCTGGTGGACCAATGTCCTGAACTCGGCTCTCCCTGCTCAGAGGCACAGGTCTGACACCCAGCTGGAGCACGAAGACCCTGTCCGCCACACGGCTGATAGCACAGGGCACTCTCCTCAACAGTCTGTAATAACCTATCTGGGTGTATGACTGTTGTTTCCTTTTCTTCACATCCCAGGGCTCTTTGCTCAAAAAGTGACCAGGTTCAGCTTAGAGACAGCAACAACTGGCGTGTGGCCCGCAGGGCAGATGGGGTTTCGGCTGGCGGGGTCTGTCTCAAGCGCAGTGACAGTGAGCCTTTGGGTGGTGTCGGGGGTCACGCCGCCCTCTTCTCAGATTTTGGGACAATCTGCCACCGTGGAGGCAAGAGAAGCTGAGGGAGGAGTTCAGGTTCCATGCGGACCCATGCCTATCTCATTATTTTTAACAATTACATCATTTTCCATTTTCTTCCTTCCATGGAAGAGTCATAATTTATTTAACTTTTCTCCTTTATATTGTGCCCAGTTTTTTAGTACTTTAACCAATGCTAATACACATGGTATTATTTTTGCAGAATAGATTTCTTGGGATGGAATTGCTGGACCAAGAGTGTGTAAGCATTTAAAGTTGTTCCAATCTGTACTCTTACAAGTAGCACATAAAACTCTCAGTTATACTAAGGCTTTGACAACATTTAAATCTATCAATATGATGGATAAAAAAGTATACTTACAAAATTGTTGCTTTAATTTACATTTCTTTGGTTTCCACTGAGCTTGACTTCTTTTATGATTATGATACATGTGTATTATCTGTTTGTATGTAAATTCTCAGTTAACCAATTTTGGTTACCTTTTTCTTATTGATTCATTAGTGTTCTTTATATATTATGGATATTAACCTTTTCCTGTTATATATGTTAGAAAAATATTTTCTCCTGATTTGTTATTCACCTTTTATAAGAGATTTTAAATTGTGTTTACTTACATCTGAGAATATTTTCCTTTTTGTCTCCAGGGTTTTGTGTCTTACAGAGTTGCACCTTTTACTGAACAGTTCTTAAAAATGTTACTTTTAGATGGTTATATTGTTTGTTTTTTAACCTTTGCTTTTTCTTTTCTGTACCCAATATGTTGGCATTCTTTATTCTATAATTATGGATACTATATTACACATGTTTAACAATTTGTGTTCTAGAAATACATTCTACCTGATCATAGTGTGTAACTCTTTTAATATACTGCCGAATTTTATCTTATTTTATATTTTTGCATCCATAATGATAAATGTTATTGATCTTTAGTTGTGCTAACTTTATCAAGACTTTATATCAGGATCATGTACTATACATAGACTGTGTTAGCCAATTCTCCATAATTTTCTATGCTCTTTTAAGTGCTTAGAATTTAAATAATAACATACTTCCTTGAAGTGATGTTTAGGTAGAATTTATAAAGACCTGTTATTCATTTAAGTATTAGCTATTTGATTAACTGTTTAATTTATTCTGTAGTTGTTCACCCAGTCATATTATCTATAACTCTTATTGGTCATGGTCATATATATTTTTCCTAGGAAAATGTTCATTTCATTTTCTTTTCCAAATTTATTAATGCAAATGTAAACATTCTGTTATCTAATAATTTTTTTAAAATATGTCTTTAGTTATGTTCCTTTCTTCATTCTAATGTCTTGTGTTTTCTCTCTCACACACTCTCATCTTATAAGTGACTTACAATTATTTATTGTATTGTCTTAAAAAAAAATCTTGGGGGGCTTCTCTGGTGGCGCAGTGGTTGAGAATCTGCCTGCCAATGCAGGGGACACGAGTTCGAGCCCTGGTCTGGGAAGATCCCACATGCCGTGGAGCGACTAGGCCCGTGAGCCACAATTACTGAGCCTGCGCGTCTGGAGCCTGTACTCTGCAACAAGAGAGGTCGCGATAGTGAGAGGCCCATGCACCGCGATGAAGAGTGGCCCCCGCTTGCCGCAACTGGAGAAAGCCCTCACACAGAAACTAAGTCCCAACACAGCCATAAATTAATTAATTAATTAATTAATTTTTAAAAAAATCTTGGATTTTATTGCTCAGACCTAATATTTATTTTGTTTTCTATTTCATTAATTTCTGCTTTTGACCTCATTTCTGTCTTTTACTTACTTAAATATATTTTGTTGCATTTTATCTAGTTTCTTGAATAAAATGCTTAATATTTATTTTAAACCTATTTTTTAAATAAACATATTTAAGGCATTTCCCCCAAATAATCCTTATGGTATAGTTTTTGATATGAAACTATCATTATCATTCATTTATAAATAGTCCAAAATTTCCATTTTTTTCTCTTTAACTTAGAAATCAGGTGTATACATATATATACTAATCCTACATCATCCTTGTAAGGTAGATACTGGTATTATATTCATTTAGCTAAAGAAGAAACTGAGACAGATGGAGGTTAAATGATTTGCTCAAGGTTACACAGCCAATACATGTTAAAGCCTGGACTTGAACCCAGAGAGAAGGTACAAAACCTGTGCTTTAACCACTGTAAATCACAGGGTCTTGTAAACTGTCAGCCTTTGTTAAAATAAAAGATTGATGTCTTTTAAAAAAAAAAAAAGAAAGAAAGAAATCAGGTGTATAAAATAACAAGCAAAAATAAAGGAAAAATGTGAAATTGGGGGAAGAAGCAGAGAATTGGGAGAAGGAAATGTCAGAGAAAGCACCTAGGGTGATGTTAGTATTTCTACCATGAGGTAGGACTGTTTTTAGGTGACAGCTCCAACTAAATTTTGACTCAATATAAGAAAGATCTTTGTAAAATTCAGGGTTATCCAAAAAATGAAATGAACTGCCTTTTAAGAAAGTGAGTCTCTATTACAGGAAGTGTTCAAGCACAAGAATGGGTGACCATGCAACAAGTATATTGCAAAAGGGATTCAAACATGGAGTAGTGGGAATTCCCTAGCAGTCCAGTGGTTTTAGGACTCCACGCTTTCACTGCTGAGGGCCCGGGTTGAATCTCTGGTCGGGAAACTAAGATTCCCACAAGCTGCACAGAGTGGCCAAAAAACAAACAAAACAAAACAAACAAAAAACATGGAGTAGATAATTACTTTTAAGATCTTTCTCACTCTGTTTGCATTCTATCATATAATTTACTCTATTATAAAGTGTGACAAATAATGCCACAAAACTATTTTTAATTCAAGTAAACCCCCCACTGTAATAAACTCCACAGGAAATTGAGAATGCTTTATTGAAATGTAATTGTGTTAAAATTAATAGTTTGCTTAAAGCCACATTCCTAATCTGCAGGAGTTGTAGAATAAACAGAGATGAGACCAATTTTCTCTATAGTTTATTAATAAGTCAAAAGAATTTTTTTTTAAAAAAAAGAGAAGCATCATAAACCTTTTCCTTCTCCTAGTTCCTGGGTCTTTAACACAGAGTATCCCCTTACAAGATAGTTTCTGATTTGGGGTTAATGGCTGGGATGTTTGTGATGCTGATGGAATCTAAAAATGTAGATGCTGCTTCAAAACACAATAAATAAATTATAATCTACTCAGCTATAGCTCAGGTAAGAATTATCCATATCTGCCTTTACTTCTGTTCCCAGACCCTTACTCAAACCAGGGTAATTTGCTACCCATCCTTTGTATGACTCACTAGTGTCTAGTCTCAGGAAGTGAACTGCCCTCCTGGGAGACAGACTTCCCTGCGTACAAGTAGGATATGTATAAAAAGATTTGATGACTAAGATACTAATTACCTTTGTTTTAAAATGCAGCTCCTTTTCTCATCTGTGCTGGTATCTTCCATCTTTCTGAAGTCTTACTCTCTGACTTACCACAACTTCTTATGCTAGCGTACCACCAGAATCTTTACCTCAAGCTCTGGACCTAGGGAGCCTGTACAGACTCAACTCTTAATTCCCAAACTCTTCTTGGCTCTCCACCTCCTGTCTGTTTGTCCTTTCTCTATTGACCAGCACACCTATAATTTCTACTTAATACAATAAACATTATTTATTGTGCTAGATGGTGTATGGACTGATGTTAGTGTTCCCTCAAAATTCATATGTTGAGTCCCTAACCCCCAAGGTGATGGTATTTGAAGATGGGGCCTTCGGGGGTAATTAAGTTAGATTAGGTCATGAGGTTGGAAACTTCTTGATGGGACTAATGGCCTTGTATGAAAAAGGATCTCTCTTTCTCCCTCTCCCTCTCCCTCTCCTTCTCCCTCTCTATCTCCCCATTTGCACTCATCAGGTCAAGGGCCATGTGATGATATAGTGAGGAAATGGCCATCTAATAGCCAAGAAGAGTCCTCACCAGGAAAACAAATTGGCAGCTTGATCTTGGATTTCTCAGACTCCAGAATGATGAGAAATAAATTTCTGTTTCTTAAGCCCTCAGACCATGATATTTTGTTTTAACAGCCCAAGACAATTAAGACATCAGATGTGCCAATTATATAAATTATTCTTGTGTAGATCTTATGTTGCAGTATCTTGTTTGGCCATTGGTTTGTCTCTATTTTAGATGAAGATTTTGATGCCTATGAACTCTATGATAATAAAGGTAATTGATTAGTCAATGATGTAATGAACATATTTCTAAAGAAAATGATTAGAACACTACCTCTACCCTGAATGCAATCACAGAATCTAGAACCTCAAGTGGCATTTGAGGGCAAAATGAAATGGTTCATTTCATCCTGGTTGACAGTGGGTTGACCAACCTATTATGAAGATCTATAATTCCAGAATTAAGGGACAAAATTGAAAGTCCAGTGTAAGAAATTCCAATGGAAACACCATGTCCCTGGTTTGTAAGTGACTGATATGTAAGTTTCCAGGTTTATCACCCTGGAATAAAGGAGATCTCAGAATACAGGAATCTTTTTGCACACATTGTTGTAGCCCCAGCACTCAGCACAGTTTCTGATACATAAGTTTGTTTCAAAATAGGTTTGTTTAAGTAAGGCGCTTATATTTTCTCTGGTACTTTAAATATAACTACATTATACTACCACCATTTCTATCATTCTGTAAATTTCTTCATCTATTTATTCAATAAATACTTATTTAACACCTATTCTGTTGCCAGACCTTGCCCTATGCAGTGAGAATGCAGTAAACAAAATAAAATCTTTGCTGTCATAGAGTTCACATTTAATTGGGGAAATAATCAACCATCAAACAAACATTAGAAAGTATAATATGGTGTCAAGCATTAATAAATACTATGAAGATAACTAAAGCTGAGGGTATAGAAAATGACAAATAGATGCTATTTTAGATAGGAAAGTGATATTTGAGCAAAGATCTAAAGAAACAAGAAAGTGGGTCCTCTGAATAGTTGAGTAAAGAGCATTCCACGAGAAAGAATGATGAATGCAAGATCTTAAAGACATGAGTATTATGTGTTTGAGGAGTAGCAGTTGAAACAAAATGAGCAATAAGAATGGGACAAATTAGGTCAGAATTGTGGATAGATATCAAATCACATGGACCTTCTAGGTTATTGTTAGGACTTGAATTTTTTTTTTAATTGAAGTACAGTTGACTTACAATAATATATTATTTTCAGGTGTTCAACACAGTGATTTCATATTTTGATACATTATACATCATGTGAAGTTATTATAACATATTGGCTAAATTCCCTGTGCTGTACATTACTTCCTTGTAACTTATTTATTTATACCCAATAGTTTGTTTCTCTTAATCCCCGTCACTTATTTTGCACCTCCTCGCACTCCCTCCCCTCAGGTAACCACTAGTTTATTCTCTGTACCTGTGACTTCACTTCTGTTTTGTTATATTCACTTGTTTATTTTTTAGATTCCACATCTAAATAAAACCATACAGTATTTATCTTTGTCTGACTTATTTCACTAAGCATAATAACCTCCAGATCCATCCATATTATCGCAAATGGCAAAATGTTGTACAAGTGTTCATTTTTCTCCATATCCTCAGTTTTCATTCTTTTTTTATGACTAATATTCCACTGTGTGTGTGTGTGTGTGTGTGTGTGTGTATATGTGTGTGTATACATATATATATATATATATATGTGTGTGTATATATATATATATACCACATCTTCTTTATCCATTCATCTGTTAATGAACACTTAGGTTGCTACCATATCTTGACTATTATAAATAAAGCAGCAATAAACATTAGGGCACATATATCTTCAAATTAGCATTTTCATTTTCTTTGGATAAATACATAGGAGTGGAATCCTGGATCATATGGTAGTTCTATTTTTAATTTTTTAAGAAATCGCCATATGGTTTTTCATAGTGGCTGTACCAATTTACATTCCCACCAAAGTGCACAACAATTCCCTTTTCTCCACAGCCTCATCAACACTTGTTATTTCTTGTCTTTTTGACCATAGCCATTTGGACAGGCCTGAGGTGATATCTCATGGTGGCTTTGATTTGCATTTCCCTGATGATCAGTGATGTTGAGTGTCTTTTCATGTGCCTGTTGGCCATCTGTATGTCTCCTATGAAAAAATGCCTATTCAGTTCCTCTGCTCATTTTTTAATCAGTTCTCCCCTTTTGAGTTATATGAGTTCTTTACATATTTTGGATATAAACCACTTATCAGACATATCGCTTGCAAATACCTTCTCCCATTCAGTAGGTTGCCTTTTCGTTTTGTTGACGTTTCCTTTGCTGTGCAAACTTTTAAGTTAGATTATGTCCCATTTGTTTATTTTTTCTTTTGTTTCCTTTGCCTGAGGAAACAGATTTATAAAAATATTTCCTAAGATCGATGTCAAAGACCATACTGCCTAGGTAATCTAAGAATTTTATGTTATCTTCGTAGTAGTTATTAATGCTTGACACTATATTATACTTTAATTTTTCTTCTTTTTCTAATTCTTCTTGATGAAAAGTTAGGTTGTTTGAGATTTTTCTTGTTTCTTGAGGCAGGTCTGTGTTGCTATAAACTTTCCTCTTAGAACTGCTTTGCTGCATCCCATAGATTTTGGAAAGTTGTGTTTTTATTTTCATTTGTCTCAAAGTATTTTCTGATTTGCTCTTTGATTTCTTCATTGACTCATTTGTTTTTTAGTAGCATGTTGTTTAGCCTCCATGTCTTTGTCTTCTTTCCATTTTTCTTCCTGTAATTGATTTCTTGTTTCATACCTGTGTGGTCAGAAAAAATGCTTGATATAATTTCAATCCTCTTAAATTTATTGAGACATTTTGTGGCCTAGCATCTGATCTAACCTGGAGAAACTGCCAAGTGGACTTGAAAAGAATGTGTATGCTACAGTTTTGGGACAGAATGTCCTATAGATATCTATTTAGTCCATCTGGTCTAATGTGGCATTTAAGGCTGTAGTGTCCTTATTGATTTTCTGTCTGTATGTTCTATCCATTGATGTAAGTGGGGTGTTAAAGCCCCCTACTATATTATTACATTATTGTCAATTTCTCCCTTTATCTGTGTTAATATTTATTTTATATATTTAGGTGCTCCTATATTAGGTGCATATATGTTTACAAATATTATATCCTCTTCTTGTCTTGACCCCTTTATCACTATACAATGCCTTTCTTTGTCTTTTATTATAGACTTTGTTTTAAAGTCCATTTTGTCTGATATGAGTATTGCTACCCCAGCTGTCTTTTTGTTTCCATTTATATAGAATATCTTTTTTCATCCTTACACTTTCAGTCTGTGTGTGTCTTTAGCTCAAAGTGAGTCTCTTGTAGGCAGCATATAGATGGGTCTTATTTTTTTTATCCAATCAACCATCCTATGTCTTTAGATTGAAGCATTTAGTTCATTTATATTTAAGTGATTATTGATAGGTATGTACCCATTGCCATTTTGTTACTTATTTCCTGGTTGTTTGTGTAGTTCTTCTCTGTTTCTTCTTTTAGCCTCTTTTCTTGTGGTTTGATGATTTTCTTTAGTGTCAAATTCAGGTTCCTTTCTCTTTGTTTTTTGTGTATCTATAGTAGGTTTTTGATTTGTGGTTACCATGAGATTCATATATATCAACCTGTAATTATGTCTACTTGTCTTAAACTGATGGTCCTCTAAGATAAAACACATTCTAGCAGCTCTGCATTTTTTACTCTACCCCCAACATTTTATGTTTTTGATGTTATATTTCACATATTTATATCTATCCCTTAACTATTTATTGTAGTTATAGTTGATTTTACAATTTTTGTCTCTTAACCTTCCTGCTAGCTTTTTAAGTTATTGATCCACTGTCGTTTCTATACATTTGCATTTACCAATGAAACTTTTCCCTTCATATATTAATATTTTCATATTTCTTATTATATCTTTTCTTTTTCATGTAAAGTAGACTCTTTAATATTTATGTAAAGCCAGTTTAGTGGTGATGAACTCTTTTAGTTTTTGCTTGTCTGGGAAACATTTTATCTCTCCTTCAATTCTGAATAACTTTTCTGGATAAAATATCCTAAGTTGTAGGGTTTTTTTCTTTCAGCACGTTAAATATTTTGTGGCATTTCCTTCTGGCCTGCAAAGATTCTGCTGAAAAACCAGCTGATAGCCTTATGGGAGTTTCTTTGTATGTGACTCTTTGTTTTTCTCTTTAAATTCTCTCTTTACCTTTCACTTTTGCCATTTTAATTATGATATGTCTTGATGTAAGTCTCCTTGAGTTCATTTGTTTGGGATTCTCTGTGCTTCCTGGACCTGATATCTGTTTCCTTCTTCAGTTAGGGAAGTTTTCAGCCATAATTTCGTTAAATACTTTTTCTGCCACTTTCTCTCTCTCTTCTCCTTCTGGGACCCCTATACTATGAATGTTAGTAAGTTTGATATTGTCCCAATGTCCCTTAATCTATCCTCATTTAAAAATAATTTTTTTTCTTTACTGTTCTGATTGAGTGATTTCCACTACTCTGTCTTCCAGATTATGTGTTCTTATGTGCTTATGTGTTCATCTGTATCACCTAATCTGCTGTTAATTCCTTCTAGTGTCTTTTTTATTTCAGTTACTGTATTCTTCAGCTCTGACTGGTTCCTTTTTATATTTTCTAGTTCTTTGTTGAAGTTTTCACTATGTTCCTCTATTTTTCCCCGAGTTCAGTGAGCATTTTTATTACTATTTCTTTGAACTTTTATTGGGTAAATTATCACCATGTCATTAGGGTTTTTTTAACTGAGGTTTTATCTTATTCTTTCACTTGGAACCTATTCATCTGTCTTCTCATTTTCTTTGACCTTCTGTATGTTTCTGTGAAATTAGGTGAAAGTTACATTTTCTGGTCTTGAAGGCTTGTCCTTGTGTGGGAATGACCTTATGCAGTCTGTTTGTGCCCAGTGGCTTTGGTGGGAGAACTGGATCTGAAGTGATCACAAGTGGCATTTTCTTCCAAGGTGCACTGGTGGCTTCTGCCTTTGTGGGAAGTAGGGCCAGAGTCAGAGGGGCTACAGCCAAAGCCAAGCACAAGCCAGGGCTTCTCCTGGGCTAGCTGTTGGTTGCTGCCTTGTCAGGGGGTAGGATCAGGGTCCAAGTGCCTGGAGCTGTACTTCTGAGCTGTTTTCACTTCTCCCTGATGTGCACAAGCACATGTGTGGCAAGAATTGTGGTCCCTGTCTTGTTTATGGACATGGGCAGGCACAAGGGGCTGGAGCTACAACTTAAAGCCCGCTCCAGTTTCCCAGGTGCACACAATCGTGGTCTCTACCTTAGCAGCATGCAGTGCCAGAGCAGGAGGGCTAGAGCAGGAGCCCAGTGCAGGCTAGGGGATCTCACTGGGGCAATCCTGGCAGCCAGTCAGAGCACCAGTCAGTTTTCAATCTGCTGCCTCTGCACTGGAACCTTGAGCGAGCAAGTCTGTGAGCATGCTCTTCAAGAGGGGAGTCTTGGTTTCTTTTGGCCCTCCAGTAAACCCCACTGGTTTTCAAGCCAGTCTAGGGGGTTCATCTTCCCAATGCTAGACCCCAGGGCTGGGGTGCCTAATATGGGGTTTGAACCCTCACTCCTTAGGGAGGATCCCCAAGCCTGTGATATCCCTCTCCTCTTCCAGGTCACCCACCAGGGGTGTGGATCCAACTAGATCTTTTCTCTTCTCCTCCTACCAGACTCCATGTTGTTCTTTCTTTATATCCTTGGTTGAAGAAAAGCAGTTCTGCTAGTCTTCAGGTTGTTCACAGTGAGAGTTGCTCTATATGTAATTGTAGTTCATAGGGGAGGTGATCTCAGGGTCTCCTTACTCCACTGACTTAATCCCACTCTCAAAACTTGGATGTTATTCAAAACTGTGGAAAGATTTTTGAATCAGGGAGTGAAGTGTGATTTACAATTTTAACAGATCACTCTGCTTGCTATGAGAATAGACTGGGTGGGTGGAGGTGGGTAGTGGGTGGATAGAAGGGGACTAAGACCAGCTGGGAAGCTATTGCTGTTATCTATAAGAGACATTGATGGCTTGGACCAAGGAATTTGGTGGAGGTGGTGATCAAAGATTAAATTCAAAAAATATTTTGCAGACAGGCCCAAAAATTTTGCTAGAATAAGAATATATGAAAAAACGAGAGGAACGAAGGATGACTCTAAGGTTTGTGACTAACTGTAGTGAGGAACATGGCAGAAGAGCAGACTTCAACGGAAATACCATGAGTTCAGTTTTAGACATACCATCTAAGTGGAAAAGTTAGGCATTTGGATAAATGGATCTGGTATACAAGAGTGGTCTAAAAGGGGTTATCTGTTATGGTATATTAGTGGTGACCCAAAGCTAGGCCCAGAAAATATTTCAAGAATTATTTGTGCCAAAGTCCAAGAAGTTCAGGTAAAATGCAGACTGAGAATTGACCACTAAATTTGGCAAAATGCAGAAATCACTACTGATCTTGGAAAGAGCTGTTTAATTAGAGTGATATGGACAAGAGCCTGATGAAAGCAAGCTCAAGAAAGAATGAGAGAGAAGAAAGTGGCAAGAACAAGTACAGACAACTCTTTCACTTTTCCCTTGCTAAATAGGGAGCAAAGAAATGTATCCATATTTTAACTTTTTTTTCTAATTATTTCTCTACTGGTATGACTTTACTACAACTCTGGATTCTATCTCTTTATTCACCTTTATGTGGCCAGATTCTAATACTCAGTGGCTACCCAATGAAAAAATAACCAAGTCACATGGGCCACCAAGTTACAATGCACTTAACTTATAGGGAAAATAGTGAAGAAAAAACCTCTAAGGTACTAAACTTATAGAATGAAATATAGAATGCTGACAGCAAAGATAGAGTTATTATCATGGCTGACCCTTGGTAAATCCAATACAGTGATGAGCAAATTGCTCTAGGTAACATGCTTTCATGGAAGGTATGTGTCAGTGAAGAGGCAGTGTCTAGAAATTGAAGCTTTTCATGGTTTATTTTCTTCCTTCTGCTTTTTTGAAGAGTATTAAGAGTACTCTATGAAAGAGTCTGGACATTAGGGGAGAAAGGAGAATGAAACAAGAAAAAGTGTACATTAAATTAAGATAATGTCTCAAATACACAAGTAATTTTTCAGAGCATTCTAAATGCCAGGCACTGGATAAAGCACTGACCAAGTTAACATGGTGCATGGTTATAGAGCAAGCTTACTTGTCCATAGGGTAAATCATTAAGTGAGAAAATTGATGTGATTTTAAGTTCTGTGAAAGGGGAAGAACAGGATGCTCTCAGAGAATAATTTTTGAGGCACCTAATAATCAAGAAGGCTAGACAAAGCTCCCAGCAAAAATGGTAGTTAACCTGAATCTGAAAAGATAAGCAGGAGTTGGGAAAATATTAATTATGCCTTCAATATGATTCAGCTGCCCATCAGTGTCTATCACCTTCAAAGCCACTAGATTGTTTCTTTTATACTTTTCTCTAGTGAAGGATGTTTATAAAATGTATTGAGAAAAAAACAAAACAAAGAGTGATGATAACTATATGCTCCTTAAAGAGATGTACTGATGCTTAAGAAAATAGAAAATGCATCATTTTAATGTTACTGTGAAAACAAAAACTAAAGTGTGCTATTTCTAATTTAACTGTGAGTAACTTTTTTATCAGTTTATAGTTCTGGTGCTTTTCTGTCTTCACTGAATACTTTTCTTTTTGTCACTCAGGTAATGTAATCACCTCCTTTTGTGTGATAATCATAGGTAATTAATTTTGTAACTGTTCCTGTCCTGTTACACTGTTATTTGGATGTCTGTGAATCATATATCTATCTCTCAACTCCTGAAAAAAGTGAATATATGCTAGTTTTAAAACAGCACGGATGCTTTCCTGATTTTGATTGCTGATTATTATTTTAAAGTATTTTTTAAAAAATATACTAGTGCTTGAGTGCAGAAAAACATCTTTTATTCTTTTGAGATGAATTTCAAAGTCATAATGAAAAATGTGCTGTCATCTCTGTCACAGTGAATTTTTGATTATTTATTCCTATTTCTTTAGCATGAGGTCATGCGGATTGAAGACAAGTTCACAAAGTTAATAAGTGATATAGTTGAGATTTGAACCCAATTCTAAACCTTCTGAATCTAAATCAAGTTCTCATTCCAAACCAACAAAGATTGATTCCAATGGACAGTAATGTCTAGCAGTTAGGAATCCTATTTCTAGAGTCAGACTGCTTTGTTTCAATTTCTGGCAGGACCATTTAATACTGTGTAACTTTAGACACTTTGCCTAACTTCCCTATGCCTCCTATATTAAAAAGGGGAAAAACAGTAGCATTAATTTATTATTTTTATGAGAACTAAATAAAAAATAAGTTAATATATGTAAAGCACTTAGAATAGTGCTAGCAGATATGAATAGCCCAATAAATTTTGGTTTTATTATAATTCTAATTGGTATATACATATAATATGTAATTGCTTTAAATCTTATCTAGTAGTTTCCCATATTGGCCATATGCAATTATTTTTATGCAACACACACTTATACTGACTTTACATTGAAAAATTATCTAAAATATTAAAAGCGCAAATATTTGCACCATTATCATGAATTTCAGTCTTAGTTTCTTCATCATTCCTGTCAGACATAGATTGCCATAGATTCACAAATTTCTGATCTTCAAAATATTATTAGATTCAAGTTTTATATTATAAAGTACTGAGCTTCAAAATATTGCTAGATACAAATTTTATATTTTATATTTTTCACCACAATAAAACACAGTAAAAATGTTTGACAAAAAATGGCAGTGATTCTCATGTATATAATTGCATATATTTTTCAATTTATTTTATATAATTTATTTTTATTTTTAACTTCAGATATAGATATTGATATATGTAAATATATAGGTATATTAAATGGACCTAAATGAAAATTATCAACCTTTAAATAAAATTGAACAATGTGCCTAGGTGACTATATAACATCAAACTCCAAATGAATGCTAAAAATCTCAATCAAATATATGTATAGTTGTTAACAAGATGTCACGTGTGTGAGTATTTGGAAATATCTCTATGATAGTTTGCTCCACAATTTTTGTCCAAATACATGATATTCATAGGCAACAAATATACATCATAAATTTTACCTATTTATTCTTGTTTGTAATTGTTCAGCTGGGCTTTGCTCTGTGGGAGCCACAAAGATGAATATAAGAGTCCCTGTCTTCACAGAGCTTCCAGCACCGCAGAAGAGCAAAGAGACACACAAATGCCTGTAACAAGTGCACAAGTAGAATAAAGCATATAAGGTATCAAAAAAGTGTTTCTTGAGACTTCCCTGGTGGCACAGTGGTTAAAAATCCCCTGCTGGGATGTGGGTTCAAGATGGTGGAGTAGAAGGACGTGCTCTCACTCTCTCATGCGAGAACACCGGAATCACAACTAACTGCTGAACAGTCATTGACAGGAAGACACTGGAACTTACCAAAAAAGATACCCCACATCCAAAGACAAAGGAGAAGCCACATTGAGACAGTAGGAAGGGCGCAATCACAATACAATCAAATCCCATAAGTGCTGGGTTGGTGACTCACAAACTGGAGAAAACTTGTACCACACAAGTCCACCCACTGGAGTGAAGGTTCTGAGCCCCACGTCAGGCTTCCTAACATGGAGGTCCAGCAATGGGAGGAGGAATTCCAAGAGAATCAGACTTTGAAGGCTAGCGGGATTTGATTGCAGGACATCAACAGGACTAGGGGAAACAGAGACTCCACTCTTGGAGGTCACACACAAAATAGTGTGCACATCAGGACCCAGGAGAAGGAGCAGTGAGCCCATAGGAGACTGAACCAGACCTACCTACTAGTGTTGGAGGGTCTCCTGCAGAGGTGGGGGGTGGCTCTGTCACACCGGAAGGACAAGGACACTGGCAGAAGTTATGGGAAGTACTCCTTGGCGTGAGCCTTACCAGAGTCAGCCATTAGGCCCACCAAAGAGCCCGGGGAAGCTCCAGTGTTGGGTCGCCTCAGGCCAAACATACAACCTAACCCCACCCATCAGCAGACAAGTAGATTAAAGTTTTACTGAGCTCTGCCCACCAGAGCAACAGCCAGCTCTACCCACCACCAGTCCCTCCCATCAGGAAACTTGCACAAGCCTCGTAAATAGCCTCAACCACCAGAGGGCAGACAGCAGATGCAAGAAGAACTACAATCCTGCAGCCTGTGGAACAAAAACCACATTCACAGAAAGATAGACAAGATGAAAAGGCAGAGGGCTATGTACCAGATAAAGGAACAAGATAAAACCACAGAGAAACAACTAAATGCAGTGGAGATAGGCAATCTTCCAGAAAAAGAATTCAGAAGACTGATACTGAATATGATACAGGACCTCAAAAAAAAAAAGGAGGCAACGATCAAGAAGATGCAAGAAATGTTTAACAAAGACCTAGAAGAATTAAAAAACAAACAGAGGTGAACAATACAATGACTGAAATGAAAAATACACTAGAAGGACCCAATAGCAGAATAAGTGAGGCATAAGAAGGGATAAGTGACCTGGAAGACAGAATGGTGGAATTCACTGCTGCAGAACAGAATAAAGAAAAAAGAAGGAAAAGAAATGAAAGACTAAGAGACCATTGGGACAACATTAAATGCAACAACATTCACATTATAGGGGTCCCAGAAAGAGAAGAGAGAGAGAAAGGACCTGAGAAAATATTTGAAGAGATTATAGTCAAAAATGTCCCTAACATGGGAAAGGAAATAGACACGCAAGTCCAGGAAGCGCAGAGAGTCTCATACAGGATAAACCCAAGGAGAAACATGCTGAGACACATAGTAATCAAATAGACAAAAATTAAAGACAAAGAAATATTATTGAAGGCAGCAAGGGAAAAGTAACAAATAACATACAAGGGAACTCCCATAAGGTTAATAGCTGATTTCTCAGCAGATACTGCACAAGCCAGAAGGGAGTGGCATGATATACTTAAAGTGAGGAAACAGAAGAATCTACAACCAAAATTACTCTACCTGGCAAGGATCTCATTCAGATTCGACGGAGAAATCAAAAGCTTTACAGACAAGCAAAAACTAATACAATTCAGCATCACCAAACCAGCTCAACAACAAGTGCTAAAGGAACTTCTCTAAGTGGGAAACACAACAGAAGAAAAGGACCTACAAAAACAAACCCATAACAATTAAGAAAATGGTAATAGGAACATACATATTGATAATTACGTTAAACGTGAATGGATTAAATGCTCCAACCAAAAGACACAGGCTTGCAGAATGGATACAAAAACAAGACCCATATATATGCTGTCTAAAAGAGAACCTCTTCAGACCTAGGGACACATACAGACTAAAAGTGAGAGGATGGGAAAAGATATTCCATGCAAATGGAAATCAAAAGAAAGCTGGAGTAGCTATACTCATATCAGATAAAATAGACTTTAAAATAAAGAATGTTACAAGAGACAAGGAAGGGCACTACATAATGATCAAGGGATCAATCCTAGAAGAAGATATAACAATTATAAATATATATACACCCAACATAGGAGCACCTCAATACATAAGGTAACTGCTAACAGCTATAAAAGTGGAAATCGACAGTAACACAATAATAGTGGGGGATGTTAACACCTAACTTACACCAGTCAACAGATCATCCAAACAGAAAATTACTAAGGAAACACAAGCTTCAAATGACACAATAGGCCAGTTAGATTTAATTGATATTTATAGGACATTCCATCCAAAAACAGCAGATTACACGTTTCTCTCAAGTGCGCACAGAACATTCTCCAGGATAGATCACATCTTGGGTCACAAATCAAGCCTCAGTAAATTTAAGAAAATTGAAATCATATCAAGCATCCTTTCTGACCACAACGCTATGAGATTAGAAATCAATTACAGGGGAAAAAAATGTAAAAAACACAAACACATGGAAGCTAAACAATACATTACTAAATAACCAAGAGATCACTGAAGAAATCAAAGAGGAATTCAAAAAATACCTAAAGATAAATGGCAATGGAAACACAATGATCGAAAACCTGTGGGATGCAGCAAAAGCAGTTCTAAGAGGGAAGTTTATAGCTATACAAGCCTACCTCAAAACAAGAAAAAACTCAAATAAAAAATCGAACCTTATCCTTAAAGGAACTAGAGAAAGAAGAACAAACAAAACCCAGAGTTAGCAGAAGGAAAGAAATCATAAAGATCAGAGCAGAAATAAATGAAATAGAAACAAAGAAAACAATAGCAAAGATCAATAAAACTAAAAGCTGGTGCTTTGAGAAGATAAACAAAATTGATAAGCCATTAGCCAGACTCATCAACAAAAAGAGGGAGAGGACTCAAATCAATAAAATTAGAAATGAAAACGGAGAAGTTACAACAGACACCACAGAAATACAAAGCATCCTAAGAGACTATTACAAGCAACACTATGTCAATAAACTGGACAACCTGGAAGAAATGGACAAATTCTTAGAAAGGTATAACCTTCCAAGACTGAACCAGGAAGAAACGGAAAATATGAGCAGGCCAAACACAAGTAATGAAATTAAAACTGTGATTAAAAACCTTCCAACAAACAAAAGTCCAGGACCAGATGGCTTTACAGGTGAATTCTATCAAACATTTAGAGAAGAGCTAACACCCATCCTTCTCAAACTCTTCCAAAAAATTGCACAGGAAGGAACACTCTCAAACTCATTCTATGCCACCACCATCACTCTGACACCAAAACCAGACAAAGATACTACAAATAAAGAAAATTACAGACCAATATCACTGATTAATATAGATGCAAAAATCCTAAACAAAATACTAGCAGACAAAATCCAACAGCACATTAAAAGGATCATACAGCATGACCAAGTGGGATTTATCCCAGGGATGCAAGGATTCTTCAGTATAAGCAAATCAATCAATGTGATACACCATGTTAACAAATTGGAGAATAAAAACCATATAATCATCTCAATAGATGCAGAAAAATCTTTTGACAAAATTCAACACCATTTATGATAAAAACTCTCCAGAAAGTGGGCATGGAGGGAACCTACCTCAACATCATAAAGGCCATATATGATAAACCCACAGCAAACATCATTCTCTATGGTGAAAAACTGAAAGCATTTCCTCTAAGATCAGGAACAAGACAAGGATATCCCCTCTCACCACTATTATTCAACATAGTTTTGGAAGTCCTAACCACGGCAATCAGAGAAGAAAAAGAAATTAAAGGATTACAAATTGGAAAAGAAGTAAAGCTGTCACTGTTTGCAGGTGACATGATACTATACATAGAGAATCCTAAAAATGCCACCAGAAAACTACTAGAGCTAATCAATGAATTTGGTAAAGTTGCAAGATACAAAATTAATGCACAGAAATCTCTTGCATTCCTATATACTAATGATGAAAATTCTGAAAGAGAAATTAAAGAAAAACTCCCATTTACCATTGTAACAAAAAGAATAAAATACCTAGGAATAAACCTGTATGCAGAAAAGTATAAGACACTGATGAAAGAAATTAAAGATGATACCAACAGATGGAGAGATATATCAAGTTCTTGGATTGGAAGAATCAATATTGTGAAAATGAATATACTACACAAAGCAATCTACAGATGCAATGCAATACTTATCAAATTACCAATGTTTTCTTTAGAGAACTGGCACAAAAAATCTTAAAATTTCTATGGAGACACAAAAAACCCCGAATAGGCAAAGCAATCTTGAGGGAAAAAAGCGGAGCTGGAGGAGTCATACTCCCTGACTTCAGACTATACCACAAAGCTACAGTCATCAAGACAATATGGTACTGGCACAAAAACAGAAATATAGATCAATGGAACAAGACAGAAAGCCCAGAGATAGACCCACACACCTATGGTCAACTAGTCTATGCCAAAAGAGGCGAGGATATACAGTGGAGAAAAGACAGTTTCTTCAATAAGTGGTGTTAGGAAAACTAGAGAGCTACATGTAAAAGAATGAAATTAGAACACTCCCTAACACCATACACAAAAAATAAACTCCCAATGGATTAATGACCTAAATGTAAGGCCAGACACTATAAAACTCTTGGAGGAAAACATAGGAAGAACACTCTTTGACATAAATCACAGCAACATCTTTTTTGATCCACCTCCTAGGTAATGGAAATAAAAACAAAAATAAACAAATGTTACCTAATGAAACTTAAAAGCTTTTGCACAGCAAAGGAAACCATAAACAAAACGAAAAGGCAACTCTCAGAATGGGAGCAAACATTTGCAAACGAATCAATGGACAAAGGATTGATCTCCAAAATATATAAACAGCTCATGCAGCTCAATATTAAAAAGGCAAACAACCCAATCCAAAAATGGGCAGAAGACCTAAACAGACATTTCTCCAAAGAAGCCATACCAATGGCCAAGAAGCACATGAAAAGATGCTCAACATCACTAATTATTAGAGAAATGCAAATCAAAGCTACAATGAGGTATCACCTCACATCAGTCAGAATGGGCGTCATCAGAAAATCTACAAACAACAAATGCTGGAGAGGGTGTGGAGAAAAGGGAACCCTCTTGCACTGTTGGTGGGAATGTAAATTGATACAGCCACTATGGAGAACAGTATGGAGGTTCCTTAAAAAACTAAAAATAGTACTACCATATGACCCAGCAATCCCACTACTGGGCATATACCCAGAGAAAACCATAATTCAAAAAGACACATGCACCCCAATGTTCATTGCAGCACTATTTACAATAGCCAAGTCATGGAAGCAACCTAAATTGCCCATCAACAAATGAATGGATAAAGCAGATGTACATATATACAATGGAATATCACTCAGCCATAAAAAGGAATGAAATTGGGTCATTTGTAGAGACGTGGATGGATCTAGAGACTGTCATACAGAGTGAAGTAAGTCAGAAAGAGAAAAACAAATATTGTATATTCACGCATATATATGGAACATAGAAAAATGGTACAGATGAACCAGTTTTCAGGGTAGAAATTGAGACACAGATGTAGAGAACAAACGTATGGACACTAAGGGGGGAAAGCGGCAGGGGGTGGGGGTGGGGGTGTGATGAATTGGGAGATTGGGATTGACATGTATACAGTGATGTTTATAAAATGGATGACTAATAAGAACCTGCTGTATAAAAAAATAAATTAAATAAAATTCAAAAATTCAAAAAAAAAAGAGCTTAATTTGAAAAACCAAAAATTCCAGTTGCTTCATAGACCCAGAAAGCGGGACTCAATTGAAGCCTTGGCCTGAGAACCCCATTCAAGTGCAGGTATATGGGACCTCCCAGGTGTCTGGTCTTGTCCATGTAACTTCTCATATACTCTCCAGCCTTAGGGACCCCACAATTCTATGGTGAAAAGGCAGCCTAATATATAATAAAATATTAAACTGGTTGAGAACATTGTAAAAAAAAATAATAATAATCTGCCTGCCAATGCAGGGGACATGGGTTTGATCCCTGGTCCGGGATGATCCCACATGCCGCAGAGCAACTAAGTCTTGCGCCACAGCTACTGAGCCTGTGCTCTAGAGCCCGCGAGCCACAACTATTTCAGCCTGCATGCCTAGAGCCCGTGCTCCACAACAAGAGAAGCCACCACAATGAGAAGCCCGTGTACTGCAAAGAAGTGTAGACCCCGCTTGCTGCAACTGAAGAAAGCCCACGTGCAGCAACAAAGACCCTACACAGCCAAAAATAAATAAATAAATAGATAAATTTATAAATTTATAAATTTATTTATGTATAAATAAATAAATAGATAAATTTATAAATTTATAAATAAAAATAAACTATAAGAATAAAATGATAAAGAAAATGTGGAATAGTACATGTAGTATAATATTTGTGTAGATTTTTTAAAATCCTACAAAATCTCTATTGGCCTATATACAAAAACTCTATGTATCAGACACGGTTATAAATGTGTGTGCAAAAACATACAAAGTTAACAGGAAAGAAAAGTATCCAATCATAAAAATTGTTGCTTCTGTTGACGGTAAAGAGGGGGCTAGTAGTGTGGGCGATGGTTAAAGAGGACTTGTCTTTATATATAAATTCTCATTTCTTAAAAAAAAAGACTGGAAACAGATACGGTTAATAGCTGTTGATTCTGGGTGGTGGCCATGAGTGTTTTATTGTTCTGTGGACTTTTATTTATTTTTCTATTTCTCAAAGTAAAAATTATAATGTTTTTAAAATGAGAGAGCTATATAACCAGAACTGATGACTGGAATTTTGCTGAATGAGAAGCAAACAAACGAAAGGTCTTTGGTATATGCAGACTTGGGCAAAAGTTGTGCATCAGTAGAGGAGACATGAGCAAGCCAGGCTGGGTTCCCCTGTGGTGTCTACTCAACATTCAGATGTGTTATAAAGCTCTTTTCTGCATCAGGATCTTTGCACATGTCAAAATTCATGCCCTCCACTGCATGCCCCACCCCTGAAGACACACACCCACCCCCACATCCAGCTAACTCTCACTCATCTTCCAGGTCCCGACTTAAATGCCACTTGCTGCCTAAATGCAAACTGTTTCAAACTCTATTCAGAATCTAAGCTTACTACGTTATTTGTGTATGACGGTAAATCTCCATTCTCAGAATAAATACCATACCACCTGGGGAAAAAAAAAAATACCACTTCCTGGAAAAGCGTCCCTGACTCCAACACCACCCACCAAGTTAGTAACTGCAATTTACTTATGTGTATTTGTTCATGTCCTTTCTCCCTCACTAGAGTCTACACTCCATGAGGGAGATTTTCCAGTTTCTCAAATCAAAACCCTTAAAGTCACACTTGCCTTCTTTCTTTCCATCACCTCCCATATTCAATTGTCAGAAATTCTGTTGACTCTACCTCAAAAGATATCCAGAATCTGCCCCCTTCTCACCACTTTTATCACTACTAAGGTATTCCAAGCCCCCGGCTCTGTCCCCTGATGGCTACCTCCTTACTTCCACTCCTGACTCTTACAGACCTTCCTCCACCAAGAAGCCAGAGGAATCCTTTGGAAACAAAAGATAGAAATGTCACTTCTCCACTTCCCAACACTCACAGAATGAAAAAAGGGTGCTTGGCCCACAAGTCCCAGTGGGAATTGGCCTGCTAACTCTCAGTTCTCATCCCTCACCCTGCCCTTACTCTCCCTTCTTTCTCACCAACCTCCAGTGTCCACCATGCCAGCCCTGTCCTGGCATTTAACCACATCACTTGAACTCCCTACTACCTGCAGCCACTCTCCTTACAGATACTCACAGTGCTCGCCCTCATTTCATTCAGCTTTCTACCCGAGTTCTGTTTTCAGACACCATCCCCACAGTCCCTTCATCCTGCTTTGTCTTCAAAGTTCTTATCACTACATGACATATTTTATAATTGGTTGTTAATCGGTCAGCTATTGGTCTTTGATAATGAGTGCATCAACTCTATGCGGTCAAAAAATTTTTGCTCCCTGCTGTATTCCCAGTGCCTAGAATACAACCTGGCATATAGTATAAACTTAGAAAAGAGTTGTTGAAATACCTTTTTAAATGAATAAGGAAAAATACCTTGTCTATTTTAGTAGAACGTACACTCATGAGAAGAATGCTTGGAACAAAACAGATTCTCAATGAATATGTTTTTGAATGAATGATGCCAATGTCAACATAGAATAAGAGTGAGAAAGAGAGCTTTTCCCTTCATTGGGATTAGCTGCCAATGATGGTGAGTTATTTTGATAGTGAAAAATATAAGAAGACTACGAGAAAGGGACAAAAGGTGTTCAGTGGCATTAGAGAACAAATATGAAAGAATGTAATTATCTAGGGAGAGGAGAAGTGTGCAGAAAATTTAGGAAGGGAACTAACATTTATTGTTACAGTTGTACTCAGAGTATTCCAGACACAGCAGTAGACTCATAAAAATGTATATTATTCTTAATTCTCATAGCTCTTTGTGAGATAGATGTGACAGGACCTATTTACAGAGAAAGAAACAGACTCAGGCAAGTTAATTAAAATAAGTGTACAAATCTAACAGCTGGAGCCTATCTGACCAGTGAGCTGTTCAAAACCAGCTTTGGAAACTGTTCTCTGTGTACAAGCTTCATTTGTTTTAAAAGCATTTTTATCCGCCACAATATTTTGCACTAGATAAGCATGCACTAAATATTTGTTGAATGAATGAAAGATCCCGTCACAGAAAATATTCTAAAGGTAGATAGAGACTCAAAAGGAAAAAAGTGTAGATTTATAGTGAATTCTTTTAAAGAATTCTATTCTTTCAAAACTAAAATATACTTGGTAGGAAAATAAGAAAATAGCACTTGCCAAAAGATTAATTGAGAATGTGGTCTAATCATCTTCCAGAGCATTAAGCCAACCTAAACAGAAAGGTATTTTCAGCTTTGAAGAGTTGTTCTTATGCATGCAGAATTATAAATGGCCTAATTTTCCCTATATCTGCATAATTAACAGAATAATTATTGATCAGCACAAAGAACACAGTCTCTTGAGACGTGATTTGTGTGAGCACTTAGCTTTTTGAAAGCTTAAATCACTGTAGTCAGTATTAAAAAATGAATTGATAGTAAATGTAGTATAATTAATCCACCTATTCTATTTGCACATGAACATCTTTTCATGCTAAATGACTCATTCATTTAGGAGAGAATACAAATGTATTACAATGACAGAATAAAAAATAAGTTAGAACTTTTATTTTCCCTTCAATATTCCTTGTTTTTAATTTACTCCGATTTCTCATATATTGTGCACGTTTAAAATATTTCTCAACATTTATCTGCAAATTACAGGTGCAAAGAACAGTCTATGCAGAGGATTCAGGTAATAGTCTGAATCCCCTAGAAAGCACATGTACTAATGCTGGACTGTTTGTCCTCTTGGTTCTCCAGCAAGCTCTGCTCTGTATCACTTGACTGTCACCTGTAAGCTACACATCCAGGCCCCTTGTCAGCAGGTTTCTTACTGGGCTTGGAAAATAGGCAGTGCTGGTGGGAGGGTGGAAGGAAGAAGGAAGCCAGGATATGTCTCCCTGTCCCTCTCTGCCCAGGAGGTCTCAGGACTGTAGCAGCACTTGCCACTCCTTTGTGCCTCGTGCACACTACAGACAATCATGCCTGGTGATTTTGGCCCCTGAGCTCTAATAACACAATCTCTCTTTGTGCTCCAGCCAAGGCATACTAGTGACTTCTTGCTGTTGCTGATCTCTCGGTTGTCTCACTATCACCTGTTATCTTCACAGCTCTTCATTTCCTGTGTAATCAAATCCAATAAAAATCCTTTGTTCTGAATATTTAAAGCAGTTACTGTTTCTCTGATTATTCCTAATTGATACAATATCCTTGAGATGAGGGACCTAGTTTGCTTTTTTACTTCGATATCCTAATACCTAGGAAAGTAACAGGTACATATTAAGTAATCAATGAAAATATGCTAAATGAATGAATGGAAAATACATCCTTAATTCAGTAGTTTTCAAACATTATCAAGTATCAAACTATCTAGAAGGCTTTTTATAACATAGATTGCTACCCCTTTACATCCCCCATCCCCAATCTTCTAATTCAGTAGGTTTAGGATGAGGCCCCAAAATTTTCATTTCTAATAAGTTCCTAGGTGATGTTGATGTTGCAAGTCCAGGGAACACACCTTGAGAGCCACTGCTTTAGTTCATGAAGTACCCTGCACATAATCTAACATGAATATACAGACTGGAGGCAACATCTATATCAAAGAGCACTGACATTTCATATTAGTGATCTGGCATTCATTTTCAATTACTTTAACCATACTAACTTTTTAATATGGAAGCAAGGAGTTCTAATGTCTTTCTACCCTTTTACCAGGAGTGGGCTTTACTAGTCAATTAAGCCCTTTGAAATATCTTGTTTTAAGAGGGAAGAGATATGGGAACATATGTGTATGTATAACTGATTCACTTTGTTATAAAGCAGAAACTAACACACCATTGTAAAGCAATTATACTCCAATAAAGATGTTAAAAAAAAAATCTTGTTTTAAAAAATTTCACAATTTGTATGGAAACACAAAAGACCCTGAATAGCCAAAGCAATCTTGAGAAAGAAAAACGGAGGTGGAGGAATCAGGCTCCCTGACTTCAGACTATACTACAAAGCTACAGTAATCAAGACAGTATGCTACTGGCACAAAAACAGAAATATAGATCAACGGAACAGGACAGAAAGCCCAGAGATAAACCCATGCACGTATGGTCACCTTATCTTTGGTAAAGGAGGTAAGAATATGCAATGGAGAAAAGACAGCCTCTTCAATAAGAGGTGCTGGGAAAACTGGACAGCTAAATAAAAGAATGAAATTAGAACAGTCCCTAACACCATACACAAAAATAAACACAAAATGGATTAAAGACCTAAATGTAAGGCCAGACACTATAAAATTCTTAGAGGAAAACATAGGCAGAACACTGTATGACAAAAATCACAGCTAGATCCTTTTTGATCCACCTCCTAGAGATACAGAAATAAAAACAAAAATAAACAAATGGGACCTAATGAAACTTAAAAGCTTTTGCACAGCAAAGGAAACCATAAACAAGACAAAAGGCAACCCTCAGAATGGGTGAAAAAGTTTGCAAACGAAGCAACTGACAAAAGATTAATCTTCAAAATATACAAGCAGCCCATGCAGCTCAATATCAAAAAGCAAACACCCCAATCCAAAAATGGACAGAAGACCTAAATAGACACTTCTCCAAAGAAGATATACAGATTGCCAACAAACACATGAAAGGATGCTCAACATCACTAATCATTAGAGAAATGCAAATCAAAACTACAATGAGGTATCACCTCACACCAGTCAGAATGGTCATCATCAAAATATCTACAAACAATAAATGCTGGAGAGGGTGTGGAGAAAAGGGAATCCTCTTGCACTGTTGGTGGGAATGTAAATTGATACAGTCACTATGGAGAACAGTATGGAGGTTACTTAAAAAACTAAAAATAGAACTACCATATGACCCAGCAATCCCACTACTGGGCATATACCCTGAGAAAACCATAATTCAAAGAGAGTCATGTACCAAAATGTTCATTGCAGCTCTATTTACAATAACCAGGACATGGAAGCAACCTAAGTGTCCATCGACAGATGAATGGATAAAGAAGATGTGGCACATATATACAATGGAATATTACTCAGCCATAAAAAGAAACGAAATTGAGTTATTTGTAGTGAGGTGGATGGACCTAGAGTCTGTCATACAGAGTGAAGTAAGTCAGAAAGAGAAAAACGAATACCATATGCTAACACATATATATGGTATCTTAAAAAAAAAAAAAAGGTTGTGAAGAACCTAGGGGCAGGACAGGAATAAAGACACAGACGTAGAGAATGGACTTGAGGACACAGGGAGATGAAGGGTAAGCTGGGATGAAGTGAGGGAGTGGCATTGATATATATACACTACCATATGTAAAATAGATAGCTAGTGGGAAGCAGCCACGTAGCACAGGGAGATCAGCTCGGTGCTTTGTGACCACCTAGAGGGGTAGGATAGGGAGGGTGGGAGGGAGACGCAAGAGGGAGGAGATATGAGGATATATGTATATGTATAGCTGATTCACTTTGCTATAAAGCAGAAACTAACACACCATTGTAAAGCAATTATACTCCAATAAAGATGTTAAAAATAATGCTCAATAAGTTAAGAAGAATGGATGAACACAGTGAGAGGTTTAACAAGGAGGAAATATAACAAATAATCAAACAGAGCTGAAGAATACAATTACTGAAATTAAAAATACAGTAGAAGGAATCAATATTAGATTAGATGAAACAGAAGAAGAGATCAGCAAACCAGAAGACACAGCAGTAGGTGAATAGAAAAAAGAATTTTAAAAAATGTGGAGGAGAGAGAGGAGAAGATGGCTGAAGAGTAAGATGCGGAGATCACCTTCCTCCCCACATATACATCAGAAATATATCTACACGTGGAACTGCTCCTATAGAACACCCACTGAACGCTGGCAGAAGACCTCAGACCTCCCAAAAGGCAAGAAACTCCCCACGTACCTGGGTAGGGCAAAAGAAAAAAGAAAAAACAGAGACAAAAGAATAGGGACGGGACCTGCACCAGTTGGAGGGAGCTGTGAAGGAGGAAAGGTTTCCACACACTAGGAAGCCGCTTCGCGGGTGGAGACTGCGGGTGGCAGAGGGGGGAAGCTTCGGAGCCACGGAGGAGAGCGCAGTAACACGGGTGCGGAGGTCAAAGCGGAGAGATTCCCGCACAGAGGAACGGTGCCGACCAGCACGAGAGGCATGTCTGCACACCCGCCAGGGCTGGTGGGGGCTGGGATCTGAGGCTCGGGCTTCGGTCGGATCGCAGGGAGAGGACTCGGGTTGGCAGCATGAACACAGCTTGAAGGGGGCTAGTGTGCCACAGCTAGCTGGGAGGGAGTCCGGGAAAAGGTCTGGAGCTGCCGAACAGGCAAGAGACTTTTTCTTCCCTCTTTGTTTCCTGGTGAGCGAGGAGAGGGGATTCAGAGTGCCACTTAAAGGAGCTCCAGAGAGGGGCGCAAGCCGCGGCTATCAGTGCAGACCCCAGAGACGGGCATGAGACACTAAGGCTGCCGCTGCAGCCACCAAGGAGCCTGTGTGCAAGCACAGGTCACTCTCCACACCTCCCCTCCTGTGAGCCTGTGCAGCCTGCCACTGCCAGGGTCCCGTGATCCAGGGACAACTTCCCCAGGAGAACGCACGGCATGCCTAAGGCTGGAGCAATGTCACACCAGCCTCTGCCACCGCAGGCTCGCCCCACATCCGTAACCCTCCCTCCCCCCAGCCTGAGTGAGCCAGAGCCCCCAATTCAGCTGCTCCTTTAACCCCGTCCTGTCAGAGCGAAGAACAGACACCCACAGGTGACCTACATGCCGAGGTGGGTCCAAATCCAAACCTGAAACCTGGGAGCTATGAGAACAAAGAAGAGAAAGGGAAATTTCTCCCAGTAGCCTCAGAAGCAGTGGATTACAGCTCCACAATCAACTTCATGTACCCTGCAACTGTGGAATACCTGAATAGACAACGAATCATCCCAAATTGAGGAGGCGGACTTTGGGAGCAAGGTATATTATTTTTTTCCCTTTTCCTCTTTTTGTGAGTGTGTATGTGTATGCTTCTGTGTGAGATTTTGTCTGTATAGCTTTGCTTTCACCATTTGTCCTAGGGTGCTCTCTGTCTAGTTGTTTGTTTTTTTTTTAACTTTTAAAAAATTTTTGTCTTAATACTTATTTTTTATTTTTTATTTTAATAACTTTATTTTATCTTATTTTATTTTATGTTATATTATTTTATCCTCCTTCTTTCTTTCTATTTTTTCTCCCTTTTATTCTGAGTCGTGTGGATGAAAGACTCTTGGTGTTCCAGCCAGGAATCAGGGCTGTGCCTCTGAGGTGGGAGAGCCAACTTCAGTACACTGGTCCACAGGAGACCTCCCAGCTCCACATAATACAAAACGGTGAAAATCTCCCAGAGATCTCCATCTCAACACCAAGACCCAGCTTCACTCAACAACCAGCAAGCTACATTGCTGGACACCCTATGCCAAACAACTAGCAAGACAGGAACACAGGCCCATGCATTAGCAGAGAGGCTGCCTAAAATCGTAATAAGGCCACAGACACCACAAAACACACAACCAGACGTGGATCTGCCCACCAGAAAGACAAGATCCAGCCTCATCCACCAGAACACAGGCAGTAGTCCACTCCACCAGGAAGCCTACACAACCCACTGAACCAACCTTAACCCCTGAGGACAGACACCAAAATCAATGGGAACTACGAATCTGCAGCCTGCGAAAAGGAGACCCCAAAAACAGTAAGATAAGCAAAATGAGAAGACAGAAAAACACACAGCAGATGAAGGAGCAAGGTAAAAACACACCAGACCTAACAAATGAAGAGGAAATAGGCAGTCTACCGAAAAAGAATTCAGAATAATGATAACAAAGATGATGCAAAATCTTGGAAATAGAATACACAAAATGCAAGAAACATTTAACAAGGACCTAGAAGAACTAAAGAGGAAACAAGCAATAATGAACAACACAATAAATGAAATTAAAAATACTCTAGAAGGGATCAATAGCAGAATAACTGAGGCAGAAGAACGGGTAAGTGACCTGGAAGATAAAATAGTGAAAAAAACTACTGCAGAGCAGAATAAAGAAAAAAGAATGAAAAGAACTGAGGACAGTACCAGAGACCTCTGGGACAACATTAAATGCACCAACATTCGAATTATAGGGGTCCCAGAAGAAGAAGAGAAAAAGAAAGGGACTGTGAAAATATTTGAAGAGATTATAGTTGAAAACTTCCCTAATATGGGAAAGGAAATAGTTAATCAAGTCCTAGAAGCACAGAGAATCTCATACAAGATAAATCCAAGAGGAAACACGCCAAGACACATATTAATCAAACTATCAAAAATTAAATACAAAGAAAACATATTAAAAGCAACAAGGGAAAAACAACAAATAACACACAAGGGAATCCCCATAAGGTTAACAGCTGATCTTTCAGCAGAAGCTCTGCAAGCCAGAAGGGAGTGGCAGGACATATTTAAAGTGATGAAGGAGAAAAACCTACAACCAAGGTTACTCTACCCAGCAAGGATCTCATTCAGCTTTGATGGAGAAATTAAAACCTTTACAGACAAGCAAACGCTGAGAGAGTTCAGCACCACCAAACCAGCTTTACAACAAATGCTAAAGGAACTTCTCTAGGCAAGAAACACAAGAGAAGGAAAACACCTACAATAACAAACCCAAAACCTTTAAGAAAATGGGAATAAGTACATACATATTGATAATTACCTTAAATGTAAATGGATTAAATGCTCCCACCAAAAGACACAGACTGGCTGAATGGATACAAAAATAAGACCCATATATATGCTGTCTACAAGAGACCTAATTCAGACCTAGAGACACATACAGACTGAAAGTGAGGGGATGGAAAAAGATATTCCACGCAAATGGAAATCAAAAGAAAGCTGGAGTAGCAATTCTCAAATCAGAAAAAATAGACTTTAAAATAAAGACTATTACAAGAGACAAAGAAGGACACTACATAATGATCAAGGGATCGATCCAAGAAGAAGATATAACAATTGTAAATATTTATGCACCCAACATAGGAGAACCTCAATACAAAAGACAAATACTAACAGCCATAAAAGGGGAAATCGACAGTAACACAATCATAGCAGGGGACTTTAACACCCCACTTTCACCAATGGACAGATCATCCAAAATGAAAATAAATAAGGAAACACAAGCTTTAAATGATACATTAAACAAGATGGACTTAATTGATATTTATAGGACATTCCACCCAAAAACAACAGAATACACATTTTTCTCAAGTGCTCATGGAACATTCTCCAGGATAGATCATATCTTGGGCCACAAATCAAACCTTGGTAAATTTAAGAAAATTGAAATCGTATCAAGTATCTTTTCCGACCACAATGCTATGAGACTAGATATCAAATACAGGAAAAGATATGTAAAAAATACTAACACATGGAGGCTAGACAATACACTACTTACTAACCAAGTGATCACTGAAGAAATCAAAGGGGAAATCAAAAAATACCTAGAAACAAATGAAAATGGAGACACGATGACCCAAAATCTATGGGAGGCAGTAAAGGCAGTTCTAAGAGGGAAGATTATAGCAGTACAATCCTACCTTAAGAAACAGGAAACATCTCAAATAAACAACCTAACCTTGTGCCTAAAGCAATTAGAGAAAGGAGAGCAAAAAAACCCCAAAGTTAGCAGAAGGAAAGAAATCATAAAGATCAGATCAGAAATAAATGAAAAAGAAATGAAGGAAACAATAGCAAAGATCAATAAAACTAAAAGCTGGTTCTTTGAGAAGATAAACAAAATTGATAAACCATTAGCCAGACTCATCAAGAAAAAAAGGGAGAAAACTCAAATCAATAGAATTAGAAATGAAAAAGGAGAAGTAACCACTGACACTGCAGAAATTCAAACGATCATGAGAGATTACTACAAGCAACTCTATGCCAATAAAATGGACAACCTGGAAGAAATGGACAGATTCTTAGAAATGCACAACCTGCCGAGACTGAACCAGGAAGAAATAGAAAATATGAACAGACCAATGACAAGCACTGAAATTGAAACTGTGATTAAAAATCTTCCAACAAACAAAAGCCCAGGACCAGATGGCTTCACAGGCGAATTCTATCAAACATTTAGAGAAGAGCTACCACCTATCCTTCTCAAACTCTTCCAAAATATTACAGAGGGAGGAACACTCCCCAACTCATTCTACGAGGCCACCATCACCCTGATACCAAAACCAGACAAAAATGTCACAAAGAAAGAAAACTACAGGCCAATATCACTGATGAATATAGATGCAAAAATCCTCCACAAAATACTAGCAAACAGAATCCAACAGCACATTAAAAGGATCATACACCATGATCAAGTGGGGTTTATTCCAGGAATGCAAGGATTCTTCAATATACGCAAATCAATCAACGTGATACAACATATTAACAAACTGAAGGAGAAAAACCATATTATCATCTCAATAGATGCAGAGAAAGCTTTTGACAAAATTCAACACCCATTTATGACAAAAGCCCTGCAGAAAGGCATAGAGGGAAATTTCCTCAACATAATAAAGGCCATATATGACTAACCCACAGCCAACATCGTCCTCATTGGTGAAAAACTGAAACCATTTCCACTAAGATCAGGAACAAGACAAGGTTGCCCACTCTCACCACTATTATTCAACATAGTTTTGGAAGTGTTAGCCACAGCAATCGGAGAAGAAAAAGAAATAAAAGGAATCCAAATCAGAAAAGAAGAAGTAAAGCTGTCCCTGTTTGCAGATGACATGATACTATACATAGAGAATCCTAAAGATGCTACCAGAAAACTACTAGAGCTGATCAATGAATTTGGTAAAGTAGCAGGATACAAAATTAATGCACAGAAATCTCTTGCATTTCTGTACACTAATGATGAAAAATCTGAAAATGAAATTAAGAAAACACTCCCATTTACCATTGCAACAAAAAGAATAAAATATCTAGGAATAAACCTACCTAAGGAGACAAAAGACCTGTATGCAGAAAATTGTAAGACACTGATGAAAGAAATTAAAGATGACACAAATAGATGGAGAGATATACCACGTTCTTGGATTGGAAGAATCAACATTGTGCAAATGACTCTACTGCCCAAAGCAATCTACAGATTCAATGCAGTCCCTATCAAATTACCACTGGCATTTTTCACAGAACTAGAACAAAAAATTTCACAATTTGTATGGAAACACAAAAGATCCCAAATAGCCAAAGCAATCTTGAGAACGAAAAATGGATCTGGAGGAATCAGGCTCCCTGACTTCAGACTATACTACAAAACTACAGTAATCAAGACAGTATGGTACTGGCACGAAAACAGAAATATAGATCAATGGAACAGGATAGAAAGCCCAGAGATAAACCCACACACATATGGTCACCTTATCTTTGATAAAGGAGGCAAGCATATACAGTGGAGAAAAGACAGCCTCTTCATTAAGTGGTGCTGGGAAAACTGGACAGGTACATGTAAAAGTATGAAATTAGAACACTCCCTAACACCATACACAAAAATAAACTCAAAATGGATTAAAGACCTAAATGTAAGGCCAGACACTATCTAACTCTTAGAGGAAAACATAGGCAGAACACTCTATGACATAAATCACAGCAAGATCCTTTTTGACCTAGTTCCTAGAGAAAACAAAAATAAACAAATGGGACTTAATGAAACTTAAAAGCTTTTGCACAGCAAAGGAAACCACAAACAAGATGAAAAGACAACCCTCAGAATGGGAGAAAATATTTGCAAATGAAGCAACTGACAAAGGATTAATCTCCAAAATTTACAAGCAGCTCATGCAGCTCAATAACAAAAAACCAAAAAACCCAATCCAAAAACGGGCAGAAGACCTAAATAGACATTTCTCCAAAGAAGATATTCAGATTGCCAACAAACACATGAAAGAATGCTCAACATCATTAATCATTAGAGAAATGCAAATCAAAACTACAATGATAGGGCTTCCCTGGTGGCATAGTGGTTGAGAATCTGCCTGCCAATGCAGGGGACACGGGTTCAAGCCCTGGTCTGGGAAGATCCCACATGCCATGGAGCAGCTGTGCCCGTGAGCCACAATTACTGAGCCTGCGTGTCTGAAGCCTGTGCTCTGCAACAAGAGAGGCCGCGAGAGTGAGAGGCCTGCGCACTGCAATGAAGAGTGGCCCCTGCTTGCCACAACTAGAGAAAGCCCTTGCACAGAAACGAAGACCAAACACAGCCATAACAAAAAAATTAATTAATGAATTAATAAAAAAAAATAACGCTTGCTCCTTTTCTAAAAAAAAAAAAACTACAATGATATATCATCTCACACTGGTTAGAATGGCCATCATCAAAAAATCTAGAAACAATAAATGCTGGAGAGGGTGTGGAGAAAAGGGAACACTCTTGCACTGTTGGTGGGAATGTAAATTGATACAGCCACTATGGCGAACAGTATGGAGGTTCCTTAAAATACTAAAAATAGAACTACCATACGACCCAGCAATCCCACTACTGGGCATATACCCTGAGAAAACCATAATTCAAAAAGTGTCATGTACCAAAATGTTCATTGCAGCTCTATTTACAATAGCCAGGACATGGAAGCAACCTAAGTGTCCATCATCGGATGAATGGATAAAGAAGATGTGACACATATATACAATGGAATATTACTCAGCCATAAAAATAAACGAAATTGAGTTATTTGTAGTGAGGTGGATGGAGTTAGAGCTGTCATACAGAATGAAGTAAGTCAGAAAGAGAAAAACAAATACAGTATGCTACACATATATATGGAATCTAAGGGCGAAAAAAAAAAGGTCATGAAGAACCTAGTGGTAAGACGGGAATAAAGACACAGACCTACTAGAGAAAGGACTCGAGGATATGGGGAGGGAGAAGGGTAAGCTGTGACAAAGCGAGAGAGTGGCATGGACATATATACACTACCAAACGTAAAATAGATAGCTAGTGGGAAGCAGCCGCATACCACAGGGAGATCAGCTCGGTGCTTTGTGACCACCTAGAGGGGTGGGAGGGAGGGAGATGCAAGAGGGAAGAGATATGGGAACATATGTATATGTATAACTGATTCACTTCGTTATAAAGCAGAAACTAACACGCCATTGTAAAGCAATTATACTCAAATAAAGATGTTAAAAAAAAATGTGGATACTTCAAAAGACCTCTGAGACAACATCAAGCATACTAACATTCACATTAATGGGATCTCAGAAGGACAAGAGAGAGAAAGGGGCAGAGAATATATTAGAAGAAATAATAGCTGACAACTTCCCTAATTTGGGAAAGGAAATAGATATCCAGCTCCAGCAAACAGGGAGTTCCAAATAAGGTAAACCTAAAGAGGTCCACACCAAGATAAATTATAATTAAAATCAAAGATAAAGAGGGAATCTTAAAAGCAGCAAGAAAAAAGCAACTAGTTACATACAAAGCAACTCCTATAAGACAATGAATTCACTTTTCAGTGGAAACTTTGCAGGCTAGGCAAGAGTGGCATGGTATATTCAAAGTGGTGAAAGGATAAAATCTACAACTAAGAATAATGTACCCAGAAAGCCTATCATTCAGATTTGAAGGAGAGATAAAGATTTTACAGACAAGCAAAAGCTAAAAAGTTCAGCATCACTAAACCAGCTTTACAAGAAATGTTAAAAAGATTTCTCTAGGCAGAGAAAACTACAACTAGAAATATGAAAACTACAAAAGGAAAAATCTCACTGGTAAAGGCAAAAGTATAGTAAAGGTATAGTATATCAACCATTTATTAAACTAGCAGGAAGGTTAAAAGACAAAAGTAGTAAAATCATCTATGTCCACAAATAGTTAAGGATACATGAAACAAAAATATGTAAAATATGATGTCAAAAACAGTAAGTATGGTTGGGGGGGAGCAAGAATGCAGGGTGGTTAGAATGTGTTCAAACTTAAGAGATCATCAATTTAAAATAATCCTATATGCATATTATTACCTCATGGTAACCACAAACCAAAAAGGTATATTAGATACACACACAAAAAGGAGAAAGGAATCCAAAGATAGCACTAAAGATGGGCATCAAATCACAAAGGAAGAGAGCAAAAGAAGAAAGTAACAAAAAAAGAACTATGAAAACAATCAGAAAGCAGTGAGCAAAATGGCAATAAGTACGCACCTATCAATAATTACTTTAAATGTAAATGGACTAAATGCTCCCATCAAAAGACATAGAAAGACTTAATGTATAAAAAACCAAGACCCATATCTATGCTGCCTACACGAGAATCACTTCAGATCTAAAGACACACATGACTGAAAGTGAGAGGATGGAAAATGGTACTCTATGCAAATGGAAATAAAAAGAAAGCTGGAGTAGCAATACCTATATCAGACAAAATAGACTTTAAGACAAAGGCTGAAACAAGAGACAAAGAAGAACATTATGTAATGAAAAAGGTATCAATCCAACAAGGAGATATAACAATTGTAACTATATATACCCAACATAGGAGCACCTAAATACATAAAGCAGATATTAACAAACACAAAGGGAGAAAATGACAGTAACACAATAGTAGCAAGGGACTTTAACACCCCACTTACATCAATGGACAGATCATCCAGATAGAAAAACAATAAAGAAACACTGGCCTTAAACAACACATTATACCATATGAACTTAATAGATATATATATAGAGAGAGAACATTCTATCCAAAAGCAGCAGAATCTAAATTCTTTTTAAGTGCACATGAAACACTCTCCAATATAGATCACATGCTAGGCAAGAAATCAAGTTTCAATAAATTTAAGAAGATTGAAATCATATCAAGGATCTTTTTTCAACACAACAGTATGAGACTAGAAGTAAACTATAAGAAAAAAACTGCAAGAAACAGAAACACATGGAGCTTAAACAACATGCTACTAAACAACCAGTGAATCACTGAAGAAAGGGGAAATTAAAAAATTTAAAGACCTGGTGAAAAATGAAAACGGAACGCACTGATCCAAAATCTATAGTTCATAACAACACAAGCCTATCTCAGGAAACATGAAAATTTTCAAATAAACAATCTAAACTTAAACCTAAACGAACTGGTAAAAGAACAAGCAAAACCCAAAGTTAGTAGAAGGAAAGAGATAATAAAGATCAGAGGAGAAGTAAATAAAATAGAGACTTTAAAAACAATAGAAAGGATCAATGAAACTGGCTCTTTGAAAAGATAACCAAAATTGACAAACCTTTAGCCAGACTCATTAAGAAAAAGAAAGAAACAGCACAAATAAATTAAATCGTAAATAGGCCTTTTCCACTATGTGAGGACACAGCAAGAAGATAGCTGTCTATGAACCAGGGAGAGGGCCCCCAACAAAAAATGAATCTGCCTGTGCCAAGATCATCTTGGACTTTCCAGCCTGTAGAACTGTGAAAAATAAAGGTTTGTTGTTTAATAATAATAATAATAATTTTTAAATCAGAAATAAAAGAAAAAGGGTTACAAGAGATACCAGGAATAAAGATGCAGACTTACTTGAGTACATGGGGAGGGGGAAGCGTAAGCTGGGACGAAGTGAGAGAGTGGCACGGACATGTATACACTACCAAATGTAAAATAGATAGCTAGTGAGAAACAGCCGCATAGCACAGGGAGATCAGCTCGGTGTTTTGTGACCACCTAGAGGGGTGGGATGGGGAGGGTGGGAGAGAGACTCAAGAGGGAGGGGATATAGGGATATATGTATACATATAGCTGATTCACTTTGTTATACAGCAGAAACTAACACAACATTGTAAAGCAATTATGCTCCAATAAGGTGTTAGAAAAAAAAACATCTTCCTGGATTAGGACACAGTTTTTTGAGGCTGAAGTCCAGTGTGTCCCCCTTTACCTGGCAAAGTAATAAAGCTATCCTTTTCTACTTCACCCAAAAAATAATAAAGAAAAAAAAAGAGAGAAAAAGGAACCCTCATGTGCTGTTGGTGGGAACGTGAATTGGTACAGTCACCATGGAAAACAGTAAGTTTTTTTTCTTAAAAAATTAAAAATAGAACTACTATAAGGTCAAGCAATTCTACTTCAGGTTATTTCTCCAAAGAAAATGAAAACAGTAATTCAAAAAGTTATATCCACCCCAATGTTCATTGCAGCGTTGTTTACAATAGCCAAGATACAGAAGCAACCTAAGTTCCCATCGATAGATGAATGGATAAAGAAGTGGTTTATATATATACAATGAAAATTTACTCACCCATAAAAAGGAAGGAATCTTACCATTTGCAACAAGATGGTTGGACATCGATGGTATTATGGTAAGTGAAATAAGTTAGACGGAGAAAGACAAATACCGTATGATTTCACTCAAATGTGCCATCTAAAAAACAAAACAAACCAACAAACATAACAAAAGAAACAGACTCACAGATACAGAGAACAAATTGTGGTTGCCAGGGGGAGGTGAGAATGGGTGAAATAAGTGAGTGAGATTAAGAGGGACAAACTTCCAGTTATAAAATAAATAATTCACAGGGAGATAATATACAATATAGGGAATATTGTCAATATTGTAGTGACTTTGTATGGTGACAGAAAACTAGCATTATTGTGGTGATCATTGTGTAATTTATAAAAATATGAAATTGCTATATTGAACAACTGAATCTAATATAATACTGGAAGTCAGTTATATTTCAATTAAAAAGACATGCAAATAAAACTCCAAGAAAAAAAGTGTGGGGGAAAATGGAATAAGATTGGCAAAAAAAGAAGAGAAAAAACAGAAATTCAACAGTTCTCATTTAAAGCAAATATTACCAAAGACTGTCCATCACACACTGGTATAAGTTAATTTGATTACTCAAAGTTCTTTGCCATAAGATTTGAGACAAATCTCAAATTAAAAATGATGGAGCACAGTGTATGTCAAATGGGATCCACCAGTTTTTGTGAATCCCTATGATTCCCAGTATTTGACATATACTATGCTGTCAGGATAACTGTAAACTCTGTGATGGCATTGTCCACATCTGTGTTGCTCTGTAGTATATCCCCTAACACCCAATGAATAGAAAAAAAGTGAATGAATTAATTACTTAATCATTAGAAACTAGTTCGGTTTTTGTCATAGCTCATTTTTGAGAGAAATTTTTTCTCATCAATTCTCATAGCTCATATATTTTCCTCTGCCCAGAATACTCCCACTTATTTTCAGGAAACTCTTGATCGCTAGCAAGAAAGAAATACATTGACAAGGTTTTAACAGGCACTGTGATGACAGAAAGCTATTAGACTGGGCTGTGTCTCCAAGGCCTTGTAAAAGAGCACAATTGTATCATTCCTAGACTTGATTAAGATAAAATCTAGGAGTCATCTTTAATCTCTCTTCCACAACCTCCATAATCCATTAGTAAATCCTGTGAGTTCTATCTTTAAAATTTACGTTATTTATGGTATTTCTCACTACCGACACTGTGCCTACCCTAGCTTAAGGCACCACCTTCTTTGATCCAGACTACAGTGACACTATCCCTGCTTGCACTTTTTTCCCTTGCAGTTTTTTCTCCACATAGTAGCCAAGGTGACCTGAAAATTAAAAAATAAAAAATCAGATCATATCACCTAGAACCCCCCCAATGGCTTACTAATATTTTTAAAACAAAATCCATATCCTTACTCTAAATGGTCATTCACTCGCCGCCTCACAGACCCCTCCTCTCCTTTACCTGGTTTCAAGTTCTAGAACACACCAAGAGCATTCCCACCTCAGTCCCATTGCCCTGGTCATTTTCTCAACCTGTAATCATTTTTATTAACTTTTTGTTTGTTTGTTTGTTTCTATTTTTTCACATCATTCAGGTCTCTGCTCAAAGTTTGCCTGTACAAAAGGTTTTCTCCAGCACCCTACCTAAAATAATGTTCCCCTCCCTCCCCCAAGTCACTTTGTCTTTTTCATATAGATAGACTCTATCTAAAATTACATATTTATTTATTGGTGTACTGGTTTATGATTTGTGTCCACAGTAGAATGCAGCTCCATGAGGACACAGTCTTTGTCACACTTTTCTTCTAGTTTTACTGAAATATAATTGAAATATAATTGTATATTTATACAGCACTGTATAAATCTAAGGTGTACAGTATAATGATTTGCTTTACATACGTTGGGAAATGATTACCACAATCAATTTAGTTAACATACACTATCTCATATAGATACAAAAAATATATATATATACCAGAAAAGGAAAATAATGGTTTTTATCCTTGTGATGAGCATTCTTAGGATCTACTCTCTTAACGACTTTCAAATATACCACAATACAGCAGTGTTAACTATAGTCATCTTGTTGCACATTAAATCCCTAGTACTTATTTCTCTTAAAACTGGAAGTTTGTACCTTTTGACCACCTTCCTCCAATTCCCCCCTTCTCCCACCCCATGCCTCTGGTAACCACAAATCTGAGTTACCTTTGCCTCTCTTGTTCACTGTTGTGTACCAGTGCCCTGAATAGCACCTACGAAAGGGCAAGTTCCCTATAAGCATCTGTTGAATAAATAAAATATCAAACAAAAACTGGGCCTAAATTCAACTTGAAAGTAGAAGAAATTCGCCTTGCCAGCTGCCCTTTTTCGGCCCTAAATTCCTGTTAGTGGATTACTACTCACCCCGACGTATACACACATGCTCAAACTAGCGTGCTGCTGTTTTCCTTACATTTCCACAGTGAAAGAATGTAGTTCTATCATGTGTTCACAGTGTGATATAAATGACTGGAAATAACTTTAAGAGTTATGGCTTTCCAGCTTACTCATACTTTATCAATGATCTTAAACTAAGAAGAGTAAACACTTAAAATTTAGCATTTAATCAATATAGCATTATTTGTCATTGCAAAATATTGAAAACAATTTAAATGTCCATATATAGTAGATTGGCTGAATAAACTATTGCTCATACACACTATGAAGTATCATGCAACTATTAAAATAAGAGAGAGTGAGAAAGACCTGCGTGAACTGACTAAGAGTGATTTCTAGGATATATTGTTAAAAAAAAATAAGTGCAAAAGAGTATATAAAGAATATGCTACCTTTTGTTTAAGGAAGAAAAGAGAATTTTTATAAAACTGTAACTTTATTTTTGCAAACAAACAAATAAATCAGAAACTAATGAAACTGACTTTTTACAAGGAGTAGTTGGGAACGGGGTGAAAGAGATAGCAAAGGGTACTCTGAGTATCTGTTCTGTATAGGTTTGACTTTTGGAACCATTTTAATGTTTTACATGTTAAAAATTTTAAATTAAATCAACAAGGAAGGGGGGGAAGGGGACAATGTCAAACTATGTACAAACAGAACAAAGGAACCTAAGTACCTTCCAAAGAAATAACATAACTACTTTGAAGAAGAAAAAAAAAAAAAAAAAAGAAACCAAAAAAGACAGAAAGGTACAAGATTAGTCTAAAAAATCTTGTTATACCGAAATGTGAGGAAGTGCTCCAAAGAAAGATGGAGCATGTCAAAGGGATATGAGAGTCAGTTTTAAGGGGCTCCCACCAATCTAATCTGGGACAATTTTAGATCAAAATAAATAATGACAATATAGATTGTAACCTATCAAATAAAGTGAGAATCCATTAGTTCATACTGATCATGAATAAAGGGGAAGGGAAGGGAAAGGTCTTCCTTACAATAGAATGCCAAATAATAAATGAAGAAGGAATAAGAGAATTTTAAAAATCATTATTTTGCAACTGTCATGATAATTTATTCAGGCAAGAATCATCAATGTGTTGTAAAACAATTAGATGAAAGTTTGAAGAGGAACAAGATATTTATATTGTTTTAAAGTATGTCTCTGTAGATTACTTATTAGTCACAAAGCGAAAAATGATAACTTCAGAGTAGAGAAACCTGGCAGACAACACCTTAACCAAAAGATCAAAGCATCATCAGTAATGGGACAAATTGCCATTCTATGCCTTCTGATATGATGTACTGAGAAGGTCATAATATCATATACGAGGTATTTCTCCAAAAATACATAATCTGAATCTCATAACGAGTACATATCAGTCAAATCCAACCTAAAATACATTCCATATTGATGACTGGCTTATTCTCTTCCAAAAGATCACAGAAGACAGGGAAAAGCTGAGAAGCTGTGTCAGGACGGTTTAGGGTTTCCAGTTTTAAGGAGAAAGAGATGCAACTAAATGTAATTCAGGTTGCTGTGTTAGATGCTGGACTGGAGAAAAGAAAGTATGAAGAGAACATCTGGGGAACAGTTGGCAAAATTTAAATATGGAGTGCATGCAACAGGCATGGGTTTGATCCCTGGTCAGGGAACTAAGATCCCACATGCCATGAGGCAAGGCCAAAAAAAAAGAAAATTGTGAACATGTGTTAAAAAAGTATGGAGTGCAATTTAAATAATACTATTGTATCAATGTTAAATTTCCTGAGGTTGACCACAATTCTGTGGTTATATAACAGAATATCCCTTCACCTCACACCTGTTAGAATGACCATCATTAAAAAGACAAGAGATAGCAAATGCTGGCCAGGATGTGGAGGAAAGGGAACACTTGTGCACTGTTGGTGGAATTGTAATTTGGTGCAGCTACTATGGAAAACAGTATAGAGGATCCTCAAAAAATTGAAAATAGAACTACCACATGATCCAGCAATTCAACTTCTGGGAATACATCCAAAGGAAAAACACTAACTCAAAAAGATATCTGCACCCCCATGTTCATAGCAGCATTATTTACAATAGCCAAGACATGGAAACAGACCTCAGTGTCCATTGATGGGTGACTGGATAAAGAAGACATGATATATAATGGAATATTATTTGGTCATAAAAAACAAGGAAATCTTGCCATCTGTGACAATGTGGATGGGCCTTGAAGGCATTATACGAAGTGAAATAAGTCAGACAGAGAATGATAAATACTGTATGATCTCACTTATATGTGGAATCTTAAAAAAGAAAAAACTCATGGAAAATGAGATCAGATTTGTGGTTACCAGAGGCAGAGAGTATGAGGAAGAGGAATTGGAGGAAGGTGGTCAAAAGGTACAACCTTCCAGTTATAAAATGAGTAAGTGCAAGGGACGTAACGTACAACATGATAGCTGTAGTTATCAGTGCTATATGATATATGTGAAAGTTGTTAAGACCGTAAATCCTAAGAGTTCTCATCACAAGAAGAATTTTTTTTCCTTTTTTATTTTCTTCTTTCTTTTTATTGTATCTATATGAGAAGATTGATGTTAGCTGAACATAGTGTGGTAATTATTTCACAATATATATAAATCAAACCATAATGCTGTACACCTTAAATTTATATGGTGATGTATGTCAATTATTTTTCAATAAAACTGGAAAAAATCTTTAAAAAGATAGAAACTTTTCTGAGGACCTTCTAGTTAAAGCATTTAGGGTCATGAAGTAAGCAAGTACCTCAAATGGTCCTGGTTAAAAAAAAAATTAGATAGATGGTGGATAGATAGATCAAATGTGGCAAAATGTCAATAACTGCTGAATCTGAGTGAAGTGTATACAAAAGTCTTTTTTAAATACTTTTCCTGCAACTCTTATATAAGATGAAATTTATTTCAAATAAAGTTAATTATTTCAAAATAGATACTTTTTAAAAATCAGCATTTCAAATGTTATATGGTGAGGTAGAACTCTGATGCATTTGATGGCTATTGGCAGAGTGCAATATATATTGATAGAGTACTAATTAACTCTTTTATGCATTCATTCCATATTCTATTGCAGGGAGACAGACAATAAACTAAAAATAAATAAATAAATATAAAAATGACCAAAATTACCAGTTTAATGGAGAAAAATAATGAAGGGATGAGAGAAAGTTGAGGGTGGTTATATTTTAAACAGGGTAGTCAGAGTAGACCTCACTCCTAAGGTCTTTTATAAAGATCTGAAGAAGTTGAGGAAGTAGGGGAGGTCCTTGTGCCAGAGGAGAACATTACAGGAAGAGAAAAATCAGTGAAATTCTGGTAAATGTTTAACAGTGTCTCCATGGAATGAAGCAACCTGATTTTTAAAGATTGCCAATTTCCTTGGTGTAAATACTCCCACTCTGGCTGATTTCCAGCTACCACTGATTTAATAACTGCCTAGCACAGTTCCCGACAATTTGACAAGTGACTCACAAGCCAATAGCAGCTTACCCCAAAACACCATTGAGAAAGTAAATAGCAGGTGTAGAAGCCTTGTGGCAGGAGATCGTGCTATATGCATCCTTGCTTGAAGCCAATGCAAGTGGAGCAGGAGCGAGCCAAGGGCAGCATTAGGGGTAGGTTTAGAAAAGAAACTAGAGACTTGATTGTGTAGAGCCCTTTAGGCCTGGTGAGGACTTTCATTCAAAGTGAGCTGAGGATTTTGATCAGGGAAGTGATATGGCTGACATTTACTTTGACAAGATCACTGGGGCTGCTATCAAAGAAACAGACAGTAGGCAAGGGGGAGTGGAAACAGAGAAACAGAACTCTATTAAATTAACAGAAGAGAAAGATGCTAGTGCCTAGGACCAGGGTCCTAACAGTGGAAGTAGCAAGGAGTCAGGAAAATTAGGATATATTTTGAAGTTAGAGCTCACAGAATCTGTTGGTGGATTGGATGGGGGGTTATGAGGGAAAGAGAGGGGTCAAAGATGACTGCTAGGTTTTTTAACTGATTTGCCAAAAGGATGGAGTTGGCATTTATAGAGAAAAGAAAGACTGTGAGAGGTACAAGTTTGAGGGAGTTCAATTTTACACACCTTAAATTTGAGATCCAAATGAAGTCCAGTAAACAACATCAGAATCTGTATCTCAGAGTAGCAGTAGGTTAGGAGTCAGCACAAATCCAGAGGCGGTTCTCACTGGTTCTGAGCTCATCAAACCCACTGATACCATTGACTTCTCTATTCTCTTTCTTCCTATTCTATGGAGTTCTGCAAATTCCCGTAGGTGGTTTATAAATGGAAACTAATGCAACCAACTTGTTCTAAACACACATACAAAAATAGAAGGTCTAAAATGGATGTGCCCCCTTACACAAACTAATTTTCTGAGGAAATCAGAGAGAAAATATTTGAGCTATTTACATTTTCTGCCATCCAAAACTGAGTAGTACGGAGGGTATAGATGTCAGCTAAAAATCAACTACCACAACTAGAAAATTATTTTTCTTTCACTGGTACTCTAAACATTGTTTTGAAAATTTTCGGTTGTAAATAGCATTGTGTTTTCATTATTTTTTTGAAAATCAGTGAATACGGTGAAAGTACAAGTGGCAAAATATGTACATATTAGGGTCAAGTGCATAGACATTTTATAAAGGAATTGATGAATATATGTTTTAAAACAATTTTTTTCCTCCGTTGGAAGTTTAAAAGAGAAAAAAGTTACTTCCCCAGCTAGAAGGCTTGAGAGATGATCAGCTGTGACTAGAGAGGAAAGAACGCCAAGTTTCCAGTGTGCGCATGCACGTTTCTTTTGCTCATAATTAATAGCCCCGTGCTTGCTAAGTTTTTGGAAAGCAGCTCAAAGCCTACCCAGGTAATGCCTTCTGACAACGTTTTAAAGATCAGTTATGTCATATGGCTGCCTTTTAGAAAAAAAAGTCATAATGCATAGCTGTGCCATATGGCATCTCTGAAGAATCAGCCGGCTTGGACAGACATTCATTGGATAAGGTCCCACAGCACTTGGGAAAGAATGTAGTCCTGTTGCCAAAATGTGGCCTTTGTTAATCTCCTAACTATTATTGTGCAGAAACTAATTCATCTGTATTAATTATAAACAAATTTTAATTACTTCAGTAAAAGCCCATTATACCGATATCTGATGCCAAACAAACTGTATTAACTCTTTGTAAGTCTCCAAAGCAAACACTAGGTGTTGGAATGTAGGTGTTTTATATGAGGTGGGAATTTCTCTAGCCGAGTGTAAAAATGCTGTTCTGACATTTAGTTTTCCAGTTCTTTTAAGAGATCCCGTGATGCTTTTGCTTTTCACAGGCGATACCAAAAGGCAGCTGATGCATATAAATTGTGAAAGGCAAATTATTCTTAATGAGAGTATTTAACTGCACTTCGTATTCTTTTGCTTAAGATTTAAAAGTGGTTTTTTTTTGTTTTTAAGGGCACTCCTCACTGTAAAGCAATGATTTGCAGTGACACAAAACAACCTGAGAAAATGTGACCTCTTCTGATAAAGCATTCATCAACCAGTCATCTGAGATAGCCCTCTGGACAATTTGAGACCAAATGTATACTGTGTGTCAAAGTATAATATCCTTAAGAAACATGAAAAATCAAATCACTAGTGTGTTTTATGGCAGCAGCTTGGCCAAGAAAGCTGGCTGGTCTTTCCCGCACGGAAACGATCTGGTTTGCAGATAACACATGGTGGTTACAGTGTGCACAGCAGCTGGGGTTGGACAGGAGCCAGCTACCGGGCTCATCTGTTTGCAGCAGCGTTGGAATCATCTTTGAATTCAGTTTCACTAATGTGTAGTTTTATTTTATTAGGCCAACCATCAAAAGTTTCTCTTCCTCTTGGAAATCATTCCTTTTGGAATTCATATCACTCCTTGGACCTAAAAAGTTAAACAGTTTTAAACAAATAGAACCACATCCTGCCTTCTTTCTCCATTAGACTTTGAAGTTTCTCATGTAAACCTCACATTATTTTCCCTCTTTTTATACAACAGAATAATTTATTTTTGTAATCATAATGGGTAAATTCTAGAAAGCACTCTCCTCTCTAAATTTTCATTGGTGGACACATGGCAAATAGCTTCAAACTATGTCACAAATATAATATGGTTGTAGAACTGGCTGAAGATATAGAAATGGATGAACATTTAAGTGAAACCAGTTATCTCAAAAGTTGGGATTTGTGTATGTGTCTGCAAATTAGATACATTACGTAATTGAAAGTTTGTCAAGATTTTTCTTCTACTCCAAAGGCCATAATTATAAATATCTGTCATATCCATGTGAAATGTTTATGTCACCTATAGTTTAAGGTCATAGAAATTTGAATTTTTGATCTGAAAAGCACCATAGAAGTTTTTTTGGGCTATCTCCTTCATGTTGCAGACGAGGAAACTAAGGCACAGAGTAAAATGGTCCAAGGTCACAAAGCTAGATAATGGCCAAGTGGGAACATATTTTTCCATCTCCCCATCACATATTATTTCTGTTATACTATACTATCTCATTTCAGTTATTATTGATCAACAGAGAATAAATTTACTTTAAGCAATAAAAACAAAGTAAAATAATGACCATAAACTGAAGAGATTCAACAGATGTAAGTAAGTTACCTATTTTTTCAGCCACTATGGAGATTGATTTCATCCATTTGGCCACATTAGCCACACCAGGCTACATAATACCTGGTTGGGAGGGCGTGGATGAAGTTTGGGAGTGAAAGGAGAAGGGCAAGGTTTTATGTGTCCTGGGGCATAGGACTCTCCAATAACTTTATCATTAGGTCAGAATTATTTTGTTTCTCCTTAAGTTTGAATAAAAAGAAAATTTCAAGCTAAAATATATACTTGGAAGTTATTAACCCCAACACCATCATTATCATAATTACTAAAATAGAAGATTCCTGGATTAGGATGTATAAATAAAAGACAATTAAATTCCAGAGAATATATGTGCTCTGGCTACAGATCTTGTTCCAGGTCATGGCACTCACCGAGTCCTGCTGGAGGATAAGCAGGACCTGACACCTGAGGATTTTGTCACCTATCCATCAATAATTGGGGTAACTTAGCCAGGGGATTCATTTACTCAAAGCAAATGTCCAACCACCCCACCTCCTTGAGTCAGATAACCAAAAACTAAGCCCACTTGTAGAAATCATAAAAATAATTTTAAGCACTCATTTCTAAATGGCATCTTTTAATCGAAGTCTCAAAGGGATTTATAAATATCCTCTCTCCTAATCTTTTTAGTACCTCTGCCTAATTAAAAACAGAGATGATAAAGGTAAAATACTGATCCTCGTATTCTGAATACCAAAGCAATGAAATTACATTAATTCTGAACAACACATAGCCTGTGAGTTTCTGTACCTGAGATGGCTGGCTGACTTACTCAAAATGTCACATGCTATCTCTTTAAAAGGTTCTTCCTCTTTTTCCAAACCTCAGGGAGGGTTTCTGTCTGCTTTGTGGGACATAGTATTGAGGAACAATGACCTGAGGTGGGAATGAGGGTGAGAATGAGGTAGGCAGGGAAGGGCGAGGGCAGGATATAAAATATATAATATGTACATATAATGTATTTTATATATTATATACTATTTTAATATATTGTATGAATATTATTATAATATGATAAATATATTATTATACATAGATTTTATATGTATTTATAGATAGATAGATAGATAGATAATAGATAGATAATCTTTCTCTTTCTTTCTTTTTCAGTTTGTATCTGAGTTGATCTACTTAGGAGGCACTTTTGACTCCAAGAAACCAAGAGGAGCCATTGCAGTCTCTAAGGAGTAAAAGGAAAGAGTCAGCAATATACTATGGCACTAATTTAAATGACTTACTTCTGTTTTGTAGAACTGACTTTGGCTTCAGGCTTAAGGGGTGAGTGTTAAATGATCTAATTCATGGGGAGGAAGCTCCCCAAGGGACTAGCAATAAAGTCTCTAAGGTCCTAATCATGACTGTAAGCAGCTAAAGATGCAGAGGGTATGTCAACTTCGCCACTATTAACATTTTGAGTTAAATAATTCTTTGTTATGAGGGGCTGTCCTGTGGATTGTAGGATGTTTAGCAGCATACCTGGCCTCTACTCACTTAATAGAGTGAGACCACCACTCTCTGTCTTGACCCTCCCCATTGCTTTCAGTGACGATCCCTTGTTCTCTCACTCCACTTTGCTTCACAATAAAGAGTCAGTGGGTAGTCACCATCATTTCTCAGAGTTTACTAGCCACTTGACATGCATAATTTTTTTTTAATGATTGACCCATCCACTGGGCCTTTTTCACAGAAGAGGCTGTTGCCTGTGGGGGAGGGTAGGGAAGAGAATGGAAAAGGGAAAAGAACATATTAAAAGATTATCCTATGCTCACAGTAAAATAGTTCATATTCCAAATAGAAAATCAAGGACATGATATGAATGAAGACAGAGAATCTCAGATCTGGAAACGACTGAGAGGGCATGTGCACGGAGATGGCAGACTGCCTCTCAACTGGAAGGTAAACAGCAGACATGCAGGAGCAAAGACCAAAGATAGAACACCTGCCAAAAGCAGGCCCCTCAAATTTCATTCAGTCTCCACTGAAAAATATCCTTTCCATCACATAGGAAACGTGTTCATTTTAATCAACTGACATCTGAATTGTGTAAACCAAGTTAATAGAAAAATGTGACTTACGCCTTGAGAATAAATTTTGTCTCATTTCACATGCTCTATACAATATCCCCTTCCCCCACTTACCATATCCCTCCTTTTGGGTCTGTCCCACATGGTGTCTTACAATTGGGCCTTGGAAAGTTGAGAGTTACAGCCAAAAGCCGCAAGAAAATGCCATGAAACTGGCAGTGTTCATTGTGGAAGGCGCCAGAGCATCTGCTTTCGAGCAAGGCTATGAAACCAAGCCATGGGGGAAGAAAGGCTATTAGGCCACAAGCAGCCAAGGGGGAAAAGCTACAGGAACCCAGATTAAAAGTCTGAAAAGATTTGGAACCCTCAGTAAACGATCAGTGGAAAAGGATAGTTTCGCTGGGGTTGGCATATGGAACCACTTGAGGGGTACTGGTAGTCAACCTAATAAAATCCTACACAGAGCTTGGGGTAAGGATGGCTAGAAACAGGTAAAGCAGGGGGCCTGAAACACCTGCCCAGGAACAATGGCAAGAGTGAACAGAGGTGGCCAGAGTCAGCAGAGTGGACAGATCTGTTATAAATGTGGAGATTGTATGAAATGGATCCTGCATAAATTGTCCCAGGTGCCAGTTTTTATAAGATAGAGCTTTTTCTTCATGCCAAACCATTTCCTGAAATGTCCTCGGGATCCTGCAGTAGGTCATTCTCAAAGGTCTGCTCTGCCTGTTTCTTCTGAACGACCTTCCTCTTTGTACTCAAACGTTTTCCCCCCAAATCATAAAGTACTTTCAATACAACTACTCAGTAATCCTAAAAGCAGTTTTGCCTTGTTCTGAAATGGTTTTCAAAGGCCACATTCACATTTCTTTTCCCTCATGTTTAATGAAAGCAGAGCCTCCCAGATCCAGTAGATGCAAAAGAAATGAAGTAATTACTGGTTCCACTTGCTTTCTGCCTGTTGCTGGTCATGTCACCTTTATTGACCTGTAACTGGAGTACAAATGGCTAATGTTCTCTAAATCTTGATTTCTGTTGACTCTCACTCTTCTCCTATCCCCACTCGCTGATTTTCTGATGCTATAAACTGATGGAGTACAAAGAAAGTCTACAATTCCTAATTTGCAGGACTATAATTGTTCTGTCTGCCTCCACCACCACTTAACAATGCCTTGCTTATGTGAACTCCACTTCCCAATTCAACAAAATGCAACAAATAGTTACTGGCTCTCAGAGTTGTGTCTCAGATTCCTATGACCCCTTTGTCCTGCCCAGTTTTGGGGGGACTTCCTATTTCTAAATGAATGCAGAAAGATGGCAGTGGTAGTGGAAACTAGTACTGCAGTCTTCTCAATGGTAATACTCGTGCAAGAGAGGATGGCTGTCCTATACCGTAGTCGTATACATCATGGATCTTTGAGACTGGGACAAGTATAGGGTGTGGTAAGTAATGACTTCCTAGCTGCATACAGGTTGTTTTCTAGCTATGCCTGTGTTGAAGGGAGAGTAAGTCTCCCTCTACCACCACTGCCCCCCTTGGTGTTATAACTTTTATTGCTTTCTACTAGTTAGCAAAGGCTAGATTGAGGTTGCTATTCAGCTACTGTTTTTTTAATTAATTAATTCATTCATTCATTTATTTTGGCTGTGTTGGGTCTTCGCTGCTGTGTGTGGGCTTTCTCTAGTTGCAGCGAGCAGGGGCTACTCTTCATTGTGGTGCATGGGCTTCTCGTTGCAGTGGCTTCTCTTGTTGCAGAGCACGGGCTCTAGGCGTGCTGGCTTCAGTAGTTGTGGCACATGGGCTTCAGTAGTTGTGGCTCACGGTCTTAATTGCTCTGCGGCGTGTGGGATCTTCCCCGACTAGTGCTCGAACCCATGTTCCCTGCATTGGCAGGCGGATTCTTAACCACTGAGGTACCAGGGAAGTCCTCAGCTACTGTTTTAAAGTGACAGTCTCTGTGATACATATTTTAAATATGTTGCTGCCTTTGATATGTTTAACAACCTGAGCAGGCAGGCATGATTACCTTTGTTATAGTTTTGGGGACCTAGGGTCCATATCCTTTTCTTTTGCTAATAGCATTCTGATTTCCTTCGGTCTCCCATTGGGTGCAGTCTCGGATTGGACATATGCTTTAATCAAAGTGCTCTGCTTTACCCCAGTCAAGAGATAGACATGCAACCCAAGCTGCCCCTATTTATTCTTCAGGGCTTGAATTTGAGTGGAGCGATGTAAAGATAGAAAAAACATGTGGAGCTTGTTCTCTACAGCCATGGTGCCCTGAGGAGACTCTCAACTGAGTCCTGCTGTCTGTCCCTCAAATACTAACTGCATACCTGTCATTTTTTTGAGAGTGGTTCTCCAACCCTCCGTTCAATTCTTTGAGACATTTTATTACCTTCTAAAAAGTAAATTTCTCAAAATAGAGTCAGGAACCAGGCCTGGTTTATTTCTTTCCAATATACTATGTTGGTTACTTTTTTATATTAAAATAGAAATAGGTCACCGAAATTATTTAGTTAATCTGGTTATAATCTAACTTTTATGAGTAGAGTTTGTTTCAAAAATTCTTAAATCTGCAAGCATCCCACCAACTCCCTGATTATTAATTCTCTTATTGCCCAGAGGTGAGCTTTCTCCCTGATTTGGTCTTCTTTTTAACAGGAGAAAAGGAAAGTAACAAAGTATTATTTGGCCCAAAACCAAATAATATCACCAACAGAACTAAATAATTGAGAAACAATAACCATCCATTCAGTGACTCTAAAAGAGAACATAACACACTGTAATTCATGAGAGAGAAAAAAATACATGTTTTAAATTTCTCTAATAATGCTTGAAGAAAGATATCTACTCTTTTTCAGGAGAGTTTGAACCTTCCCTTTAAGAGGATATTAAGTGGATATGTGAGATTATGGATAAATCATCAATTTATTTACTTCTTCACAAAAATTGGTGTATAAGCCATGTCATTTCCTTTTTAAATTTCAAGCATTTACTAAAGATAGTCACAAATATAAGACAATTTTTAAAATTCAGAAGCTGAGAAGTTCTTCCTGGCCACCTAAGTTAGATAGAGCTCAAATTTCAGAAGCCACTCTGTCTCAGCTTTTCCTTGTTTCTGGTCATGAACAGCAAGGCCTAAAATCAAGCGCAAAATCTCAACTGAACAGACATTTGACTGAGAAAATGTACTTTGGTGTTGTTATTTCTATTTAGTATTTCATTTATCAATTTATTCAGGAAATATTTGTTTTTCCTCCCTAAAAAATTAACACTTAATCATTAGTTGCCTTGGAAGGCAAATTCCACAGAGTAAGTGTTTTCTGCCATATTATGTAATTGCTATTGTGCTTAGATTTTTAAAATTATTTTTCTCCTTTTCTGAGAAATAATGTGTCACCACGTGTAGGCAATTTGGGGATGATATCTTACCACTAATGAAACTAATAAGGTACATTTAACATTTGCATACATTATCACATTTGATTTTGATGATAATAACTATAAAGAGTAAGCAAAGTGAGTAGAAGCTATTCCCACTTTATATATGAAAAACTGAGGTTAAAATTAAATGACTTGTGCAAGGTCACAGAAACAATAGAAGCGCCAGACCTCAAGCTCACCCTCACTGTGGTACCAAGATTGTTTCAACTGCATCACTGCATCAGGGGTTAGCAAGCATTTTCTGTAAAGGGTCAGATATAAATATTTTAGACCTTGAGACCTGTATGCTCTGTTACAACTATTCAACTCTGTAGCAAGAAAGTGGGCATAGACAATATGTAAATTAGTGAGCATGGCTATGGTCCAGTAAAACTTTATTTACAAAAACAAGTGCAGGCTATAGTTGACCAACTCCTGAACTACATCCTAACTGCATTTAAATCTAGATTTAACTAAAACTCACAAATTGCTTAACTTATATGGAGCATTGTTATCGGTTACTTTTATCCTAAATGCAATGTCTCTGCTCTCTTGAATGACCAGGCACAGGAGTAGAGTTAGGAAGCAGACAAAGTAATGAATGGCCTCATGTGGACCCTCATTAGGCTTTCTGGGGAACCACCACTGTAACTGCACTGGTAGGACAGTCTTCAGTTATTTTTTTTAATGCTAACTTCTTTCTATTGAGGTATAGTTGATTTACGATATTATTTACAATAGTATACTGGTTTGAGGCATGTAACATAGTGATTCAAAATTCTTATAGATTATATTCCATTTAAAGTTATTATAAAAATATTGGCTATATTCTCTGTGCTGTACAGTATATTCTTATAGTTTATTTATTTTATACATTAGTAGCTTGTACCTCTCAATTCCCTACTTGTATTTTGCTGCTGGGACAGCCTTCAGTTTAAAACAGTGGTTCTTACTTTTTTGGGTCACAGACCTCTATGAGAATCTAAAGATGATCATAGCCTCTCTCCTCAGAAAAATACACTAACACTTACACACCCCAAATATGGTACACAAATTCTAGGAGTTCATGGACTTTAAGCCCATTCAAGGATATTCTAGGTGTCAATGGGCCCTAGTTTAAGAGTTCCAAGGTAAAAACTGCAGTTTGTTTTTGCTGTTGAGTTGTGGTTCTACTCCAGTGAATAGTTTTCAAGAAAAAATAAATTATTTGGCATGAATCTATTTTAATCATAATTCCTGTGTGCGTGTAGAAGGAGGAGAGGTATTAACAAATGTGTAGGCAATAGATCTTGATAATTTGGCATCCAAAGTTCCTCATACTTATCGTGATTTTTCTTCCTGTCTGTGATTGTGACTAAAAATAATTCTCCCTGGCCATGTGCACACACCCCAAAATGTATGCCTGACAAGGATTTCCTTTGGTTTGTTGCTGAGACTCTTAGTTATAGATAATAATAATGCAGGTGGTAGTGATGAAGATAACAATGTGGTTGTTAAGTGCAAGGACTCGAGTTAGACTGAGTTCAAATTTCAGCTCTCTTACTACCCATGGGAATTTGAGCAAGTCAGGGAAACACTTTGAACCTTAGTTCCTCATCTGTTAAGTGAGGATGGTAGTTGCCATCTTATATCTAGTGCTTACCATGTAGCAGGCTCTATACTGAGCACTTTTAAAATTATCTCCTATAAACATCACACCTGCCTTATAGGGGCTATCCCCACTGCACAGATGAGGAAACTAAGGCACAGAGCATTAAATTATTGCCCAGGGTCATAAAACTACCAACTGATAGAGCTGGGTGGTCTAGAACTAGGGCTCTGCTCTTAATTACCACAGTTCAATAACTCTCTGACCTTATACCTTGTTGTAAAGATTAATTAGATAATATACAGAAGTGTCTATCACAGTACCTGGTACAAATTAAGACATACTGTGTCCATGTAGATATTTGCAGTCTGTCTGATTCAGTGTGTCCAGCAGCTGTGTTCCGCAGAATCACCTCATTCAGGTTGCTGAGTTTCAGATTAGCCTGGTAGCTGCTAAAGTTTTCCAGGAAACACGTCTAGTCGGCATCATTTAAAGGCTAAAATAATCAGTGGCATTTTTGGCCTAAAAGTGTCATTTCAAAGGATCCAAGACAACAACAGCAAGAAACACACATTAACAACTAAAGGAAACTCCCAAAGGAGAGTCCTGTTTTTGGTTGCTGGAGCGGTGACTCACATTGAATAGAACTGTTTCTGCAGTTTGCTGATTGCCAAAAAGCAGCTAGCCCTGTCATGAAAAGTGGGCACAAGAGGCATTTTAGCAGACTCGTGTTAACCATGAAGCCTATTCATTTCCCTGCCCAGCGAGTCATTACACTCAGCTTTGAAGGTGGGCAGAAAGCCCATGGCATAGCACTAAGACCATGGGAAATAGAATAAATGAACATATTTTCCCCTGATTATTGGTTTAAAGGTAGTCTGGTATGGTTTTTGTTTCTTTGGTCTGTTTTAGAGTAATTCTCCATTTCAAATATTAGCTTTTGCTAATACCTGACAAATAATAGCTGACCAAACCAAACCAAAAAACAATCAGAAGCCAAAAACTGAGGCCAGTATTCTGTGTAGAGAAAAATCATTGGGTTTATCCTCTAAGATGTTTCACAAGGATGTAATTACTAATCCACCCTCGTTATCTCAGAATCCATCAAACTACACCGTAAATCTAAAATGCTGCATAGAGCAGATGGCAGACTGCAGAAGCATGAAGAACTACAATCCTGCAGCCTGTGGAAAAAAAACACATTCACAGAAAAATAGACAAGATGAAAAGGCAGAGGGCTATGTACCAGGTGAAGGAACAAGCTAAAACCCCAGAAAAACAATTAAATGAAGAGGAGATAGGCACCCTTCCAGAAAAAGAATTCAGAATAATGATAGTGAAGATGATCCAGGACCTCAGAAAAAGAATGGAGGCAAAGATTGAGAAGATGTAAGAAATGTTTAACAAAGACCTAGAAGAATTAAAGAATAAACACCTAGAAGAATTAAAGAACAAACAAACAGAGATGAACAATACAATAACTGAAATGAAAAATACACTAGAAGGAATCAATAGCAGAATAACTGAGGCAGAAGAACAGATAAGTGACCTGGAAGACAAAATGGTGGAATTCACTGTTACAGAACAGAATAAAGAAAAAAGAATGAAAAGAAATGAAGACAGCCTAAGAGACCTCTGGGACAACGCTAAACACAACAACATTTGCATTATAGGAGTCCCAGAGGAGAAGAGAGAGAGAAAGGACCAGAGAAAATATTTGAAGAGATTATAGTCAAAAACTTCCCTAACATGGGAAAGGAAACACCACTCAAGTCCAGGAAGTGCAGAGAGTCCCATACAGGATAAACCCAAGGAGAAACACATTGAGACACATAGTAATCAAATTGACAAAAATTAAAGACAAAGAAAAATTATTGAAAGCAGCAAGGGAAAAACGACAAATAACATACAAGGGAACTCCCATAAGGTTAACAGCTGATTTCTCAGCAGATACTCTACAAGCCAGAAGGGAGTGGCATGATATATTTAAAGTGAAGAAAGGGAAGAACCTACAGCCAAGATTACTCTAGCTGGCAAGGATCTCATTCAGATTTGATGGAGAAATCAAAAGCTTTACAGACAAACAAAAGCTAAGAGAATTCAGCACCACCAAACCAGCTCTACAACAAATGCTAAAGGAACTTCTCTAAGTGGGAAACACAAGAGAAGAAAAGGACCTACAAAAACAAACCCAAAACAATTAAGAAAATGCTAATAGGAACATACATATGGATAATTATCTTAAACATGAATGCATTAAATGCTCCAAGCAAAAGACACAGGCGTGGTGAATGGATACAAAAACAAGACCCATATATATGTTGTCTACAAGAGACCCAATTCAGATGTAGGGATATATACAGACTGAAAGTGAGGGATGGAAAAAGACATTCCATGCAAATGGAAATCAAAAGAAAGCTGGAGTAGCAATTCTCATATCAGATAAAATAGACTTTAAAATAAAGAATGTTATAAGAAACAAGGAAGGACACTACATAATGATCAAGGGATGAATCCAAGAAGAAGATATAACAATTATAAATATATGTGCACCCAAAATAGGAGCTCCTCAATACATAAGGCAACTGCTAACAGCTATAAAAGAGGAAATTGACAGTAATACAGTAATAGTGGGGGACTATAACACCTCACTTACACCAATGAACAGATCATCCAAACAGAAAATTGATAAGGAAACACAAGCTTTAAATGACACAATAGGCCAGTTAGATTTAATTGATATTTATAGGACATTCCATCCAAAAACAGCAGATTACACTTTCTTCTCAAGTGTGCATGGAACATTCTCCAGGATAGATCACATCTTGGGTCACAAATCAAGCCTCAGTAAATTTAAGAAAATTGAAATTATATCAGGCATCTTTTCTGACCACAACATTTTGAGATTAGAAATCAATTACAGGGAAAAAACTGTAAAAAACACAAACACATGGAGGCTAAACAATACGTTACTATATGACCAAGAGATCACTGAAGAAATCAAAGAGGAAATCAAAAAATACATAGACACAAATGACAATGGAAACACGATGACCCAAAACCTATGGGATATAGCAAAAGCAGTTCTAAGAGGGAAGTTTATAGCAATACAAGCCTACCTCAAGAAACAAGAAAAATCTCAAATAAAAAATCTAACCTTACACCTAAAGGAACTGGAGAAAGAAGAACAAACAAAACCCAAAGTTAGTAGAAGGAAGGAAATCATAAAGATCAGAGCAGAAATAAATGAAATAGAAACAAAGAAAACAATAGCAAAGATCAATAAAACTAAAAGCTGGTTCTTTGAGAAGAAAAACAAAATTGATAAACCATTAGCCAGACTCATCAAGAAAAAGAGGGAGAGGACTCAAAACAATAAAATTAGAAATGAAAAAGAAGAAGTTACAACAGACACCGAAGAAATACAAAGCATCCTAAGAGATTACTACAAGCAACTCTATGCCAATAAAATGGACAACCTGGAAGAAATGGACAAATTCTTAGAATGGTATAACCTTCCAAGACTGAACCAGGAAGAAACAGAAAATATGAACAGACCAATCACAAGTAATGAAATTGAAACTGTTATTAAAAACCTTCCAACAAGCAAAAGTCCAGGACCAGATGGCTTCACAGGTGAATTCTATCAAACATTTAGAGAAGAGCTAACACCCATTCTTCTCAAACTCTTCCAAAAAATTACACAGGAAAGAACACTCCCAAACTCATTCTATGAGGCCACCAACACCCTCATACCAAAAATAGACAAAGATATCACAAAAAAAGGAAAATTACAGACCAATATCACTGATGAATATAGATGCAAAAATCTTCAACAAAATGCTAGCAAACAGAATCCAACAACACATTAAAAGGATCATACACATGATCAAATGGGATTTATCCCAAGGATGAAAGGATTCTTCAATATACGCAAATCAAACAATGTGATACACCATATTAACCAATTGAAGAATAGAAACCATATGATCATCTCAATAGATGCAGAAAAAGCTTTTGACAAAATTCAACACCCATTTATAATAAAAACTCTCCAGAGAGTGGGCATAGAGGGAACCTACCTCAACATAATAAAGGCCATATACGACAAACCCACAGCCAACATCATTCTCAATGGTGAAAAACTGAAAGCATTTCCCCTAAGATCAGGAACAAGACAAGGATATCCACTCTTGCCACTATTATTCAACATAGTTTTGGATGTCCTAGCCACAACAGTCAGAGAAGAAAAAGAAATAAAAGGAATACAAACTGAGAAAGAAGTAAAGCTGTCACTGTTTGCAGATGACATGATACTATACATAGAGAATCCTAAAAATGCCACCAGAAAACTACTAGAGCTAATCAAAGAATTTGGTAAAGTTGCAGGATACAAAATTAATGCACAGAAATCTCTTGCATCCCTATACACTAATGATGAAATATCTGAAAGAGAAATTAAGGAAACACTCCCATTAACCATTGCAACAAAAAGAATAAAATACTTAGGAATAAACCTACTCAGGGAGACAAAAGACCTCTATGCAGAAAACTATAAGACACTGATGAAAGAAAGTAAAGATGATACAAACAGATTAAGAGATATACCATATTCTTGGATTAGAAGAATCAATATTGTGAAAATGACTATACTACTCAAAGCAATCTACAGATTCAATGCAATCCCTGTCAAATTACCAATGGCAGTTTTTACAGAACTAGAACAAAAAAAATCTTAAAATTTGTATGGAGACACAAAAGACCCCGAATAGCCAGAGCAGTCTTGAGGGGAAAAAATGGAGCTGGACGAGTCAGACTCCCTGACTTCAGACTATACTACAAAGCTACAGTCATCAAGACAATATGGTACTGGCACAAAAACAGAAATATAGATCAATGAAACAGGATAGAAAGCCCAGAGATAAACCCACACACCTACGGTCAACTAATCTATGACAAAGGAGGCAAGCATATACAATGGAGAAAAGACAGTCTCTTCAATAAGTGATCCTGGGAAAACTGGGCAGCTACATGTAAAAGAATGAAATTAGAACACTCCCTAACACCATACACAAAAATAAACTCAAAATGGATTAGAGACCTGAACGTAAGACCGGACACTATAAAACTCTTGGAGGAAAACATAGGAAGAACACTCTTTGCCATAAATCACAGCAAGATCTTTTTTGATCCACCTCCTAGAGTAATGGAAATAAAAACAAAAATAAACAAATGGAACCTAATGTAACTTCAAAACTTTTGCACTGCAAAGGAAACCATAAACAAGACAAAAAGACAACCCTCAGAAATGGAGAAAATACTTACAAATGAATCATCGGACAAAGGAGTAATCTCCAAAATATATAAACAGTTCATGCAGCTCAATATTAAAAAAACAAACAACCCTATCCAACAATGGGCAGAAGACCTAAATAGACATTTCTCCAAGGAAGACATGCAGATGGCCAAGAAGCACATGAAACGCTGCTGAACATCACTAATTACTAGAGGAATGCAAATCAAAACTTCAGTGCAGTATCACCTCACACCAGTTAGAATGTGCATCATCAAAATATCTACAAACAATAAATGCTGGAGAGGGTGTGGAGAAAAGTGAACCCTCTTGCACTGTTGGTGGGAATGTAAACTGATACAACCACTATGGAAAAGAAAATGGAGATTCCTTAAAAATTACAAATAGAACTACCATATGACTCAGCAATCCCACTACTGGGTATATACCCAGAGAAAACCATAATTCAAAAAGACACATGCACCCCAATATTCATTGCAGCACTATTTACAATAGCCAGGTCATGGACGCAACCTAAATGTCCATCGACAGATGAATGGATAAAGAAGATGTGGTACATATGTACAATGGAATATTACTCAGCCATAAAAAGGAACGAAACTGGGTCATTTGTAGAGACGTGGATGGATCTAGAGACTCATACAGAGTGAAGTAAGTCAGAAAGAGAAAAACAAATATCGTGTATTAACACATATATGTGGAACCTAGAAAAATGGTACAGTTGAACCGGTTTGCAGGGCAGAAATAGAGACACAGATTTAGAGAACAAATGTAAGGACACCAAGGGGTGAAAGTTGCAAATGGGGGGGTTGGTGGTGGGATGATTTGGGAGATTGGGATTGACATATATACACTAATATGTATAAAATGTATAATATGTATATGGGATTGACATATATACACTAATATGTATAAAATGGATAACTAATAAGAACCTGCTGTATAAAAAAATAAATAGAATTCTAAAATTCAAAAAAAAATATTTTTGAAATTCAAAAATAAAATAAAATGCTGCATAACTGGCTTTTTTTAGTTCTTAACTTTGATTCAGCCACTCACACATTGACGAGGTATTCTGACAAAGAAAACAACATAAGAAAGTCAGATTCCATGAGGTGCAGACATAGGGCAAAGAGTTTAGGTTAATTGTAGTGATAGTGACTAGGAAGATGAAAATTACATACTGCCAAAGAATTTCTTGGAAAGTGCTTCTAAACCATGTAGGGTTGAATGAGTGTGGTAACTCCCATCCCTTCTTCAGGCCTCAGCAACCCCCAATCTAGACAAGGCCCTCGGTATGATTGCTCTTCACATATTTATCACAATTTGTAACAATATTGGAATGATTATTTGTATAATACCTTTCTTTCCTTCCTCACCAGGAGTTGGTAAGCCATGGCCCATGTGCCAATCAGGTATATCACCTGTTTTTGTATAGCCTGCAAACTAAGAATGGTCTTCACACAAATAAGTGATTTAAGAAAATCAAGGGATAATAATATTTTGTGATACATGAAAATTATACACAATTCAAATTTCAGAGTCCATAAATAAGGCTTTATTAGAACACAGTTTCATTTGTGCTTTGTCTACAGCTGCCTTTTTGCTACCGTAGCAGAGTTGAGTAGCTACAACAGAGACTGTAAGGGCTTTAAAGCTGAAAATACTGTCTCTTTATAGAAAAAGCTTGTCAACCTCTATTCTAGACTTTAAGTTCCATGAGGATATGAATCTATCTTATTTAACATTACATCCTCATATCTCAGCAAAATACTTATGACAAAGAAGTTGCTCAATAAATTTAAGTGAATGAATGAATAATGACTATAGGAATAAATAGCATTGGGTGGAGGAGGGTTGGATTGGGAATTTGGGATTAGCAGATGCGAACTGGTATATATAGAATGGATAAACAACAAGGTCCTGCTGTATAGCACAGGGAACTATATTCAGTATCCTGTGATAAACCATAATGGAAAAGAATATGAAAAAGAATGTATGTATATGTATAACTGAGTCACTTGGCTGTACAGCAGTAATTAACACAACATTGTAATTCAACTATACTTCAATAAAAAATTTTTTTTATTAAAAAAATAATAGGGGCTTCCCTGGTGGCGCAGTGGTTGAGAATCTGCCTGCTGATGCAGGAGACACGGGTTCGAGCCCTGGTCTGGGAAGATCCCACATGCCGCAGAGCAACTGGGCCCGTGAGCCACAACTACTGAGCCTGCGCATCTGGAGCCTGTGCTCCGCAATAAGAGAGGCCACGACAGTGAAAGGCCTGCGCACCGCGATGAAGAGTGGCCCCCACTTGCCACAACTAGAGAAAGCCCTCGCACAGAAATGAAGACCCAACACAGCCATAAATAAAATAATAAATGAAAAAAAAAAATTAAAAAAAAATAAATAAATAGCATTGGTTCGCAGTCTTTTGCTATAACCAAAATTAAGTTTGAGGATCCTCTAATAGGATATAATCCTTAAGGTTTTCATCTAATTCTCAATAGGGCAAGATGACCAGGAGATACTTTTGTTTGAGAAGGAATAACCAGGAGAAAATAACTTCCCAAGTCATACACAGAGCTGTAGCCATGGCAGTGCCTCTTCCCACCCCAGATAACAGTATCAGTTTCACCGTTAGAGTTGCTCTAAAGTGGTACCTAACACTGTCACCATTCTTGCTTTCTGGATGAGTTTCCAAGCCAAATGGGGAAAAAGTGTGTGTGTGTGTGTGTGTACGTCTACAAACTCAGAGAAACAGTAGAGTGCTGGTTACCAGGGCGTGGGTCGAGGGGGATGGAGAGATACTGGTCAAAGGGTACAAACTTCCATTTATAAGATAAACAAGTTTGGGAATCTAATGTACAGCAAGGTGATTATTGTTAATAATACTGTATCATAAACTTGAATGTTCCTAAGAAAGTAAATCTTAAAACTTCTCATCACAAAAAAGAAATGGTAACTATGTGACGGGATGGAGGTGGAAGCTAATACGATGGTGGTAATCATTTTGTGATTTATACATGTATCAAATCAACATAGTGTACACCTTAAATTTATAAAATCTTATATGTCAATCATATCCTAATAAAGCTGGGAAAAAAAGAATAGAGGTCAAATAAACAGATTTTCTGACCAAAAAAAACAAAATAAAAACCCAGACATATTTTGCCACTAGTAGACCTGTTATAAAAGAAACACTAAAGGTAGGTAATTCTTTAGGCAGAATGCAAATTATTCTAGAGAGAAGTTTGCAGTTATAGAAATAAATGAAAAATCAATGAAAATGGTAAATATGTGGATACATCTAAATGAATATTGACTATATAAAACAATAACATCTCGTGGGTTTATGTGTATAAATGTGTTTGTGTGTATATATTATGTATATTATATATATGTATGTTCATGTATGTTATGTATATGTGTGTAGGTATAGCATGAAATGAGAGAAAAGAAGAAGAAGAGCAGGCTTCCCTGATGGTGCAGTGGTTAAGAATCCACCTGCCAATGCAGGGGACACGGGTTCAAGCCCTGGTCCAGGAAGATCCCACATGCCGTGGAGCAGCTAAGCCTGTGCACCACAACTACTGAGCCTGTGCTCTGGAGCCCACGAGCCACAACTACTGAGCCCGAGTGCCACAAGTACTGAAGCCCATGCACCTAGAGCCCATGCTCTGCAACAAGAGAAGCCACCACAATCAGAAGCCCACATGCTGCAACGAAGAGTAGCCCCCACTTGCTGCAACTAGAGAAAGCCTGTGTGCAGCAACGAAGACCCAATGCAGCCAAAAACAAATAAATAAAATAAATAAATTTAAAAATATATATATTAAAAAAAAGAAGATGAAGAGGAGGAGGAAGAAGAGGAAGGAGAGGAAGAAAAATAGCAAGAAGAAGAAGAAGGAGGGGCTTCCCTGGTGGCGCAGCGGTTGAGAATCTGCCTGCCAATGCAGGGGACACGGGTTCGAGCCCTGGTCTGGGAAGATCCCACATGCCGCGGAGCAACTGGGCCCGTGAGCCACAACTACTGAGCCTGCGCGTCTGGAGCCTGTGCTCCGCAACAAGAGAGGCCGCGACAGTGAGAGGCCCGCGCACCGCGATGAAGAGTGGCCCCCGCTCGCCACAACTAAAGAAAGCCCTCGCACAGAAACGAAGACCCAACACAGCCAAAAATAAATAAATAAATAAATAAATAAAATCCCAATCCTTTGCTTTAAAAAAAAAAAAAGAAGAAGAAGGAGAATATTAAAATTCAAAAGCAATAGCATAAAATAGAATTAAAGAAAGTTTTGTTTAGGAAGAGGTAAGTAAGTCAAGGATGATGTGTAATTTCCACAGAAACCACTTATAAGATGATAAAATGAATATGTAAGTTACCAACTAATACAGGACAAAATTAGAAAAACAATAAATATAATTTGAGAGTAGTATTAATCAAAGTAGTTCAACTGCTGTGATAAACTACCTCAAAATATCACTGGTTTAACACTGCTCAAACACTCCAATGAAATGCTCCTATCTAAAAGGAGCCTGGGAAATGTAGTTTAGTTGTGTGTCTGGGAAAAAGGTGAAACTATTTTGGTAAGCATATGATAATGTCTTTGCTGCAATAGAACAGGTGATGAGAGGGTAATGGTTAAGAGAAACATAATCCGAAATTAAATACGTTAAGCCTATTTTTAAAAAGTAATCACCGCTTTTGAAATTGTGTTTTTTAAAATCCTTCTTGAAAATTTTAAATATAAAACACATATAAAACAAAAGTGAAATTTTGATTGTACTGGTTTTATATTGTTCTTTGATTGTGGTCAGATAAAAATGCATGTAAATATGGAAAAGTGTAATTATCTGAACACCAGAATTCTGTTCTAGCACCTCACTTACTGTTTAACCTTGAAGAAATCTTTTAATTTTTTCCTGAACCCATTTTTTCATCTGTAAAAAGAAGAGTAATACTTGCCTTTTCTACTTTTCAACATTCTCAGGCTCAGAGATATATATGTAAAGTAGAAGGATCTTAAGATTCTGAAGTGCTATTCAAATGTACGTTATCATGATGGCCTTCTCAATCTGATTCAAAGACAGGAGCTTCTGAATTGTTCTACATCCTGAATTGAATTGTGTAGACTACTCACAGGACATAGATTTGGAAAGATTTTAGATTATCTGGAGCAATTGTATCACTTTACAGATACAAAACTTTAGATCTAGAGAGATGAAGAGAGTGACCTAGGATCACACTGTTGGCCAAGAACAGAACCAAATCTTAAAGACCATTGTTTAAGTTTCAGAGGTTCCCAATGAAGAAATGCTATGCTTGTGGCATAAAACTCACTGAGAAAGGTGTTAAAAATAAGTTTCAAAATACAGTTCCTTCAGATTTTAATTTAATATTCAATAAATCTGAAAGGGGGCCAGTAATTCTGCTTTTTTTAAAAAAATAAATCAATTGCCATCATAGCATAAGTTAGTTGCTCAAAAGGAACTTGAATTGTGGATTATTTTAGCCACCTTGAAAAGTGAGAATATGGGTATTACTCTTAACGTTTTCTCCTTTAAAAGACAACTCCTTATTCTTCCGAGACGAGCAGCAGACCAGCCCTCTACCCATCTTTCACTGAACAGCTTAATGACAGTCAGCACATATTTGGCCAATTGACAGATTATGTGTGAAATCTGTAATTAGACAGCAAATCTTTTTTTTTTAAAAATGTTATATTTCTAAGTGCTAATATGTACACTTTCAAGAGACTAAATGCTAGGTGACATTTCTGAATATATTAGAGTTTCTTAACTTTTTTTCCCTAGAAAGAGCAGTTTAGCTAGCATAGAAATATAGCAGAAAATGAAAATATTTGTTACTTTAGGAAAAATAACACTGTAGTGATTGAGAAGTATAAAAATAGAAAAAAGACCATTGCATTAGGAGTATACACATATATAGGCTATACATCCTCTGTTTCTCACCTATATATAGTACCTAGTTTATACAGTTATCAGATAGATCAATCCAGGGGCCTACAGCCTTACATTTGTGGATAAAATAACCTGCTCCAGGGAAAAATAATGGGGTCTGGGCTCTTTATGTACTTGCAAAGGGAGGTGATTAAGGAAGTCAGAAAGACATTCTCTAAAGGAAAGTAAATTTTTTGAAGGGTGGGGTTTTTGTTTTTTGTTTTTTGGTGCTGAGGGGAAGGCTTAAGAGTTGAATCATCTTCACCTTGGGTGAGGTGTGAGGACGTGTGCTCAGACTCAGAGGTATGGTGATTGTGAACCAGTAGAAACAATAATCACATTTGCCTTACTCGGCTACTTTTCCCTGAACACCTGGGCAGACATGATTTGGACCTTTTTTCTCTTCCCTTTTTCTTTCTTTGTTGAGAGAGGGAGTAATTTAAAACACTTAACTCAGGGGTCCTCCTTCTTAAGAGGCACGAAAAAGAGAAGATGGCTGGTATAACCTTGACCTTTTTTTTCTGCCCAGGTTAGCAGCCACTAGTTAGCAGTTATTTTACCAACATTCTGCCAATTGCCTTTTAAGGAAGTAGAGACAGTTTCCACAGGTCCAGGTGTTTAGATTCATGACCCCATAGAGAGAGCTCAGAGTTCAGTGGACAGCCATGGCCCTGTGGCATTTAATTCCACATGGTCTTGCTCTTAGAATTAGATCTTAGTGAAACTGAACTTGGAGATTCTCTTTAATTTTTTTCTACCCTTGGATTTGCCCTGACAAGCTTAGAAACAAGATTTTCACTGGTGTTTACAACTGCTGACCCCTGAGACTTGAACTGTGACTTCTGGAGGGGTAGGGGAAGCCCTAGCAAGACCCTTGAGACTGGACCAGACTTCTGTTAATCCACACCAGCAGGGTTCAAATCCTGCTTCTGCCATTATGAGCTGTGAGGCCTTAGATTTACTCCAGCTCTGGGCTCGGTTTCTCGGGGATATAATAGTACCTCTCTTGCTCTGTTGTTTTAAGAGTGAATGAAGTGGGACTTCCCTGGTGGTGCAGTGGTTAAGAATCCACCTGCCAATGCAGGGACACAGGTTCGAGCCCTGGCCCAGGAAGATCCCACATGTCATGGAGCAACTAAGCCAGTGCGCCACAACTACTGAGTCTGCGCTCTAGAGCCCACGAGCCACAACTACTGAAGCCCACGTGCCACAACTACTGAAGCCCGCACACCTAGAGCCTGTGCTCTGCAACAAGAGAAGCCACCGCAATGAGAAGCCTGCACACTGCAACGAAGACCCAATGCAGCCAAAAATTAATTAATTAATTAATTAATTAATTAAAAAAAAGAAAAGAGTGAATGAAGTAATACCTTGAAAGTGCTACTTAGAACAGAGCCTGGCATCTAGTATGAACTACAGTGGAAGGGGCCATTCACCACCTTTGCAAATATTCTTGTCCCCTCAGAAGGCACTGGGGTCAAGTTGTGGATTTCAAGAAGCCATTATGACTTGGGTGAGAGAAATCTCAGTGTATCGTATGGATGAAAGAATAAACTAGCTTCTTCAAAGTTTTCTCAGTAAGACCCAAAGACTAGCGCAGAACCCAGGGAGTGAGGAAAAGGGCCCCCCTCAACTGGATTTTGCATTAGCCTATTGGGATAAGGACAAGGAGTCAGATCTGATTTGATTTAAAGAAAATGAAGATGTGAAAGAAAATTCATACTCTGTGTATGGATAGGCATATGCATATATTTAGATATTTTTAAGTATATTGTGTAAATGTACATGTAATTACATACATTTTTTGCTTGTGTGCTTGTGCATGTGGGGATATATATATATATATATATATTTTTTATATATGAAAAAATGATTACATTCAAAGTGGCCATAAATTTATTATCTAACTCTCAATTTTACCTCCTTCAACAGCCAGTTAGTAGTACTATTTCCCCAACTGTTAGCACAATGATATGTATGTTGTATGTGTCATTAAATGGCTTACAAAGTGAAAAGTGTGAATACAATGCACCATAAAAACCATGTATCTTTTTCTATCTATGTGTCATTACCCCACTCTCACCACTTATGTATTTTACATTTCCCATTTTAAAGTTAGTAATGATAATAATAATAATATCATAGCCATGGCTAATAGAAAGAAAAGAATCTGCTCTTGATATAGTGCAAGCTGGGACAGGCCGAGGCATTCAGGTTTAGGATGGAGAGTCATGGCAAATGAAAAGAACATTGTATTTCCTGTCCCATCTACTGATCAAGGAATCTGCAAAGTATTTAGGTTTCCCATCTTTAAGAAGAAGTAGCAAATTATTTCAAAAATCTACCACCCTTCATGTCAAGGCAGGATACCAGCTCACATCTACTTTGGGGAGATATGGAATGAATGCCAAATAGACATCCTGTGAGGGAAGTACTTCCAGATGAGGAAATGGAAATTTAAAGAAAGTTAAGTGACTTAAGGCCACCCATTTACCAAAAAGGAATTCAATTCCAGGTCTCATAGGTTGCGAAGCCTAAGATCTTTCTTTCTATTGTACTGTCTTTATAGAGGTAATACTGAACACCAGGATGAAACCTGGAAAACCTTCCAGGAATGGTCAGAATTCCTAAGGTACTCATTTCATCATTAATCGTCAATGTTAATTTACATTTTGCCCCTTACATCAGGCAAATATCTACAGTCAGTTTAAAACAACTCTATTTTTTCAAAAGCCCCTTAATGTTATTTTGCTGTGAAGAGGAGTCCAGTACAATTCGTGAGGGGTTTCCTTCTGAGGCAAGTTGTCCACACGACCTTGCCATCCTGACCACAGCTGAGATGGGCTCCTGACCCGTCCTCCAGCTAATGAGGTGGTCTGGTTCCAAAATATTGACCATGGTTGACTGATTTCATTAGTCTCTCTGTCTCTGCATTTTAGAATAGTATATGTTAGTTAACAGGAGAACAGGAGTTGAAAGACAGACATGACAGTAAGCAGAAGCCATGAGTCATTAGAATAACAAAACAGTCAAAGCAATGACTGAGCAGAATCTATGGAGTAGAGAGGACCGAGAAGCTAGTTGGTAGTGGAAGGAGCATAGGGATGGAGAGAGAGCATGGGGTCATGATAAGGGCAGGACATTCAGGCTGGAGCTAGTGGGGCATTAGGGTAGGCTGCAAGGAAGAACAGAGAGATAATCTGGTCACTGCAGGTATATTCTCTCCTGTGAGGCTCAGATAGTTTCTATTGATAGTTTCGTGCTGTCTGCATTTCCCCTTATATCCTTACAGTGAACTCCCATGAACCAAGTGAAATAACCTGAGGGTGTTTCTGTTCTTTGCACCTTGATCAAGCTTGATATATTGGCTTACAATTTTATATAAAACACTTACAAGGTCTAATCAACAACTGACTGTCACTCATCAGGTACATCTAAAGACACTGCTCAAGGGAGTTCCCTGGTGGCCTAGTGGTTAGGATTCCAGGCTTTCATTGCCGTGGCCCAGGCTCAGTCCCTGGTTGGGGACCTGAGATGCTGAAAGCAGCAGGGTGTGGCCAAAAAAAAAAAAAAAAAAAAGGACACTGCTTCCATCTTCAGATAACTCTCTGGCAAAAGTGGGTTTCAAAAACTAAAAATTTAAAACTACATTAACATAGAAAAAAGAGCTTTAATTGGGTAATTATCAGATTCCACTCTCTAAATGAGTTTTCCACTCCATTAAAATAACAATGACTTAAACTTCAAAGCAAACTCAGCCCAGTTGTTTACCCTGCCACTTTAAGTATGTCTTGTAAGATATCTAGATCTTTTGTTAGACATATGTTACCGAGCTTAATTTGTCTTTGTTCCTTTTAAAAGTCTTGATTCACAGAGAACAGGAATGCTTTGAATCTGTTTCCTAACACAATACCTGTGTGAAGAAATGTCTAATCCTGACTGGGTACAAATACATGGAACACACAAATGAATGTGAAGACGTTAAGAAGAGGTTAGAGGAAATTGGAATACCAAAATGCTCTAAGGGAATTGTGGAATATTTATGAAAATATGTGGTATATTTTGAAATGCAGATGTCTTAGGAACTGAAAATGTAATCACAGGAATGAAAACTGTCTTTAATAAATCTTCTTAATTAAAATCTATTGTTCAGAAAAAAATATAAATCCTCCTGCAATATTAGAAACAGGAGTAAGAGGTGGGAAAAGTGTGCATTCATTCAGATTGCAGCAAAGAATTATTATTTGGAGTTCCTGGCTATAACACTTTGTTTTGTTATTGTTGTTTTTATTTTTTATTTTTTTAAAGCTAAAGAAGTGTCATTCTGGTAGACTGAACATAAATTATTTGCCATTATGGTACCCAATGAGATGAGAACAAAAAAGGCTTGTAGCACAAAAATATATCCAATTATTGATAGGGAGAGAGAGTGTGTTAGAATCACTGTCAAAATACATGAACTTTTTTGTTTTTGTTTTTTTCACTTGCAAGGGCTTTGAGTGGATCCTTGTCTGGCTCAAAAGACTCAAAACCAATTACAAGAAATAAACTTTCTTCCTCCCAATGTTCAGATCTCCTCTGTGAGATCCAAACAGAATGCTTAAAATGAAAATGTCTACATGATTGCATTTATTAAAAATATATATACGTTTCTCTGTTCTTATTAGTCTTCATTCAACTGTCATTAAACTTTAAAAGCACTAGGCCTTTCAGTTAAACCAGTGCACTATGGCATAATTGTCATAACATGTCAATACGACGAAATAAACTAGTTTCATAAGTGGATGAGCTGAGGCAAGCTGAGCCTTGTCTTGTGCAACAGAGCCCATGCTGCATAACCTCTGACTGAAGTCCCTCCATTCACCATTGCAAGTGAGTGGGAGTTGGAATGATCCATGGCTGTGCACAAGGAAGTTGGAAAACGCTGCACACCTTGAACCCATTAGTTTGTAGTACCTTTTCTCAGTTATACATTGCACTAGGCAAGTACAGTCCCAGGCGAGGGGTGGCTATCACTGACTCTTTAGAGGAGAGTCGCAAGTGACCTAACCCTCCTGCAGTAATCACCCACTCATAGCTCAACTTTTGAAGAGCTTCCAGTCTTTTTTAGATGAACAGTTTTGTGGCTGCTTATTTTATTATTATCTGATAATGGGTCTCCCTTGTCAATTGCAGGTGCCTGAACAGCAGGTTGGGATGTTAGGAACCTATTCATATATGAGCATCCTTTTTTCTTGTTATGGATTCACAGTCCCATAGGATGTTTTGTGTTATTTTGTGAGGGCATGAATGCTGTGGGCTTTTCTGCAAGCTATGAAAGTGGGGCTCTGTGTGCATAAGGAGGATGATAAGGCGTGATGTTCTCAATGCTTCCAATAATCTCTAAAGTCTTGCTCCTGATTATGTGGGCCAGCATCCTTAGAAGCTTGTTAGAAATGCAGAATTTCAGGTCTCAGCCAAGACCCACTGATCTAGATTCTGCCATTAACACAATCCCCCAGATGCTTAGTATACACATTAAATCTTGACATACATTGCCCTAAGGGAAAATATATTTGTTCTTCTCTATTAGAAGCTATAGTTTCCATGAGATGTATTGACTGCAAACAATTGTATGCATATATCTATCTATCTATCTTTGTTGTAAAAATATTAAATAAGGAACATTTATTTAAAAATAAAAATATGAATACTTGGGGCAAATGTTAGTCTAGAAGTGATTTTTTTTGCCCAGAAAACATGAGAAATCGAAATTTTCTATCTTGTAAAAAATTTTTCCTCTCAAAGAAATTGAACCAAATTGCAAGGTATGTAAGGCAAACTGGGTGATCGACATTACCAATCCTGGGGTTTTACAGGTGCCTAACCTAAAGGGTATATTGATCAAATGATTCTCTTGAAGGCACAAGTGAAGTCTGGGGGGAATTTAGGAAGGGGAATCTGTTTGTCCCAGGTGACAGATTCACCCTTTCTAGTGTCTTCCACTGAAACACTGGGGTCTCTCAGGTGGTGGCCAGTCCTACTGAGAAAAAAGTAAGAACTGTGCAAAACAACTTCGCACTGAACATGATTAACTGCAGTCTATGTTTGCTACAGGTTTGTGGGTCAAAAATTTCTTCTCTTCCCACTGCTGTGTTGTGAGGCATTTGGCCGCTGTTTTTAGCCAAAAGGTGGATATGCTACAGTGATGTAGTGATTCCCACATAAAAACAGTCTTATGAGGTGATATGGGATTCATCAGACTAGAGTGTTCTGTGGAGTAAATTGATATTTTTAAAGGATTAAGGAAAATATGATGATTAAAATACTGTAACATATGCATCTTCTAAAGGGTAGATTTAATGTGGACATAGATACACTGATCTTGCATAAATAAGGCACACATTTCCAAATAAAGATGATTCTTTACTAAGTATAAACACCAGTTAAACAATCTGGATTATATAAACTATCAATGATATAGCAATTAAATGAAAGAATGAGAACATGCCCCAGACAAATTAAACAGCTTGTGAATTTTTACTGCATATTGATGTGTGTACTGAAGAATACATAGTTCAAGTACTATATAAGATAAGGAAAGAATTACTTATCTTTAAAACCCCCCTAGCTTCAAGTTCCTTCACATAGTATTTTTAACAAGGTCTAACTTATTGTAGAAAGTACACCAAAATTTCAGAAATATTTGTGCTTTATTGTAGAACCTAGAATAATTTTATAAACAGTTAAAACAAAAGCACTTAAGAATCACATCAAATTCACCAATTTTCAAGAAGTATTGAAATACACATATAAAACAACACAGAAGACCCTTTTCTTTGGTTGCCCACATTTTCTTCATTTAAAATAGTGGTAGTGTTAAACTCTTAGGTTTCTTAATAATTCAGTAAGAAAGACGTCAAGTTGATGGTGTTTTGATTTGTGTAGATAAGACATCTATGTGATGAAGTTTTTTAATCTTATTCATTCATCATTCAACAAATATTTATTGAGCACCTAATATGTGGCAAGCACTGTTCAGTGAACAAAACAAAGACTCCTGTCTGTGTAGTTACATCACAGTAATATGCACCTAATTGAGAATTATATAGACAGAGTAGCCACCAATAAAAAAAGAAAAACAGCAAAAAAGGAAAAATAACTTCTCTGGGCACATTCAATAAAAAATGGGAATATAGAATTTCAGTGGGGGATGGGTGTTATAAGGTTTTATTCTGGTTTATGGTATTTTAAAATCAACTTTCAAAGATGGTGGTGGGAAACATTCAATGTAAATTAGAAACGTGACAGATTTTTTTTTTTGCATCATTATTTTTCATGGATTAGCAACAAAATGTCACATGAGATAACTACTAGCCTACAGATAGTTGTGCATATAAAAACACATATATGTATGGCATGTAGCATGTGTGTGTTTCATATTATGCAATAAATTCACTCCTGCAGAGTTTAATGTGTCAAAATCTGAGGAATACAAATATTTAAATATTTAAAGAGTAAAACTCATTACTTAAAGAAACACTAATATGAATTATTTTGTAAAACTCTCCAAACTTAAAAAAATTTCTTTTTGCAAATTAAATAAGTAATTGAAAATTTTCAACTTTGGCTTTTTGGGTGAAGACTGGCTTTAAAATAGTACAGAAAAACACACATGACTATCTAAACACATAGGGATCATAAATAAAAATCAAACTCATTGTTTTCGGGCTTGCAGCTAAATCATACCAAGACGATCAGCTTATTTGAAGGTATCATGAGAGCCACTTTTTTTTTTGGCCTCGCCAAGCTGCATTTGGGATCTTAGTTCCCCAACCAGGGATTGAACCTGTGCCCCCTGCAGTGGAAGCTCTGAGTCTTAACCACTGGATGGCCAGGGAAGTCCTGAGAGCCATTTTTAGTTTAACTTGTAAATTTTCTATTAAAAAAAAAAAATCTGTTTATTATCTTAGGTCTCCTAAGAGCTAATGTATTTACACTGTACACTTATAGAATAAGATAAAAAGATCTCTAAAATTAATTCTTTTGTTCTCTGTGTTCTAAAATTAAACCTTAAACAAGTTAAATAACAAAACTGCAAAGATTTGGAAGATTTGTCCTTACAAAGCTCAAAATGTAAGCTACATAAAATTACACAGCAAAAGCGAGAGAAATTGCAAGTGGGGTAAGTTCTTCACTTATGAAAATGTAATTATTGCTTCTCGTCCTTTATGTTTATCATATTCTATTTTTTTCACAAATACAATAATTTTCTTTAAAAATAAGTAACATGGTAATTAAGAATTTTCATCAACCTAAGCAAACAGGAGGACTTTTTCAAGGTACGTAGAAAAATCACAGCTTGGGAGTCATTCAAACTTTAATATCTGTAAGAAGGAATTTTGAAAGTGCTAATTAAGGACTTGTTAGAATTTTGTATAGGAATTCCGGTTTGTGAAAGGTGAATCACACATCTCTAAAGAAGATAATAAGCAGTCATCTGAAATTTGTATTTCAAACGCTCTGCTTTTTTTTAAGATTGGCTTAAGGAAAACCAAAAAGCATTCTTAGGTAACATTACTGAAAAACAAACAAAAAAAAACCTGTAAGCTGAAAGAACTCGGTACCTTTACAATAATGAAAATTTAATGATGTGAGAAAAAAATCTGCGAGAAAAAATTGCTAGTAAGGGTTTTTATAGTTTAACACATTACTGAGTATTTTATTTTTCAATTTAATACTTTCATTAGGGTAGATAGCTGCCTATTTTTGTAAATAATCTCTTTTTAAAAAAAAAATTTAAGTTTTTTTTTTTTGGCTCAGCAAAATAATAGTCCTGAAAATACAGATACCTGATTTTCTCTTGTGAGTGGCAGACAGAAAGACAATACGGATTCCTGTCTCCTTAGATTTTTAAAAAAATGTATCAATTAATAGTTTATTGCATTATGAATGTAATGTCTTGTGTATTTCCTACCCCGAAGCTAGGGTAACCAAATATTTTGTGGACCTGTATAGTTTTCAGGCAAATCACACCCTCCTACCACACTTATCAATGAGCCCCTCCCTTTTCATTTAATGTTTTATTTTCCTAGATTTTGCAATTCAAGAATCACCTCACACTTGAGTTGGTCCCTATAGTTACTATTTGCTCCAAATAGAGGAGTTAGGAGATAATATAAGGATAAACCCTAGAGAAAAATGTGTTCTACATTTTGTAGGACACAGGCCTTTAAAGGGGGTGAGAAGTGGGATTAAGGAATATACTGATTCATTATACATCAGCATCAGGATATACATTCTTTAGCTGCTCTTATCAGAATTTTTAAAAACGGTCAGATTTAGTGACATATTCTATCTGATGTAAAGTCAAATTGAGTAGGAAACGTTGTGCATTTTTTAAAAAAAGAAGTACAACTAGAACAATGATTATTATTCTTCCAGAAGAATGACTGGCAAAAGGGAGAACCCCATAAGCCTTCTAGAATCTTGTAAGATTTTATAAAATATGATTTAAATATATGCCTTTGTGTTGTGAATACAGCCTGAAAATGCAAAACTGTTTTGATTTCCTGCAAGTTATTTTCCATTGATTTTGAAATTTAATGTTTCTATTATAATTTCTCACCTACTTTGGCACAATTTTCAGGAAGAAGAAAAATGTAGCATGATATGTATATTTTATTTCTCCCTCTATTTTTTACATCCTAAAACTTGTTGATTTACTTTATTTCTAAACTTTACAATGTGATTTTAGAAGTAACGCTATTTCATAAGAATCGTTCCTGATTCAGATGTCATTTTATTAATTTTAAATAAGAATAAATGTATAGTCCCAGAATCTAAATTCTCGGTTTTCAATTTGGGGACAGAAGAAATAATACAAGTAATAGAATAATGAAATATTAAAATGTTTTTGATTCTTTAAAGAAAATATAAGTAAGCTTTGATAATTTCCTACATAAAGGAGTTAAGAGTAGTGTACATAAAATTTTATATTTTAAGATTGTTAATGCTGTTAAGGTTTGCAAGGAGAGCAAAAAATAAAGAGCTGTAATGCAGAAATTACTATAGAATGTACAAATTGATAAAACTTGAGATTCAAATTAAATGCATCATGATATCAAATACCAAGACTTAACATTACAATTCATTAATCCATTATAATTCATTAGTCAAATGTCCCAAGGAGAGGGCAGAATGTACAATGAGTGTTTTCTGAAAATGAATTGCAAAAAATTAGTAGAGTCTGAAAAGACTTCAGAATTGGAAGCTCCAGCTGGGTTTAAAAGGATGGGGGGAGGGATTTTACTCACTATTAAATATTTGAAGCACCATTTAAAAAAATAAAACCTACGAATGTCTCATCAGTTCCCACTGCATCAGGCTCACTCTGACTCTATCTTAAGCATTTTTTCCTTTGTAAAGATGAAATTTAGAAACGTGCACACAGGACATTTTGCACTGATTTAGGCCAGTTGGGAAAAAACATGGTTCAGAGCAGGATTTCAAATTGTTACACTAAATATAATAACATTTGCAGTCGTGGCACCGTTCCATAATAATTTGAAAAGATTTCATTTTACTTATCATTGCAAACCATTATCTGATCATATTTGACCTACATATTAATATTTTCATTATTATTCAAGCCCTTTTTGCTCTGTACGAACAAATTGTCAGTCCTGTTCACTGAGAGATTATTTATTTACTTTGGAAATATCTGGAATTCTTTCACCCTGTCTTTTCCTCCGGGGACCCCACCCCCACCCCCGGTATTGATATTAATGTCTGGGGGAGGGGGATACAACCAACAAAAACGTGAGCTAGAAAGAGGCCCCTCTTAATGATATACTATGGAAGAAGTAGAAAAACAAAGGAAAAAAGAAAATGATAATTGTTTTCTCTAAGGCTATTATCTAATGCGAAAGCAAATAGTCAGTCTGGAAATCAGCTAACAGAAGGGGATTAGAGTGGAGATCTGAGAGTGGCTTGATTTCTAGCAGAGCTGTCTCTCCAGCCAGTGATGAGACACAGGCAGGGCAGCCAGGAGCGCTCCAGATGGCCGGGGAAAGTGGTCGTCTTGGGTTACTGCAGGGCACTCGGGCCGCTGGAGAGCAAGCGGCCCGGGAAAGCATCATTAGGGAGCCAGCCCCACGTCCAGCCTGCAAGGGAGAGGGCGAGGCCGGGAGGGAGGCCGCCCGCCCGCGCGCCCTAGCGAGCTGGGCCTGCCCATTGTTAACATATACTTGACCTCCGTGACCCCTGCACGACACAGATGTCTCCCACCTCCACCTCCCCCCTGCCCCGCCGCGGGCCCTCCTCCCTGCACCTGGTAGCGGCCGCGCCGCCGCCTCCCTCCCGAGCGGCCGCGGCGCCCCGGGCGCGAGCGCGCGCCGGAGCCGGCCTGGTGCGGGCGCTCTAGCCGCACAGCGCGCGGCGCTCCTGCTCCCCGGCGGACGCTCGGCCGCCCTGCAGATAAATACGTCGCCTTCTTCGAGAGTGAGCGAGGGCGGGCGAGGCAGACGCAGACGCCGCCTGTGACAGTGGCAGTTCCCTGCGCCCTACATCACATTTGTCTGCCACAGCAGCAACAACAGAAAAGCGGAGGCAGGGAGGCGGGAGGAGCGGTGCTCCGCGAGTCTTGGGCTCTGCGTGGAGGCTGCGTCTGGCTGGCGTTCCCGACCCCGGGCTCCTCGAACCGCAGCTCGCTGTGCGTAGCGCCGAGCGGCCGCAGGCGCTACGCGGCGCGACTCCGAGGCCTCGTGGCGAGCGCGCGTGGGCGAGTGGTCCCGGACACTCTGGCCTTGCGAGGGAAGAGGCGCCGTGCCCTCGCCCCCTCGCCCCGCGGGCCGGCCGAGACGACGGGAAGTTTTATTTGCAGCTCGGAGCCGGTTGCGGATGGTGGGACTCTCCGGCCCTGTGCAGTGTAAGTGCCCGCGGGAGGGTTGGGCCGGCGGGCGGGCGGCGGGGACGGGCCCCTGGCTGTTGCTATTAATTATTATTCTGATGACCGTCATCTTCATTTGGATTATTCGGCCGAGAGGCTCCAGGCTGTACTTGTCGCTGAACTAGGGCAGAACTACGCACCAGGGCAAAGAGGAACGTCGCGAGTGACTCCAAGCTGCGTTGACACTGAACTTCACGGGTCAGCCAAGGATGCAGTTTTTACTCTTAGATTCCCCTCACTGTTTACAACAGTTTTCTTTCCTCTCCATGATTACGATATGTGAGCAGGAAGATCATGCGTATTTTTCCCCCGACCAAACAACCGGTCAAGGTACCTACGGTGCGTTTGGCAGGTGGCCCTATAACCCTCATCGTGTTTTTTTTTTTTTTTAACTGGAAAGGAAAGGCTTGTTTCGATGGTGGAAAACTTAGCTCTGGGAGCAGGAGAGAAGGAATCTTAACTTTGAGACCCGGCTGCGACTGGGGTCGGGGTCCTCTGAGCGACACCCAAGCGCTTTGCGCCCACCTGCGAACTTTCCCTGTTCTTCCTGGGCATTCGGGGTACTCGAGTGGGAAGCCCGTGGAGGACAGGCCGCGGCCCCCCGAGCTCTTGTCGGCGTCTCCCGACCGGAATCTCTCGCCCGCGACGGGTTTGGGGCTTTGCCGCCGGGGGCCGGTGGCAGCGTCGCTCCTGCCCAGACCTCCGCGCGCCCGGGGCCCTGCTGCCCCAGTCCTCTGGGTGTTCCAGTTGCATCCCCGATTCGGCTCGCGTCTCCGGAGCGGGGACCGGAGCGTTGTGCTCTGCAGCTCCCGCTTGGCGGAGCCCAGACCAGGCGGGGGGCCGCGTCCGGGGAATTAATTTCGTTTTCCGGGCCCCACCGCTCTCTTTGGGAGCCTGAAAGCACTGGGTTGGTCGGCGCACCCAGACCCCTCTCCCTGGGCGGACCTTGAGCTGGCCAGGACGCCTTAAGCAAAGACGGTTAGGTCGGTACAAGGCGCTTAAATCCGTTTTTTGAAACTTTTTTGGCGGGTGGGGTGGGATAAGGGCAGTCAACCCTTGGAAAAGTTTGAGGACAGATTCCGGGAAGTAGGATGTGAACCAAGACTGTTACTAAAAATAGCCCCAGCCCTCCCTTAACCGCCCCCCTCCCACCCCCGCGCGCTTTTCAAGATTGGAGGATTTGGCTGGGGAGCCATGCAGCCCTGGGTTTCCTTATTCCTTGTAAAGCGTAGTGGAGAAATCTTTTGAGCATAGCTTATTATACAAGGTTGGGCACCTCAAATCCCAACGTGCCCCAGCCTGGCTACAGAGTGTCGCTTTAAGGACTAGCTAGTATTCCCCGTGGAGGAGCTCCTGAAGACCAGTCACAGAGTCCAGGGCGTGGGAGTGAAGATTAGGAGAGCTGGGGAGGCCACTTCAGACCAACTTCATGTGCTTAATGTAACTCTGGGCCCCCTCGAATTTTTAACTTCGCTTCCCTTAATTAATCTGCCCAGGGCCTTTATATAAATGGCTGTCCACAGCTGCTGCAAATTGATTTATCCCCTGGTAAAGGTTGGGTTGCTGACCAAAGCGTTTCCTTTCTACCTTCTGGGTGAACTGAAATCTGTTTTACTGGGTTTTTCCCCCCTTCTAGTCTCCTTTTAAACATCTGTAACACTTTTAAGTGCACTCAGTAGCTTTTATTATCATACCCCTGCCTTTGCATAGAACAGGAGTGAAACTGGGTCTGTGCCCAGTGAGTCCACACTCACTAGAATACAAATTGACCATCTTCTCTGTGATAAACAGTTTGTTAGTGTCGGGGGCCTTCTTTTAATTTATTGCAGCCTTTTGCCTTGACCATGTGAGTGTTCTGTTGTGCCCAGTTTCTCCTGTCACACAGTTCCTTAGAAAAGATCAACAAACACAATTGTTTCTTAAACCATCCTCGCCCAAACCTGGGTGCTTATGTCAGATGTGATGTGTACAAAGAGAAGCAATTTCATAATTCTCTGGATCTTTTTCCCTTGTTTATCCTTAATGTCAATTCTAGTTTTAACATTGTGTGGGCTTTCAGGTAGCATACATAGGGCAGTCTGATTTCTTTTTCTTTTCTTTCTTTTTATTGATTGTTATTTTTAAAGGGACATTTGATGGTCTCACCCAGTATTAATCAGGGAATCTTAGTTTGACTTAGGCATTTTTTGCAGCTGGGAAGTATGTTGAGGAAGTTGAAGTCTAACATTGTTTTACTTGTACTGTATTTAGCATTTGATATTTCTTTGGCTTATTCTTTCAAAAGAAAAAATTTCAACCAAATAATCAAGGAATCAGGCTCATTCTGGGTACAGAAAAGCTGACTTTATCTAAGATTATATTAAGAGAACTTTATATTAAAAGACTTTGTTTAAGCATTAATAATTTTTTGTAAACCATTTAGACAGCACTCATTTTATTTGAAAAGCTAAATACTGAGTGGGAGAGTATGTGGTTTCTCCAGTGTCTAGTTCACACCTAATACAAGAAGTGGAGAAAACGGTCTATTTTTTCTTTAATGTTTAGACAACTTAAAGCAGACCAGAAATCTTTGAAATGATATTTTCCTTTGTAGCCTTAGTCTCTGTGACCCACTAATATCTGCTAATAATTTGATTTTAAAATGATCCGTAAAGGACTTTCCTAATAAGACACATTTTACTTGTAATACAATGAAACTGCACTATTAAACTGCAAGTTGCTGGAAATACTAGGACAGTATGTGTTGCAGCTACAGGGCTGTAGCTTTTTAATATTTTTACGATTTTCCCTTTCTGAAGAAAAGTAAGATATTGTTCTTGATGCTAGTATTTAATGATGAGCTTTCCCATCCAGGGTGTTAGTATAAATATTTGCAGATAAAAGAACACTTCATAAATTGCAAAGAAGTACACAAATGTAAGGTGCCATTATCATTTATTTTATTGTAAAATAGAAGCTTAGCCAAAAAAGAAAAAAACCCACTTTTTTCTTTTCTTTTTTTTCCCAACATTGAAAAGGGATCACGAGAAAGAAATGCTTCCAATAGCAATGCTGGTCAGTGGTTGTCAGGTTAGGACATTCTTCACTGTCAAATCCTGTTTCTCACTTCTTTGATATGAACATCAGCTGACAGGCACTGAATGCAAACCCTTCTTCATTGAGGTTTTATGCAGGCAGCATAGCCCTTCATAGCAAAGCAGTCTGAAAAATTGGCACCTGCAGGATTTGCATGTGAAAAAAAAGTCAGTTGCATTTTACTGGAGTCTATTACTGTAAGTAATGTAAGTTCAGTGGGAAAAGGTATTTATTTGTTGACGTTTGGGCATTTAAAAGTTCTTTGTTTTATGGACACCTTATTCATCATCTAGTGATCCACAGACTTTATTGATAGCAGAAGCAGGGAGAAGTGATCTCTGCTTTATAGAATAGAAGTTATTTATTATGAAATGGTGGTATTTTTAACCATGTGCTTACAGAGTGCACTCTTGCATGCATGGTTAATTTTTAAAATGTGCCTTAAAATGATGAACTCATACAACTTTCAGAATCCATCAGAAGTTAAACAAATACATAAAATTAGGTTAACATAAATACCCTTTGAAAACAATCCAGGATTTTAGGAAGTATATACTTCAATAATAAGTTAAAATCTTTAAGAAAGAAATTAAACATTTTATACTTCTGAATTTCTTGTTAAATTGTTTGTCACCCAGATGCCTTTTAAAAATACCATATTTGACCCTATTTATGCAAAATAACTGACAAATGTTAAGTCAACTAAAACACCTTTGTGAACCCCAGAATATTATCCATCAAGTGAGAACATTTCATCCAGAATAAGTTAGTTATTATTATCTAAAGAGACACCTTCCAACTTCACTTTTTTACAGCCATTAATATAAGAGTTCCTAAATAATGTTTAAAGAACAGTGAACATTTTATTAAAGCAAACATTAGTTCAGTTTAATGGAGGTAATTGTAAGTGATAAGACAGAGCAGGTTATCTCTGTGTTGTTTAAACAGAAGGAGCTACTTTGCACCATTTCCAGTAGCCATCTGTAGAAGAGAAGGGTTTGCACCTGTCTGTCCACACTAATTATAGATTAGGGCCAAAGAAATGAAATTTGAGGAGGTTTACAGCTAATGAAATCCATACTGATTTTATTGTAAATGTGTTTTATGTAAAGAGGGTGATGGTTGAGTTATGAGTGAATAAATTGCTATGTAGCTGTTAGGCACTTGGTTTTGAAGCACAATTCTGCTGCATTAACCTTTGATATTAAAAAAAAAAAAGACAAACAACTTAGACACGGACGCTAGCCTTTGTTTGGCATCCATAGCTACAGTTTAGTGAGCAGCAGTGAGGTTCAGTGTGCAATTTTAAAATGTTCTACAAAGCAGCTTAAATGTTAAGAATTTTCTAATATTTTGAAATGCAGATGAAGTAGAAGGTAGGTTTTGTTTTAACTTATGCATATAAAACATTAGAAAATTAGAAAGCTTTTTTTTTTTGCATTTCAGTTTCACATACATGAGAAATGATAGCAAAATGAGTGAGGAATGCATTCTGCAATAAAAGGTCACATGAATGTCTACCACATCTGTTTATAGTAATTATGAACATAATTAACATAAGAATTACAAATGAAATAATGACAAGCTGAGCAATGAGATATTATGCCATAATGGTCATATGTTGGAATTCTCACATTATAGCACACTAGAATTCACATACTCAAAGAAAGAAAGAAAATGCTAGATTTTTATCTGAATTAATGCTTCGAAACTTATCTGCCTGAGGCAGATGGACCTTCTTGCTCTTATAGGAAGGTAACCTATTATTAAGAAAAGAACTAGTTGAAATTAAGATTTCTAGTCTCCAGCCTGGCCTTTAAGACAGCTGTGATTATAGAAACCACTTTCTGTTGTACACTTATTCTGTGATTATACTTCTTATTATATTGCCCCCCCCCCCTTTTTTTAATTGAAAGCTTTGCAGCAAAGTGTTTGCTTTGGAAGAGAGTCATGGATTCTTCCCATTTGAGAATTGGTTGATCTTTTCTGTAACCGTGAGCCAAAAGTCAGTGAACAAACAAGGTAGTAATAGAAATACTGTGCCTTTACAAAATAAGAACATTGGCAGATAAGCTTTTGTGCAGTTTTCTTCATGCCTTCAGTGTCTGGATGCTTTTTAAAGAAAAAATGTAAGCCTTTTCTGGGTTTGAAAGTAGTAGGGCTTTGTTTTTTAAATAGCATTTTTTCAGAGAGCATGTAATGGAAAAATCAGTTGGAATTTGTAAGTTGTATTTTTTACTTCCTAGAGTTGCATTGGATTTATAAACGTTTGTGGGTAGTTTGTGTCCAAATTGATCTAAGATGTAATAAAGGGGAAGGTATATGTGGTTGTGTCTGGTTACTCTGAATGCAATTTTTGTAACAGAGGAAAAGTGAAAGGTGACCCTTTATGAGAGAAATCTGTTATTAAATTTAAAACATGTAAGAATGACAGATTTTCACCCATTTAGAGTGCCCTCGATCTTGTAACATACCCTGCCAAATGGTTTACTTCCTATCCTTGCACCCTTCTCTAACTATTGAACCTGCTCACTTTTTGAAGATTTATGGGGAAATACTACCTCGTTCTCGTCTCAGTGATACCATGAGGTTTTCCACATTATTGGATTACTGGTGGATTGTGGCAGACCCCTTTTCATGTGACATTCATTGCATGACAAGGTTTTTCACATATGCCCTTACCCCACCAATGCCCAGCTTTTTTCACTTTACCTTACCTATCAAATTTCCCTTAATTGTTTTCTTGGGGTGGGAGCAGGGGGGGCAGGAGGATCCACTACATGTAAAACTTTTTTGACTGAGTGCTTTGGAGGGGAGTGCTTGATTAAACAATGCTTCTCCTCGTTTTCTAAAGGGCTTCTTCAAATTTGTCTCCCCTCAGAGGCTGCTGCTAGTTCTCTTGCTCCTCAGTGCTTTTCTCTACTCACTAGCCTTATTTCCCCCTCCTCCCAACTATTTTGTCTCTTTATATTGAGACCTCATGCATAAACTATTTTACAACCTGAAGTTTCACTGCAGCTGGGGCTGCAGTGTATGCCATGAACAATTGTGTACTTTATTGGCTACTTTATTCTGAACTCTTCATACTGCAGTGAGAGCTTGTTAACCAAGCTTCAGTGCCTTGAAATACAACATGACCAAATACTCCCTCTCCCCGCAATAAAATAACCTTCTTTGCTGCATTATCTGCACTCCATTAAGGATCTGATCAGATGTTCATGTTGTCTGACGGGTGCATTTAAAAGTGGGAAGGGGCTCCCATGAGACCACTCAGGTGTATCTCCCTCCAGACCCTGATGGGGTGGAAGATGAACTCTGGGCTGATGGAGGAGCGCTAGCTCCCTGCCTGTTCTCTGATTGATTCCTGGGCTCTGGGTGGGTGAAGAGCTGTGAGGCAGCTCAAGCCGAGATTGATTGCCTCAGTTTTAAATTCCCACCTCCAAAATAGACTCTCAGATGTACACATGAGGAGCCCCCTCCCGCAACACAGTTTCTGGAGGCGGAGCAGGTGTCTCAGAGTCACCTGTAGCTACCAATCACAAGTGCGCCTTCTTATCCCAGTGATGCTGGCTACACAGGTCTTCTGCTGGGACACAAAGCCCAGAGAAATGAGACATTTTCTATCTGCCTGTGTCGGTCTTGATGTGTGTGGGCAGGGGGTTGGAAATTAGGACCGTTGGGGTCAGCAAAGAAAGGGATGGGAACTCCCACTTGAGGTTGGTCTGGAAGGCTGTGTAACTGCTGTGAGGACTCACTAGGTTTGTTTTGCAAATTGTGGCTATTTGGATGGAGGTGAGATGGTGAATGTCTTATTGTTAAGCTCCGCCAAAAGAGACCTCTTGATCCCCCTTTGACCTTGACAGAACCTCCAAAATGTTCGCGGTCTAGCCCTGGAGCAGGGAAATACAGTTTGCTAGTCTGGATTCCTCCCGTTCTCTCCGGGTAGAGGCAGATTGGGGAATGCAGGCCACCCTCCCCCAGCTCTGGCTCTCACCCTCAGCCAGCCTTGGGGTACCTCGCCCTCCTTGCCACCCCCATTCTGGAGCCGGAGCCCCCGCCCCCTCCTTGCCTTTCCGTTTCTTCCCTCCAGCTTGTGTCTCTTTCTGTCTCTCCCACTTTTCCTCCCTCTCCCGCTCCGTCTCACACGCACCCTCTGTTTATTTTCCTGCCTCCATCTGGGCCCTGCTGATATTGTAATCACCCTGATGCACGTTGGCTTCTCTCCTCTCCCTCCTGCGCTCACACACTCACTCACACACAATGTGCCATCCTGACAAGCCTTTTACTTCTGATAAGCTCCGATGTGTGTTTAATGAATACAAAGCCGCGGTCTGGGTGCCGCCTCGGCTGCGGCCGCCTCTCCTGCGCTCCTTTGCCAGAAGGTAATCTCCGTGAACGGGGAGGGGAGGCGGGCAGGGAGGAAGGAGGGGTGGGAAAGAACGGGGGAGGGGGGTGTGGGGAGGCTGCCTTTCTCTTTTCCTCTCTCCCTTTCCAATGATTCAGAAGTCGATAAGACCAGGAGAAGTGAAGATGTAACATGTTATCTGTCGCTCCTCTTAGCTGGCGGAGAGAATTTACATTTAAAGATTAGCAGAGGGAGAAAGAGAAATCTGCCTTTTGTTGTGTGGGGTGAGGAGGAGGCATCAGCCCTGGCCTGGCCGCTATCTCCCATCACCTCTGCTATCCAGACAGGACTCACGGAGGTGAGATTACCGGAGGGCCTTATCTTTAATTGGGTTTAGTTTTGCCATTCTGAATAGGTTTAAAGAGACTGGATAAAGGGGGAACAATAGATTATTTATTGACGGGATGCTGAAGCCTTTAGATGAAGAGGGGAGAGAAAAAGCTGCTTAACAACTTGATTAGTTCATTTTTATTTTTATTGTAAGGTGAGACTGTCTCCCTTCTGGTTCAGGGAAGGACTGTAGAACTTAGGCAAATTTGAATGGCTTAAATGCCTTACTTTCTTTTCACCCTCACCTTCTGCCCTTCTTCGCACCATCTCCCATATAACAGGAGTTTCATTTACCCCTTATTTGTAAGATTGATAAACTGAGCAAAATTGGTAGAGGCTTTTGGAATTGATCATTTGTGTTTGGTTTTGTGTGACATGTTTTGAATGGGTGGTGAATTGATGCTAATGGTGGTACTTGAATGAGTGAGAAAAGCAAATGAAACCTACTTTTAATATGGAATTAATTGATTTTATAGTATGGGTTCAACTAGGTCTAGAGGGAAAAAGAAATCAAGTTGTTAGGTAGATTTGTATTGTGGATTTGAACCATGGGATTTTTTTTCCCTTGGAGTTGGTTTAAAAGAAAAATAATTTTAAAATGTTTAATAAAACTGTTTAATTAAAAAAATGTTTAATACACTCATGAGTGTACTTAAAAAATTATAGTATTAACTTTAGAAGGTAGTTAAAATGGATAAAAGTGGGAAAAACAATTGTTTTGCTTCCTACACATAGTCGAGATAAGTGTTTTCATAGGTAAATATGAACCAGTAACTAAGAGCCTAATTAAAATTTGTTTAAAGCCAGGGGGGCATGTTTCCTTGTTGACAACAGCAGATCGATTGGGTAAGACAATAGAGTCCCGTTATTTCACTTCCATTGACTGAACATACTGACATTTCAGGTTTGCTGCTGCCTCAGTGAGCATGATGAAACACCGAAATTCACAGGCCAACTTGCCAGAGTGGTACATATATTACTGTATGTCATTTCTGCCTGAGGTTACCTTGTCACCCAGGCAGAATGGGAATGGACACCTGGAATCCTTCAGAGGGGTAGAGCCCTTTTGCTAGGAAACTGACAGAGAGCATGTCTTAGGAGCATCTTTAATTTTACTTAGAATTAGGTGTAACAGATAAATATGTGATACACTTTTATTTAAAAATCTGGGAAGCTACTTAGCTATCAATCTTGTATTTTACATATAATAATACCCATTTTTAAGATTTACCTTTATCTTCGCAGAGACATTTACACTGAGTGGTTGGTAGATCCTTACCGGCCTGTGCTCAGGTGACATCCATTTTTCCCCAGCTGGGGATCCTCAAACATTCAAGCACCTGCTAAATCTGTATCTGATAAAAGAATTTGTAAGGCCCCTTCAAAAACAGGGCCTGACTTTGTTTTTTTTTGTGGGTGGAATAAGAAAATGGGATGTGTGTATTTTACACCCATGTGCCTGGATAGACAGCAATATGTATAGATAAATATGTGTATTCCAAGCAGTGGCAGAGAAAATACTAAGTGTTCCGTATCTTAGTGTAAGCTACCCTTTTACACATTTTGCATAGTCGCTGCATGATAAAACTAAGTATTAGGCAGACATTGAGTCAAAGAAATTTGAATCATACAAAAGTGAACATGGAAAAAACCAGAAGGGACTTAATGTATTTTTTTAAAGCTTAATGAAAATATAAAACTATTATGAATATGCCTTATACCCAGCAGTTGTTGCTATCTAGTAGGCAACTTATGCCCTTTACAGCGTTTAGAACAAAACTAGTTCTTTATACCATTTTCATGAAAATGTTAGGTTTCTGTTTGATCAGCAGGTGCTGTTGAGATGAAAGCCATGTGTAAATTTTCAGAAGGCCAAAAGTGTCAATTCAGAAAAGGAAAGTGATAAGAGAAAATGCAATCAGTTTTCCTGTTTTCAATTTGTGCAGGATTTGAAGAGCTGTTTTGTTAAACTGCTACATCTGCTCCAATATGAATATTGAACTACTTCCACTAAAAATAACAACCTATAATTTGGAAGCTACTGCAGTCTTTCGTTAATGTGAGTGGGTTATTTAAAAACAAAAAAGCAAAAAAAATAAAAAAAAAAATAAAAAAGACAATTTTCTATTCTGACAATCTCTTGCCTAATGTGCATTTTCATTTGTTGGCACTTTTATCCTCAGCAGATAAATGGTATTATGCAATTAGGACCTCATCTCGTTTGACTGTGAAAGAGGTTTCCATGGGTGAAAATCCTTGTAATATAAAATGGTTTCGCATAAAACAAAATTTATTTTAAAATAACCTGTTTAAATGCAGTTATTTATAATGATAGTTATTCCTTACATCCTCTAATACTACAATTTTTAACTTACTGCTGACGATTATAACAAAGTTAACACTATTCCATTGCATACTGGGCATTCCGTGATTTATTTCACCCTTAATATACCTGCAAATGTAAGTTTAAACCAATCAGGGATATTTTACCTAACAGGCCTTTCAGAATAATTTTTTTCATGCTTAAATAAAATGATTAAATTATGCTTGAGTGCCTGCATACAAAAGCTTTAGCTTCTATAGTACTGCTAATCAAATAAGTTTTATGGACGGGGAAAGCACCACATTAGAGAAAAATTGGATGCATTTTACTAGTGATATTTCTAGGAAAGACATGTTTTAAAAAAATAATCATCCAGTGTTAAAAAGAGAACTCTAACATGAATAATCATAATAAAAATAATACTTCATTCCTACAAAAAGAAAATGAATGGCAATGCTATCCATGTAAAACTGGACATAGAGAATTAAGGTAGAAGGAAGACCGGTGAAATTTGGATCAGGTTCAATATTGACTCCATCCACAATTGCAGTTGGGTGGACTTGTGGCTATAGTAATTTGTCTAGGGTGAGACATGATTACTGCTTTGGATCAATTAGAGACTATGTAGCTTGTAGCTTCACACTTGAATTGCCAGACACACTCTTCGGAGATAAGCTCAGAATATCTCCAGAGTGGATAAAAGAGAAGACAGACACTGTGACACATTAGCATATTTGGTATTAACAAATGCAATGTTTCTTCTGAAACACCAGTCAAAAGAAGAGGTAGTTTGAAGAACAACATTGTGTGTACTTATGATTACATGTATTTAACCAACTAAAGAATAATGCTTATAAAGGATGTAATTTCCAATTTGAAGCCAAATTGTGGCATATCTTTCAGAGATCTGGGTATATTTCTTGGTGGGTATATTCTCTGGTATAGCACCAAGCACTTTGCTACTCTGAAGAAATGACACTGGATCACATATCAGTGAAGAAAGTTTATTTCACAGACACAATCCCATCATTTGGTATGTGATCTTCTAGTGAGTTGTTTTTTGTGCTGAAGCCACAATCAGCCTTTAAGCCTCAGTGCCTTATGTGGCTTGAACAGGGAAGAGCTTCTTGTGATTCTCTTCAGAATGTTCATACTTTGTCAAGTGACGTTCAGGCTTTTATATCAGAATCACTGCAAAAGTAATGCCCCATGGTTGAGGTTTAAGGTATGAGACCCTCTTGTTTGAAAAAGTTTTAAGCCATCAATCTTGCTTAGAACCACTAACATTTTCAATGACTGTAAGAGACCTACTTAAAATCCCTCTGCTTTGTTAGTTCTGATTGAGGTTACCTGTATAATGTAACTCATGAAGCAGGGATTTGTTTTTGTGGGCTTCATATTGATCAGGGTCCCTAAAGCAAATCAGTATTTGGGTGAATGGGGCCTCTAGGATATAGATCTTGTTGAATGTGGAGGGCACAAATGTAAAGTTTTCCCATTGTTTATCCAACGATCTCAATACCTCCAAGTGCCTTAGGGAATGTGATTGACTAGATTCATTAATCTTTTAACACCTTGGGCATAGACTACTGAATGTGCTCTGGGCATTCAAGGGCTGCCACCTAGTTGTTGGACTTGGGAGAAAGTAGAGGAATTGACAAATGTTAGAGACCTACTGTGAGCCTGGCATTAACCTTCATGTACATTGTCAGCACTGATTTTAAGTAAATGATTAACCAGCATTTCACTTTCTTCATTTCAAAGAGCTCTAGTCCATCACTCTTTTAGTAGTTCTTCTGGTTTGACCTTTTGCTCCAGTTTAGAAAACTGAGGTTTCCCTCTGTTCTCCAAATTAATTACCTGCTTTGTTCCTAAGTTCTAATAATTTTAGAGCCATGTTCTCTGAATATCTGGCTTAACGTGTTCCTTAGCAGTTATGAACTATGCATCTACTGTTTTCTTTACATTTGCCCTTGCCCCCAACCTAGGAATCACAGTTGGCTACTGGCCAGCAGATATCCTTGGATATGCCCAAATGCATGCCACTCTGTATCCCTCAGTGCCTCCTAATCCAGGCTTTTCCATTACTAAATTCTGTTCTCCCGTCAGAATACCACCGTCCTACACTACACTGAGGCCTTGAGGCCTGTTCCCTCTGTTGATCTCATTCAGCACTCCAGAGTGGTCTTCTGCCCAGTGTCCTTAGTCCCTGAGGCTTGTCCCATCCCAGTCGGTTTGGTCACTCTATATCTCCATCTCGGCATCTCCCAGTTGGCTAGGTCCACTTCCTAGTCACTTCTAAGAGGAGAGGGATTCTGTACCATCTTGAGTTTGATTATGTAATGTAAAGCAGTGGTCCCCAGCCTTTTTGGCACCAGGGACCGGTTTCGTGGAAGACAATCTTTCCATGGACTGGGTGTTGGGTCGGGTGGGGGGAAGGCTCAGGCGGTAAAGCGAGCAATGGGGGAGCGATGGGGAGTGGCAGAGAGGAAGCTTTGCTCACTCACCCGCCCCTCACCTCCTGCTGTGCGCGGCCCGGTTCCTAACAGGGTTGGGGACCCCTGGTGTAAACTATTCTATTATGAAAAGAAGGATCTAGTGTGTGTGCATTCCCGTAATAGGCAAACTGGAGTTCCCTTTCCAGTTCAGTCATTGACTTGCTGGGTGGCATGGGGTGCACTCCAGCCCTCAGGTGCATTCTTCAGGAGCAAAACGATAGACAGACTCATTGATCATTAGGCTTCCCAACTCTCCTATGTACAAGACTATATAGGATATTAGGAGCAGGCTTTCAGGAATTTCCCGTGGTTAGGAGAATGAAAAAAAATCCTCATTTATATTTTTAATTCTGAGTTGGGGGCACTACTAATCTGCATATAATTGGGAAGTAGAATCAGTGTGGAACATCATTATCTCCCCACTATTCTTCATTGTGAAGAAGGGGTATGGGGAATAGTGAGTCATTTTTTCCATAGCCGTCCTGGATCTAGGATGATTGTCAGAAATTTTAGTTGTTACTGTACTTTTTTCAGAAGTGAATGATGGAGGGAAGAATCTGTTTATGCAGTGAGAAGGAACTAAAGATTTTAGGTCTTGCTCAAAGAAAATAGCCTTTATGCTTTTCCCTCAGGGTTGCTAGACAAGGTGAACTTGGTGCTTGGGGGCAGGAGTGAGGGGCTAGAGGCTAAAGCATGGTGGTGATTGATTGTGCTTACCAGGCTTTCCACAGTCTCAAGGTTTGGACCTAAGTCACTTGGGAATTTAGAAAATGACCTCTTTAAACCATTTTTGGAGAGAACCTGGTAAGTAATGGCTTATTTAAACCAACGGGGCACATTATCATTTGGCTAGAATCAGATGTTAAGTAAGAAAGACCAAAAACTGTCTGTTGTCTAAAGAACAGTCTGCTATTGCTTCTAAAAAAGTAGTTAAGAGCCCAATTATTACCAATAACACTTTGATTTTTGTACTTTCATTTTTAAAAAATATAGACATTATTAAAAGTTTAATCCTAATTTGTGAAATTATCGATAATGAACCCAGGCTGGATTTCTTTGGAACTTGGGAACTATTACATTTTTATACTTCTGATTTGATTAAGGTAAGCCCTTTGTCATCATCCAGGATGGCAGTAGAAACTTCTACTGTTTACTAGGAAGGACATGCAAGTTACATTACTTTCATGTGTCACTAGAAACGGAAACCACAGGAATCACTGTGGCTTCATAGGTTATAGAAAGTTTTTGCAGTGGCATTCGAAGTTTGGTGGGAGGCCAAACTGAAGTTCTTTGCCACAAAGATGAATGTCTTAAAAGTATGTATGCAGTGAACTCTTAGTTGGTACCTGACTTGACTGGATTGAATATTACATCAGAGAAATAACAGAGAAAATATTACCATGGGATGTAATGGCAGTTTGTCTAAAGGTAAGCTCTCAAGAGCTAGGGGGCCACTAATAATAGGAGAGGAAATATTGCCAGAGCAGTGATGAGCTAGCTGTGGCCAGGTCTATTAGAGCACCAGGAGAGAAAACTAGCTGAAAGATGTTAGAGTGTTTGGGATGTCCCTTCCACTAGACCTTGTGGGGAGTGCACCTGGTGACACTGAAGTAGATAGATTATGGTTCCTGCAAAGGCTGGCATAGGGTTGTGCCAGGGAGCTACCACAGCAGCATTGCTGAGAGCATTTTAAATGCACATCCAATTTGGCAAGCGGAATATTAGAAATTGGGAAGTCATCTCCCAGTGAATATGGTAAGCATGGTGCAAATTGTGCTTTAAATACAAAGTCTTAGGAAGCTGGTTGCTCTATTTTGTTAAAACTAGATGTACTATACTCCTTCCCCTAACCTCAAGATATAGGAAGATGTGAGCTGTAAGACAGGTCATGAAACACTGCTAGTTTATTTTCTGAATCTTTGCATATGTTATGTACACAGTGATAAGCAAACACAGCTGGGAAGAACAGCAGATGATATTGGGACTGGAACTGTGATGTTTATCAGACTGACATAGTAATCCTTTCCTGTGAAAGTGTTCTTTTTAAGTGATGTTAGGATTCTGTAACTTTTATCATGTGTCAGGCAAGTATTCTTTATTGCCCAACCCCTTTGCCTACCTGTCACACATTTTCATTCTCATCTCTAGCTAGATTTATTTAGAAATGAGATCCACATTTGACCTCTGATGGGAAACAAATGTGGACAATGAATTCGAATCCTTTGTTTAAATAAGGGTAGGTAGGTGCATTTAGACCTGATATTCAGGTCTAAATGGAAAGTAAATGTGATCAGTCTCCATTGACTTGTCCAAGTCAAGCTTTGAGTTGGCTAGAGAAAGCGGGTATAAAATATCAGAGGAAAATATAAATGAAAAGTAATAAAATGAGCAACCCATTAAAGCTAATTTGACTATTTTAAAAGAAAAGCATATGTTCTTTGGGTAGCCCTGGTAATGAAACCTTTTAGAATATTTGAAAGAAAATTAAGATTTTTGCTATTGGTTGTAAATCTGAAGTAAATTAATAAATATTTAATGAATGCCTACTATGTGTAAAGCAGTGTGTTAGATGGAGGCACAGAACAGGTAGTAAGCTCAGTTCCCATTGAATGATAAACCCGCTCAGGACAAATTAAATAGCTACAAAAGATGAAGAGGCTTGATTACTTACCAGTTAAATGATACAGTAGATGAGATTTTAGAGGTGGAGTGAGTTGGAATTTCAGCTTGTCTTAAGACAGGTAGGATTTATCAAGGCAACATTATTGTAATGGGGTTGTGGGCAGTTATAAGACAGGAATGGAGACTGGAAAAGGTTTTGGGAGAAGCGAGGTGTCTTGGGGTGGGGTGGGTAGAGGTTAGAGAGAGAGTAAATTAACATATGCAGATACAGCAAAAAGGACCCTTGGGTGATTATTGGGAAATAAATAGAAAGATCATAAGGCATTTGATTTAAGCTTTATCTTCTGAGTAAGCCAGAAGTTTAAAAAACTGTGTCCTATGGGACCCCTTAGGGTTGGGAGGTGGCATAGAGGGTGCCCAGATTGGGTTCAGGCCCTTTCATTCATCCTCTCAGCACTGTGAAACCAGAATAGTTCTGTTCTTTATAACAAATTGCTTTAGATATTAGATTTTCTAGTTGGACTTCTTTTGAACAAAGGGTGCCATGGTAAAATAAATCTTAATAAAACCAAAGCAAAAAAAAAAAAAAATTGTGCCAGTCAACAGGAAACCATGGACCCAGTTAAAGTTGTGTTTCTGAAGAGTTGGTCTGACTGCGGTGGGCCAGATGGGTTGGAATGGGGGAAGACTGAGGCCAGGTAGGGAACTTGTTTTGCAGTAGTTTAGATGTTAGATATTATAGAAGGATGGCCAGAATTGGGTTTGTGGGACAAGAAGGAATAGGCAGATGCCAGAGACATTGCAAAGGAAAAATAATTAGTACTTGGGTATCGGGTGGATTTAGAGAGGAGGAAGTGATGACAGCTCAGATTAGATGTCCAGTGCACATAGCTTGCCAGAATTCGGGCATTGCTTCAATGTTTAAGGGACAGCTTCCTTACCCCTCATAGACTCATAGAATCACAGCCTCCAGAAAGGAGCCTCAGAACCCAATTGTGTATCCCTGCTCCAGGGATTCTTGTGGTCCAGCTACTCTTGGGAAATGTTGATGGGGCTGTTACCTGGTAGGTTTTCCTTAAAGCATAGTGGTTGCATGGAGGATTGATTATTGATTGCCCTGGGACTTGGCTCCCTCCTGTGCTTTGGCTTCTTGCATGGATTTCGAACTGTTTTGAGTTTCCTTTCATTTTGCTGGTAACTTCTGGCCATATGGGAGAATAAAAAGTGGTCAGGAGGGCTGGGTCTGGACCCTTAACTTTCCACCAGAGCAGCCTAACTGTTTTACATGTTTCGAACATTGGACTTTTGTTTAGGGAATAATTTTTAAAAATTTCTTTCAATTCTAATATTATGTAGAGGAGAGAAGGCAGGGACCAGAGAATAAGGAGTCAAGGAGGAGTTGATGGGAGGGCAGAGGCTGTTCTTCTACAGCAGTGTGTCCCAGACTCTGGGCTCAATACTCTTGGGGGGTGAGGAGCAGTGAGTTTCAAGGGGCTTTTGAACCTACGTTCATTCATTCAGTAGCACAAGCATTGTCTGCAGACCAAATACTTTTTCACACAATGACATTTTTCAAATACACTTTAAATTAAATGAACAAAAATGCATTAAAATATTACTGAAATTAAGAGAAACTTGTCTTTATGTATTTTACAATCAGCAGACTGTAAACAAAATACTATCATGTGTGATATCACAATTTTTTGTTTTAAAATGGAGGCCTCATATTAGAAAAGTAAAGGAATCCCTTTTATATGTTAAAGGACAGTATTCAATCCTTAATAAATTGCTCACTGTTAATTGTCTCCCTTATTTAAGGAATTTTAGTTATTGGAAGAAACAACAACAACAAAATGTAGGACTTTTAGGCTATGGTTCACCAATATAATATTATTTCAGGGACTTTCACCTTGATTTGTTTAGTATCATTTAATTTGAAAACACTGGGAATTCTTTTTACTCTTTGAACTTTAAATTCAGTGTGTGGATAAAAATCTCTCAGAATTGGATTTTTTAAGACTTCTTTCTTCTGTAACCAATCTATAGTTTTTAAAAGGATGAGACCGATTTATATATGTTGATATGGAATCATTCCTGAGATATATTGTGAAATGAAAAAAGCAGGGAGCAATGTATATAGTGTGCTACATTTATACAAAAAGTGCATAAACTACTTATGCATATGAATCTGACAATAGTAGTTGCTTTATGGGAAGAAAGTGGGGCTCAGGCATTGGTGGTTGGAAGGAGAATTTTTATTTCATGTCTGTTGGTCCTCTGAGTCTTTTTGCAAATCTCGTTACCTGTTTCACTCACTGCAAAGTTAGAGACTGTAGCATCAGCTTGGGATGAATGGTTCTGGGATTCTGCCCTTCTGGGGGAAGGTGATTATGTTCTCTTCTCTGCTAGAAGGCGGCCAGGTGAAGTGGTGAAGAGACCCAACTCCCCAGTGCTTTGCCACTTGTTGGATCTCCTACTCTTCATCTGGAAATAATTCTCATCTGGATAATAATGGCACGACCCATATTGTTGTCATGTGGGTTGCATGAGATGGTATGTACAAAGCACAGTATCATTTCAGAAAGGCTTGCTTGTGCTAGGCATCTGACTTGACCACTCTTGAACTGTCCACTGCTCTCTTCTGGAAGCCCCCTGTAGGATCTTCTCCTCTCTATGGCTGTTCCTTTTCAGTCACCTTCACTCAGCAAATTCTTAACGGAGAGTCTAGTCCTGTTTAATGCCTGGGGATATAGAGGTGTTCAAGTCAGACAGTGCCCCTGATTTGCTAGACCTTTCTCACCTCAGCCTTAATTGAGAGCTATTTCTGCAGGGAACCCACTTTGTCCTCTCCTGAGTTGCTAATGAAACTATTCAAGTTTTCATGACCTCTCTTCCTCAAAGATAGAATTTATCACATCTAGCATTTTGCCGCTATCCATGTGATTCAGACTTCTCTGCTGATTTGTAAGCTCCTTGAAAGTAGGAGTCTGGAACAGTTGGGGTACTTTTTGATGCTTTATTAAATATTTGGTGAAAGCTCATGTTATTTACTTAATACTGTCCTCAAATATTTCAACTTATTTACTTAATACTGTCCTCAGATATTTCATTGCTAAGACCAAAAATGAAATCTTTGGTTGCAAGAGCATGTTGTTTCTTTCCCAATCCCTTTCCCCCCTTGATCCCTTTTTATTGTGTTCTCTTATCACAGAATGTACAATTTATTGCCACCATATTTTAGCTTTAAGTTTCAGCAAACAAACACCCACATGTACAGCAGCCCTGGGTAAATTGAAGTGGTCAAGTCACTTGCATGTTCATAAGTGCACATCTTAACCTGTTTTATTTATTTTTCACCCTATGGCTCACAAATGTACTTCTTGTCAAGGATGAGATCCCTGAAATTGTAAGCAAAATATTGTATGCATGGACATATTTATGAGCTGGAACCGTCCCTTGGATCAGGGCCCCAACAAGGACCATTTTTGTGACTCCCAGCTTTCCCTCTCCCATGCCCCCAAGTGATCCCTTAGGTGCCAGGGGCTCCCATCCCTCTTTTGGTTGTCATGTCTGTTTTCTGGGCAGACCCCAGGCTGAGCACTTCTCGCTAGTACTCTTCTCCAGCCCCCTCTCCCACTCCCTCTCTACTCACCAGTCTTGTCTTTTCTCTGATATTGTGTGGGATTCCAGCTGTTGCTTGATGAACCAGCCTTAAAACTAGGAATGGCACTGGATAGAATGACAGGTCTGTCTCACCCTAAGATTCTGTGACTGAACGCCAAAGTGGGTGAAGCATCTTACTGTCTTTGCTTCCAGGTAACAATTCCAAGAGATGGTTTCAGAAGGGCAGCCTTTAGTTCCTTCATGCAAGTGACCGAACAATTTCAGACAGATATGTGTGGGGAGGAGGCACGGTAGATGCCTTCGTGGAGTGAAGTTCACATGTTGCCTTACTTAATACTCAGCTGGGAGTGAGCTCGTTTGTAAACCACTCCTAGAGGCTTCCTCACTTGCCCAACGTCGCCCTGCATGGGTTGTGGGGCGAGGTCTGAACCTAGATTTTCTGACTCCCAGGCTTCTCTGTTCCAGGGCTCAGTACCACTCTCCTGGAAGTCTTCAAATCCTACCACCCCATTTTTTCCCCATGGACAGGGCCAGCCACACAGGCTGCAGGTGGGAATTATACTAAAGTTAAAATGGAAAATTATCAAGACTTCTCACTGTACTTAGAAAAGTTACTGTTTAGAGTACAAAAAAATATCATAGCTTTACAAGTTTCTGAGGCAGGGAGAGGGAGGGGGAAAAGAGAGGGAAGAAAGAAGAGAGAGAGATACCAGCTGATAAGAAGCAGCAGCAAGCAGACCATATTTGCAGTTGGATAATCGTAGTTTTTTTTTTTTTTTTTTGAGACATGTGGCCATCACCCATGAATACAGATACTTTCAAAGTCTCGTTTTTCTTTCATGTGAAAGTTGCCGGCATGGAACAGATGCCTTTATTTGGAGAAACCAGTCTTTGGAAATAATTGCTTCTCTCTTCTCTTATCCTCTAGAGGTGCTCTTCCACAGATGAAATTAGATGAGGAAAAAATTTAATCACAAAACATTAGCTTGTGGTTCTTTATTTTTTTCCACTGCAAAATGTTTTAGGACCTGCACCTTACTTCCACATATTTTGGGATTGTTGACTGATCATACTTACTTTTATCACTAATAGAACAGCAATGACTTTCAGAAAAGAAAATGTTTTGATTGCACTAGGTCGTTTTTTGAGTAGTGACCTAGTGCTTTAATGCTTTTAAATCATAATATTAAAATAGGTATTACCTCCTTTCTACTCTCAATTGATAGGAACTGAGCACATTGAAGAAAACACTTGCACTAGGGGCAAGATAGGCACTTTATAAGTATTATCTCTTCATATCATCCCGGTGAGTTAGGTATTATTATCCTACTGTAGAGATTTACATCTAAAGCTTAGAAAGGTTAAGTGACTTGTTCAAGGTCAAATAGCTAATAAGTGTAAGACCTGATATTCCAGTCCAACTGCATGCAGTGGGCTAAGTGGTCAGTGTAGGTAAGGTACAGTCATTTTAGGAGATTTTATTTTATTGAAGATTAAATTATATCTGTAACAGAGGAGATATTTTAGAGCTTCTTACTGTTTTAAATTGCCTGCTTTGTTAACTCCTTGATCATCCTGCATTGTCAGTTTGACTAAAAATAATTATTCATAGATTGGTCAGCTGCCTTCTGTTTAATTTTTATCTTTAAAATAATATTTGAAGGATTTTAAAACAATGCTTTATCACAATAAGAGGAAGAGGCTTGAAGAAAAACTAGATAGTATTCGATTATCATTTATTCCTTTGTTCACTCAGCCAATATTGAGTGAACACCTTCTGTGAGCCAGGCACTGAGTATGAAGACTGTTGAATAAACATGGCCCCTTCCCTCATGGCCATTACAACAAAATGCATATATTGCATCAAGGTAAGGTCTGAAGACAGCAAGAGAATAAGATGGGGGATCTCTTTCCAGAACAGGAAAGTCAATTGATAAACTCAGTTGGGAGATAAATCTATGCATAAAAACTACTAGAGTGCATTTACACCTTAGAGGTTGTATGGACTTAATGCTGCCTGCAGTTCTTAATCGTGGTATCCTACTGCTTACTGTGGGAGGAAGGGCTGGCTTCACAGCCCTGGATGCCCTGGGTGATTTCCATACTGGCCTGTGTATGTACAGTACTGGTGGGAATGGGCTCATATGAACAGTGTCTGGAAGGTAAAGGTTGCCCCGCCTGATATAGACCATAAATGCTATTATAATTTAAAGAAGAGAGAATGATCGTGGGCCCCAGGAGTGGTCAGGGAAAGGTTTGTGAAGGTCACAGGGATTGAATTGGGCCTGTATAGCATTTCATTAGATGGAATTCATTTGTTTTATTCTTTTTAGGTGCCAAGTACAGTTTTAAGTATGGAGGATAGAGTAATGAGCAAAACAGACAAGACCCCTGTTCTCATAGATCTTACAGTTTAGGGGGGCATGCAATAGAGACATTTGTAAGATTATTATCCATAGTGTTAAATGTAATGAAGACAATTAAAAAACAATGTTGGAGAGAATGGTGGAGGGTGCTGCCAGTGGTGGTGAGACTTTATTTTGGATAGGAGGGAAGACTGTCTCTGAGGTTACATTTGAATGAAACCTGAGTGTTGAAAAGGAGCTGGCCATGAAGTCTGGAAGAGTTAATGGACAAAGCCATAAAGATGAGGTGATGCATTCTATGGGAGTTTATCCATTGAAGAGCTGTACCCTGTAAGGGCATGGACGGAGCAGAGGCTGAAAGGTGTAGGTTAGTGCCAAATCATGGAGGGTCTTGAATGTCAGAACAAGGACTGTTTGTTTCTATGCATATATTAGTGGATGAGTAGTTAGAAGAGAGAAGGAGAATCAGGATGAGTATATGCCATAGAAGCTTAAGGAAACTTGTGCAGCTGGGGCCTTGAAGTTTAGGGACATCCCAAATAACATAGTGTCCCAGTCACTTCCTGTTGGAAGTTGAATGTAGTCCTAAAGTGAGGCCTACATGGTGGTTCTCTGTTGACTGTTTCAAATCAGGGGGATTCAGCATTGTCCTACAAATAAGGTTGTGGAGGTCTTGGCAAAGGTAAGCTACCGCCCAGTGTCAGGGACTGTGCTTGTTAAGGTAATGTTTCCTAAGTAATGTATGATGTAACAGGTTCCTTTTGTGGTAATTCCCCTTGGAACCAAAAACTAATTGTATTTTTATTAAAGTAAAGGGACATTCTTTACGTTACAAGATGTTTTTGTGAAAGGAAAAGTTAAAGGTTTAATTCAGTTCATATTGATAGATAAAAAGAGGTGTGTTAAAGCCTCATTTTTGGAATAACTGTATCTTATTTACTAAAGGAAAAATAGCCCCAAATGTTGATATAGTTCTGTAGAGAAATGTGTTTGGGCAGTGAAGGGATTCCTGGCAGTGATTGAGAAACACACTAATGGGGAACTGCACTTGATCGCTTTTGAGGTTGATTCTGATGTGTGTAGTCTTTACATCCTATTAAAACTTTGAAAGATAAACTGATACAAGAAGGATTTGCCAAGGCCAGCAGCTCTTCCTTTTAAAACCTTGGCTCAGTGTACACATTGAAGGGATGGGGGAGTAAGATAAAAGCATTATAAATATGAGGTTAACTGAATTCAAATAGAAGGTTCTCTCAAGTTATTGCATTCCTTAGAAAATAAATACATTACGCATATGGTTAAGATTGATCAAAAAAGTATTCAGTATGCCAGTGATTACATTCCCATCTGTGATTAAGGTTTTCTGTCTGCATCTGGTTTTCACATTATATTTCTGTAACAAAAATCCTTTATATAGCAGAGTTCACTTTCTGTATTTTCTATTAGCTGCAGCTTGAACTACTGCACAGATCGCAGATTTACACATGTGGTTTTCATTACTTCATACCATTGAGAAAAAGTAATATTTGTTTGGGAATGTCTGTTTTCCACAATTTCCATGGTAATACAACATGTTGAGCCTTTTTAATAACACTCTTGTAGAACTACAAATTGTTTTAGGCATTCTCCTCTTGGTAGAGTTTAGCTTTTAAACTGGTCTCAGTATATGTTCCACTCATAATGAGGTTTTACAAATTTGAGGGCTTAGGATTGGAACAAAGCAATTATTAAAGATAGAGAAATTTTACTTTTGATTGCATGTGATACAGACTTCAGTGTGCAATAAGTATCACAGATAATCTGGATATATATTTCATAGTGCTCATTACCATTACCCATTTTATTGTTATTTTATATCAGAAGACAATTTATTGTGTTGGAGGTATGAAGAACAAACATAATACTCCAAAGTCATTATTTTGAAAAATCTAAACATTAACTCCTTTTTTTTTTGGTGAGTTATCCTATTGATTGTGATACAATGTTTCATATATAAAAATAGTTGAGTGAGGAAAATCATCAGTGGGTAACTTGAGGTTTACATTGTGTATTACTTGAATGTGTATTTGTATGCCATGTTAACATTTAAGAATTTATAAACATGTACATTTAAAATATTTTGTAACACTATCTTCCTGTCAGCTTTTCTCCATTCACTTCAGGATACTCCGATTAAAATAGACACAAGTGAAGTTAAAAAGTGAAATAGTATATTCTATATTGGGAGATCATTTATAATTGAGAAATTTATCTTATAAAGGAAGTTTATCCACATGGTAATTTTATGTGCCTCAAAACTGAGATCCATTATACCATTTTTGGTAATAAACCGAGACATTAGTCTTGTATTTAGCAGTCATGAGAAGCAAGAAAAAGACTTAGACTCTAGGGGATTTGTATGTACTTGGCCTCCTTCATTTGTTTAATGGAGATTATTAAATATGACCCACACAGGTAGACTCTACTTTATCAGGCTCTCTGATGCCTTTTGTTTATGGTTGTTGAGGCACTAAATATTATCAAAAATCATGATTGAATCTAAGAAAAGTATCCATTTTCTTCTTTTTCCCAATAATACTTATTTATCCTCTATTTACAAAATATTTTTTTTTATCTCAGTGTAAAGACATTGGAAATACCAGAATTGTGTAGAAAATTACCCATATTTCCATCTCCTGGAAATAATATTACCCATATTTCCATTTTCTGGAAATAATATTTGACATCTAGATGTATTTACTTCCAGTCTCCCCTCCTTGGCCCTGTTTAAGTTTTTCCATTAAGAATGAGAAACATTGATTGCATGATAGCAGAGTTGTAATATGGTGTATAAAGGGCACTGCTTTTCTTTTTTTAAAATAGAAACTGCTTGTTTATATACATCAGAGTATGTATATTCACCAATTTTAATTTCTATGGAGTAGTTTGGTCTCTTAAAAAAAATAGTAGCAACATCCGTAGTAATATTTTTTGAGACTGCTTTTTATAAATCTATCCCTTTGCATTTATTGAGTTATTACTTTATGTGCATATGATTGTGCTAGATTTATGTTTCATAGATTATAAGAACTAAATAGTGATACTTGTTCTATTCATAATAGTGGTGGTAGTAGTAATAGTAGGTGTTTGGGAATGAATGAATGAATTCTAAACCTGCCAAATCTAGCAGGAAAAATGAGAATATTTGGATTGCTTTAGAAGAAAAAAAGAAAGTAGTAGAAGTTTATTTGGTAAAATGCTTCACGAATTGTTGTTACTAATAATTTCAAACTGGTTGGTTGCATAAAGATTATTAGATACCGTTAACAGTTGTTTCAGATTATTTTAGCTAATGATGGCAATGTGTAAATTTCAGAACAGTGAAAACAATATTGACACCACTTTGTTTTGAAACACGGTTTAACTTGCACTTAAAATTCCAAAAAATAAAATAAATAACACAGTGTCTGAAAGCATTTTCTAAAGAAACCATATCTGATAGATTATTTAATTAAAAAAAAATAGGTAAAATCTAACACATTCTTTTAAGGTATTGATGTATGTATATTTTAGACCCAACTTAAGGAAAGAGGAGTTTGTATCCAGCTTTGAGTCAGATGATTGGAGAATTAAGAGCCCTATAGGGCATGTCACTGCAGGAACTCTGAAAATATTTTCTGTTTTGGATTTTTCTAAAATTTAGAAGGGCTTGTATCTGTTTCTTAAACAAAACAAAACTGGCCTAGTATTATCGTGTAAGTAGATGGGTGTGATACTTCAGACTGGTTGTGATATATGCGTTTTTTTTCCCTTTGTTGTTGTCAATAGAAAAGATTGATCTCTGGGCTGGTGAACATAATATCTGTCCCAGTCAGAAAAGGAGAGAGGAAATTAGCAGAGCGATTGGTGGAGAATGATATCTGTCAAAAGAAACACTTGGAGAGCACTGAGTTTAGTAATAGGTGACTGCCGGAAAAAAGGGAACTTTGAATATTGTCAAGGTAAGGAACAGACAAATATTTTGACTTTGCAATTTACTTACATGCCAAAAATCAATCTATTATTTTTTTCCTAATAAATTATACTTGTGAAGATTTTTCTTTTCTTTTCCTTACTTCTTCTTCTAGTGCCTGTTGATAACGAATTTGTATTATATATTTAAAAAATTTGTCTTTGAAATCTTTGGATGTGGGATTGGGTGGTGATCAGTCAGCCTGGCTGTGGGAGCCCTTGTTTGATAGTTTTGGGTCTGAAGATAGCAAATGATCAAGTACGAATTTTTTTTTTAACCCCTCTTCTTGTTGCTGTGCTTCTTGCCATGTTTCATAATACATCTGTTATAAGCTGAGCAATACTTGGAGTTAAAGAGTAAAAGCTATGTCATGATTTCTGTGTTTATTGCAACTAGAGATGGTATTTTCTGAAGCAGTTTGTTGACTAAAGAGGGAAAAAAGTGCTTTTCCATTTATTATTTCTTCTGTTTGATTTGGATATTTTTTTAAACTTGTAGGTGAATGTCATTTCCTAAGCAGAATTCATGTCCATAGGCAGGTTTAAAAAAAAAAGGGTCTAACTTTAGGAAAACAGCAAAATGTACACTTTCCCATTTGGCAAGTGACTTCTTAAAGTCTGCAACATTTAAAAATTAAGGAGAGCCCTGCATTATGGGTTCCAGAGAGTTGATGCCTCCTGCAGCCAGCTCTGTTTCAGGTTTAGTGGACTTGTGCAGAAGCACAGATGAATACAGATAAATTGTGCTAAGAAAGAATTGAGAGTTAACACAAACGTTGTGTTGTACAGGTTGGCACTCTTAGTGATTAGGTGGGGATTTTTGAAGTTCTGTGACTGCCTGCCTGACTACATGGAGAAGGTGGTAGCAAAATATTTACCCTTCATGGCCATTGTTCTGGAAACATAGCTGCTGGTGTCCCCCCCGCCCCACACACACATAACATCTACTCTTGCAGTTCCTACAAAGGCTTATTGGCTTTTTCTTAAAGTTCCTAAGAAGGTGTTGGCAAATGAGTGTGTTTTGTTTTTGTTTTTGAAAGACCAGAGAAAATGAAATGATTCCCTGTATAATTATAGGCTCCTTTGAGATAGCCTAAGTCATGATTTGGTTTCTGTCTGTATTTCTCTTCCTTTCATTCCTCCATCTTCATATTATGATGTTCTTCTACTGTAATTAGTGAGAGACATAAATTTGAAAGAGAAGATGAGGAATTCAAAAATTTATTAAGTAATTGAGACATCTCTCACCTCTGCTTCTGTCTTTGTCCCTGTGTACTATTGTTACTAAAAATAAACTTTCTGAGAACTCAAATCTTGGTTGATTAGATTTCTCAAGTCCAGCATAGAAAGAAAGTTGTTAATATCTTAAAGGAAACAAACATAATAATAACAACAACAACCCTTGCTTTAGAATTGCTTTCTCTTCATCTTCCATCAGAAGAAAGCACTTTGTTTCAAAGAGGATATAATTCTCTGCTTTCTGCCTTATGTATCTCTGGGAGGTGGGCAGTGATAGTATGATAAAAATATATAAGGTGCAGATTGCAAATTGAAAAGAATATTGGATTTTAAAACTTGAGCATATATTGCAGATACATAGTGTCATCGTCTTTACCCACCCCTATCCCATTACAACAATATTCTCTCCTGGTCATGTGGCATATCTCTGTGGGCTGCTGACGCAAAGGACCATTGCAGCATGGAAGATCCATATTGAGAGCAAAAATGCATGACAAAGACACATTTTAAAACAAGTTTAATGCACGTTATTTGTTATAATATGCAAATACCGATCCTCAGTATCATGTATCAAAAACACCATGTTGAGTTTCTTCTCTCTCTCGCTTTCTTGTGTGTGTGGGTGTACATACTTAAAAAATGATGTGTGTGTGCACACATGTATGTGCATGTATGTATATAATTGTGTGTGTTGGCCTATTTTATAACTGTTGAGTTTTCTTTATGATTCATGTGGCATTGAAAAATTTACTCCTAGTTTTTTCTTTTTTGTGATGGTAGTGGGTGTATATAAATATGGGGTTTAGACTCAGGTTGAGCCAAAAAGTAGAGAAAAACAGAAATCACATACTTTACATTTACAAGCATGGAGTCCATTGGATTCTTGGGGATATAATTTGGAAGCAGAAAAGGCAAAGAACTATGTGAAATTGAACAGTCGTGGCAGTAAGAGACAGTGACCTGAGGTGGTGCCAGAGAGTCTGGTCCCTGTGATGAGTTTGAAGCCAGGCAGGGGTCACCAGGAGACAAACCTGTCTCTTTTGGGTGGCCAGGGGAGAAATGATGCCTTAGGGACAGTCACCAGCTTACCTGGAAGCTGATAAAGGCAAAACGCTGCTATGTTTCCTCCCAGTATTTTAAAGCATATCCAAAATATGCACAGTGTTCACTTTTCTAGAATTCTGTTATGTGTGTCTTTGTGAGGAGTGGGTGGATTTGGGACAGTTAGGAGTGGTATCCAGCTTGAGGAGCTTGCTCTTAAAAGCCATTAAGGAAAATACTAAGAAGGGTCCAATATTTGTCATATAAAAAAATTAATTGGCCATCTAAAAGATGCAAGGGCATTATCAGGGAAGCAATTATGACAGAGGAAACTTGTTGCAAAGTGGTATGTATTTATGTTCGAATCATGGGATGGGATATTTATGTAGTACCAATTTTTAGATATTGTATTATTAGATATTTAAAAATAAAAACATTTAATTTAGATGATGCTGTGCACCTTCAAATATTGGTATCTTTATTAGGAAAAGAAGAAAGTTATTTTCTTAAGCAAAACTGCTGGGTTTTGAGAGCGTTTGCCTATATTTTTAGTTTTTCTTGGTCATGTTTGAGGGGTCTGATAGTATTAATGGGCTTTACCCCACACGGAGCTTTGAGCTTATTGTAGCACTGCACACTGATCCCAGGTCAGTGTGATGCGTGAAATCAATTTATTTGAATCTCTTTGCCTCTATAGGAATTTGGCAGCATGCCAGTTGTTTTCATTTAATGTTCTTTGTGTTGAACACAGACAAGCAGGCATGCTTTTGTATTCATCTTTCTTTTGGTCTCTGTCTCTTTCAGCCAATATTTTACTCTATGGATTTTGAGATGAAGGAAGAATGTATTATTTATATGATTCTAATCATTACTTAATGTGTGTGTGTGTGCTACTTTCTTATCTTTTAAGGGATTTTTAAAAATATTCCTGAGTTTTAATGGTGACTTTCTTTGTAGAGAAGAAATATTTTAGTTTTTAAAAAATAACATTTTTGATGAAACATAATAAACCAGATCATAGGTGGTATTTACTTACCATAATGCTCATTATCAAAACTGAAAATAACAATATTAATTACACTATACAACAAATGTTTAATTTGTGAACTGGATTATCAGAATCACTTACTTCTTGGGGAGCTTTTTGAATGTAAAGATTCATACTTTAATCAAGCACACGCTAAAGAAAAAAATATTATTATCTGGGTATTATTATCTTTGAATGATCCATGTTGATTAAGATGCCAGTGTTTTACATAGATTTGTGGTTATATGTGATTTTTTTACAAAATTCCTGCCATTAGGGCAATTTTTTGCTCTTTAAAATTTGGAGGGTCATGACAGGGAGCAACAGCACAGAGGTTTTTACGACAAAGAGACTCAGACCTTTCTGTGGATGTTTTTGTAGGGAGGATTTGTTTCTGGGTCAGCTTTAGGAAAAGGTGGAGAAGGAAACGAGAGAGAGTGAGAGGAGAATGCTCTGTTGATGCTCCGGGCAGTTCTTGCGGAAGTTGATATGCAGAACCAGGGAGCCGCGGCTTCAGGGTCAGGCGCATACCCAGCAGCCCTGCTTCCTTGTTTAATTACCTGAAGAGCAAAACAGTCAGCCTGAGAGTGTGTGAAAGCCCAGTATCTCTGCAGCCGCCTGGCGCTCTGACATCCTGCAAGGCCAGCCCTGTCTGTCCGCCAGCGTCAAGCTGGCTCCCGCCCTGGGTTCCTTTCTTTCTGGAGGCATTGTGTGGAAGAGGGTTTGGTCAGGAATTTGAGGTTCCTGCCAGTGCTGTGTCCCTGCTCTTTCTTTCTGGACCACGGTGACAGACGTGCTTGATTTTTTTTTTTTTTTCTTAATGAGTTTAAAAATCTGTCTTTTTCATTTTACACCCTGGCCTTGCTATGAAACAATATCTCTATCAACAGCAACAGACATTAACCAGTGCAGGACTGGCCTCAGTTAACGGGTTCTCATTTTCCTAATTCCTGTTATTTAGTGTCCTTCGTGTGTTGCCTTTTTAGGTCAGATTCACTGGTAGTTTGGTGTGGAACTAGTAATTCTGGTTGTTTTTTTGTGAGGCAGTTTTGGAATCTTAATCTGTCCATGAAAACAGAATAGTCCGTTTTTAAACAAAGGTGATAGAACCTTTAAGGTTGGGTTTTTTCCTTTCCCTGGAATTTAAATATGGATGTGGACATTTGCTGTGGGAAGGGCCATGCCCTTTGAAGAAGCTGAGGGTGGTGAGAAATATTATTTGGAATGTGTGGCCAATTTGACAGTAGTATAGGGTACTCTGAGGAATGCTTGGAGATGGAGCCATTTGGGAGATCCCCAGAGTATAACAAGATGTTATGTTTCCAAGAGGAAATCCAGCAGGTTCTTTATGCGCAGGGTGGGCTGGTGAAATGTCTGCACTGTGGGTGGGGGAGCAAAGGTGGTGGTGGTGGGGTTTCCTGCAGAGGGAGGGGAAAGTGTGACTACATGTGCAGTGATTTGGTTTTTCCAGCTACTTCATTAGGATTCTGTCATGCAGACTTCAGGGCATTTACCCTTTAGATGCACATATGTGTATCCCATTAGTGCTAATAGGAGTTGCCGGCAAGTAAAGAGAGCAGCAGTGTGTACCTGTGTTCTGTATGAGCACAGCTCCAGGGGATTGATTCCATTCTTTGCAAAGAATAAAAGAATTGGACTTTGCAGGGAAGAGTTTGGTAGGAATTATTCTAAAAACTTATTTTTCATATTATATTTATGGAAGCGATGTCAATATTTTATGTGTTTGTATACCACTCCGGTGAAAAGTATATAATCATTTAAATAATTGGATTAGCCTCGTTCATCTTGTGATGGAGCTGGCATCACCATGATCTGTTTATACGCTAGCATAAGTAGTAGTATGTGGATCCTTAGGCACGTGTGTATTTATTTATGTATCAGCCTGCTGCATTTCTTTGAGTGTTATTTCTCTTTCAACATCAGTATAAATATGAGAAGAGAAAACAGGTAAATATATTTTAAGCCACAGTCAACATTCCTAACTGGTGTCCTCCTCCACTGACAGACTCCAGGTACCCCCCTTTCAAGCTCCAGGTTTTTGGTAGTTCTATCCAACTGGAGCTTTCTTAAATGCAAGTAACATTACTGCCAGTTGTAGCATTAAGCCTTAGCAGCAGAGAGTGTATAACGTGAGAAAAACTTGGAGGACTTTGAAAAGTGAATGGGGAGAGTTGTGGCTTGCAGGTGGTGGCATCAGGAACTAAGGAACAAACTGTGAACAAGAAAATGGGGTTTTTGCCTTGCACTGAGTGTGCTCAGTAAGTGGAGTGAAATGGCAAGAAAAAAGCAGATCTGTGGGACAAGAGAAAGGGAGGAAGTGAATTACTCTAGAAAAGAGAAGGGAAAAAGCCAAAATCTATTAGTAACTGTGGACCTGTGTCAATTTACCAACAAGAATCAAAACAGGACATTTTGATATAACAGATAAAAAAGTCACAGTATTCCAAAATTTTAGTGAGATTCTGGTGTCTACAATTAAGAATATCTTTAATGAGAAGTGAGAGTGAGCATTGAAATTTCCATACAGAGTAAGAATTAGGTTGAGATTTTTAGGTTTTAACCACTGTTCAGTGTATTTCAGAATATACAGCATTGCATTCTATTCTGCCTGGTCTTGTGGGGGGGTGAGGGGAGGAAGAGAGGGGTACATGACGAAACCCAGGATGGTCGGAGTGAAACATTAATTTAAAAATTTACATTGTTATAAAAGCAAATATACTGTGCTGGGTATTATTTGAACAAATAAAGCAGTTTTGGAATGAAAACTTATAATGGAATCCATAATACCTAAGCTTGAATTTGTTTATAAATGTGGCAAATTAGTATGTGTGGATGGATTTTGCTAATTTGCAATGTGGAGAGATAGAAGTGGAGAGTTTGTTAGAGATAAAAGTCCTGTGAGAAAAGAATATGATGAAAAAATTCTGGGATTTTTTTTTTTTGTTTGTTTGTTTGTTTTATTGCTGTGTGTTTGCTCCACCTGGTGGATTTTGTTGAAAGTGTTTTAATCCATGTTAATGAAAAGACTGCCCTGCACACAATTTACAGTAAGATGAATCTTTTGTTTTATTTTTGTTGCTGTGAAAAATAGTTTAATTCCTATCAAGGTCAAAACATTTATGTCTTTTGTTCAGTATTTTCATTGCATTGAAAGTAATATTTATTGTTTCTTCTGGCTCAAAAATGTAATACATGCTAACTTTAGAAGATTTGGAAAATAGAGAAAAATTAAAAGAGGAAAATAAACATGCTTTATAATTTCATCACCCAGAATCATTGCATTATTTTTAAGAATAGACGTTATCAGAAGAGGACCACTTTTGCATTTACATTTATTTAAAGATATGTGGAATGTTAAATACTATGCCAAAGTGTGATTGATGATGATTATTATAATTATTTTTGGACAAATGCTGCCTTTAAAATGCCCAGTCTCTAAAAAAAAATCAGTGTTTTGCAGGAACTGCATTTGCTAAGCTACATGTCTACAGAAGGCAAAGGTAGTAGAGATTAAAGGTACCTCATGCATTCATAGGGCTGTTCATACGGGTGACGAGATCTGTTGTTCGCTGGACTTACACAGATTGCTTTCTTTAGAAATCTTAAGGAGTCAGTTGTGCTTTGATCATCTTATTGTTTTCCTTAGGTTATTCTTTTTTTCTCCTTTAGACTCTAAAAGCTCTGTAACAGAAGGTGAAGTTTTGAAAACAGTGTCTCCATATGCAAGGGATTTGGAGACCTTTTTATTGTCTTAAAAATTGTCATTCACAGTCCTCATTAGCATTTATTGTTGCAAGCGTACAGGCAGAAAATGTGAAATTGGTATGTCATGAATAGCCCCACAGAGCTCTCGAGCCCTCGGAGTTTGCCTGCATGTGGTGTGGGCTGGGCTTTGAGGGAAAGCTGTCCAGATGGCTGCCTGCACAGGGCAGAGCTGCAGGTTTTTGTCTCTGGTGCTGGGAGGAGGGTAAGTTCATTGGAGCATACGCCATCACCCTTGCTTTTTAACAAAACTAACTTGCCGTTAGTTAGGATGGGGAGGTGGTGACATTGAAACAAAGGTTTTCCATAGAGTGTTACAGTCCTTGTCAAATGGGTAAGGGATGAGTACAGAGTGTCTTCTATATTATCTGAGTGATTTTTGTAGTTATAAAACATAGGAGGAAACTAGATGGCAACTTATTTGCAGATTTTACACGCAAGTGTATACTTTTTAAGATTGATTATTTTTATGGGAATATGCTTTTGTATGAAGAGAGAGTTGATATAGCTAGTATACAACCTTGTGGATTACTAAGGAAGTGTTTTACTTTAAAATTTTTAAAAATAATTTAACCCTTTGCTGGTGCCTATGGATTAATCTACATTTAATGATATTAGTAGGTTTGAAGTTTGCATTTAAATAATACAACATTCAGACAATGCAAGTGTTAAATCTGTTTTAACATTTCAGAATATTTTTGAATATTAGGTATTGAAAATCAAAAGTCGTTGGTGGAAAAGAACTGCAATATATTGTGATATTTTAAAGGCCTTGGCACTGTTAGAAACAATTCATAATAATTACAAATACAGATTTTGTTTTTGCACGTGTTAGTTCATCTTAAACAGATTTCATTTTGTAGAAATACACATACATGCTCCCTACATACTTAAATGTAATAATATACATCTTTTCATTCATATGTAGAGAACATTATACTTCAACCAGAGTTGAGAATCAAATACAGTGCCTAAAAAATTGTCGGAATGATATGACTAACATTTTATTCTGAAGGTGGAAAAAAAATATCATAGAGACTTTTGGGCTTATCAGCTTAGGTAATCATTATTATTTAAAAGTTTGTTATGATTGGCATCTTCAAATTACAGTTTAGAGCACATTATTAACTCACTTTAACTGATTGGAGAAACAAAAATCAAAGGGACCTGAGTCCTTTGGTTTGACATGTCACAGGTGAAGGGAAGGGGTCATGACTTCTAGTTCTTGACCTGCCACTTGCCCTGGTAGATTTGGATTTCTCGACAGACCATATAGCATGTTCTCCATGGGACACTGTTTTGTATGGTGCTTTGTCATCTAGTTGCAAATGATCCAAGCAGCGAAGCTTTTCTGCTGCTGTGATGTCTGGTATAATCACCTATTAAGATAAGCTTCCTCTATCCAGCATGTTTTCTTTGACTTGATTCCATCTTATTGCTAGCACTTAGGCCCTCTTGGATAGCCCTAAATAACCCTTTGACCCCGTGATGTTTATACACCCTTCAAATTCTTAAGATGGCAATCATGTCTCCTGTTCTTTTGTCATTTAAGCAAAGCTCTTGTGAGCTCTTCTGTGGGCTGGTTGAAAGTTGTGGAGACAAAAATGCTCGCCAGTCATTTCCCCCAAAGGAAATATTTGAGGGAAATAGCATGAATGTGTCCAGTTGTTTACAACAGACTTTTATATAAAGAAGGTTAAAATGACAGATAGTCTCTTACCTTTATAGAATACTTCAATGAACTTTTTAACTTAATTTTTTTCGATCCCACTCATTTCTTTCTGGCTGGCTGCATCTTATATTATAGCCTAACTAAAACATAAACCATTTGTTTTTCTTGCAGACAAAGTATAATTGGATTTATCTTTGTCAGGAGACAATCTATTATGGCTTTTATTTAATACAGTTTCAGATGTCTTTCAGTGGCAGAAACAAATTAATGTACATTTTTATTAGGTGTTGTATCTATTTAATTGACTGTCAAAGTGATGAGAAGTTAGGAAATCATCCAAAAGAGAGGTCCATCTCCCGTAGCCCAACAGCTCACACATTAGGTAGGTTTGCCCTGTCAGTGGGATGCCTTTAGAAAACACTAATAGCTTCCAGCTGGGTGGAAAATCAAAACCTTTGGGGTCTGACAAAACTAGCAGATTTGAATTTGAAAGCAGAGCTAATGCCTCCATTTTATTTTTTACCACTCGCCCATAAAACATTATTTTCCAATATGTCAGCCTCATTTGGTGGCCAGTGGTCTGAAATTGAAAGTGGAACAAGCAAGCGGAGAAATCTGGACATTAGTGAGTCCGCCCTTTCAAGCTGGTGTGCCACTTTGTGGACAGGTCTCCCCTAAGAGCAGGGGGGTCTTAATGACCATTCATCAATGCTCGTTGGCTGATCATTGAGTGCCTTCTCATTCAGTTTATCAAGTCTTGCACATAAAAAGTCAGAATAAGCCTTATTCAGCTTTGTTAAAGGCAACTAGGAGTAAAATGCTCCATTTGAACCCATTTTGCCCTGTTTTTTCACTTTGTTAATGCAGCCCTGCTTAAATGAGTGCCTTTATTGGATCGGTTAGAATATCTGAAACTATTAATTCTCTTGTATTGAATAGCTGGTGGCAGGCCAGAGCAGATGGGGTAGAAAGGTATTTGGTTGGGTGTATTGCTTTCAATTAGGATCAATGAGGTTTCAGCTCCTTTGAATTAACTCACTTAATACCTACTGTGTGAAGTCACAGTGTATCACAACAGCCTGCTAGGAGCAAGTGGAAAGTTGAGAAGACCTGTGGAAAAGTTTTAACTCAAACTCTTCCTTCACCAGTGCAGAGAGCTTGCATTAACTGCAGACAATTTCAGTAGACTGCTAATCCCTATTGGTAAGTCAGGTTTGAACAAAGGAAAACTCTATACTATAGGGATGATCTGTTTTGGAAACAAGTGGAAAATAGAGTAATACAATACCATAATGTCCTTCTAGTGAATGAGCTAAATGTACTGTCAGAAATTTATGTATTATTTTGGGAGCTGGGCATTCAGTTGTTGACTAAATTTACTGATTTGGAAAGTGATTTTTTAGATGACTCTCTTTAAAAAAGATTGCCTTAAAAGTGCTCTGTGTTCTTAATTAAAAGACATGCATTAACTGACATGGCTCTTCTAAGGAAGACACTTAATTGGTCAGCAATGTATTCTTTGTTATTGTTTTGAATATATTTTAAGTTTTAAAAATATGTTCCCTAATGATAATGCAGGTCGGTGTTTTATGCCAGGGAAAACTTCCACAATACATATTCTTTTTTCCCACTCACTTACATAAATGTATTCATCATGTTATTGATTGTCTATTTTTATTATACAATTTGAATGTTAGAGATCTTGGCTCCTTATACTCTTTTTTTTTTTTTTTTTTTAATTAAAGGGAAAGTTACCTCTGTCTAAGTAACTGTATAGAACTATAGAACTAATGCATCCAGGCTTTCCTGTTCAGGGAGAACTGCCAAATGGGGTCGCTGCTTTGCTTGCCTCCATGGCTTAAAGGATAAGAGGAGGAAACTGGTTCCTGGAGAAAATGCTGAACTAGTCTCAGGTGCACACACACTCAGGCCCTTTCTGCAATCAGATTTCTAGGTGAGAATCTCCAGGGATCCAGGTTTTCTTGATGTGGATCAATTTAAAGTGGCAATTACTGTAGTCAGATAACAGCTTAAAAAGCTTTTTTACACATAGAAAAGATACATAATCGCACAGCATATGGAACTTCAATTTTCTGAGCTGTGGTTTAGGGACTTGCAGTGTACCGATATTAAGACCCAGTTTTAAAACCGGGTATCATCCAGTTTTCTTAAAGTGTATTGCATTTTTGTCCTGTCATTTTCTATTTTAGAAGTGATTCACCATGCATATTGATGAAAGTTGGGTTTCCCACTGTGAAAATGTTCTCTTTCTAACATAGGTATAGTATTAAAAAGAAAATCAGTGGCATGTAGCATTGGGTGGCTTAAAAAAAAATACTCTCTTTAAAAATGAAAATCTGCAGATTTAGGATGCTGGATTCCATAAAGGCCCTTATAGCAGGGCTTAATTGATTATCCACCCATGCCTGCTATAAAGCTTTCCGTCATAAGAATGTTTGAACTCGGTGCATAACTGTTCTGAAATCCATTACACAGAACCTCATTACAAGTGACATCTAACTAAGATGAACAAAAAGATTGGCCTCATAAATAGGGTGCAGTACACTATTAGTGACAGAACAGAGTAATCATTATGAATTATAGTCTTTTTACAAGTTGTCTCTGACAGTGATGGATTTTTGAGGGGTTCACTAGATGAAGCAGCACTTCTTGGACGCAGTATTTGGGGACTGTAAAAGTTCTTATTGATTGACACTGTTTACCAAAGATGATCTGTTCTTAGTTTGTGCAGGGTATGTGTGTACATGGGCATGCTTTGAAACAGGTTGTGTGCACTCTTGGGATAAGGTGTAGGAAGGGTGAGGAGGTAGAAGTCAAGAGTCACTGCCTCTATTTTCAGATGGGTTTTTATGGTTTCTTTGAGGCAGCAAGTAGAGGGAAAATCAATCTGATAAGGGCTAAAAGCATATCGAAAGTGTAGAATAAGCACGGGATGAGTTGGAAGACTGTGAAGGCAGAGCAAGAGTTAAGGGGGATGCTCCCGGCTGTCATATTCACTGAGCTTGTGGGCTGGTCAGAGGCTCCTAAGTGGAATTGTTTCTGTGTTTATACTGGATTGAACATACACTGGAAAGGTAAAGCCTGAGGGGTCTGTCTCATCATGTGTCGTGTCGTTAAACTCACAGAGACCTAGGAAAGAGTTGCAAGTGTTAAACTGAGGAAGAGTTTTAGAAGTGAACAGTATTTTCCTTCTGCCTGGCATTTTTGTGTGTGTAGAAAAGTCATGCAAGGCAGGCAGGCATATGTTTCTCCTATGAGGCAAGGATGTTTTACAAAGGACTAAAGAGGGACTGCTGAGAGGAAAATAGCCAGCTTTAGATAAAGCACTATAACAAAGGCTCTAGTTTTATATATCATGGTGTCCATTAAAGCTTAATAGGGAAGAGTCCATTGAACCTGGCTGGGTATGTGTTATTCATGGGAAGGATAAACATTTAAGAGCGTGCAAAAAACTCAGAAATCAGGAGGACATGATGGTTCAGCTTTTGAAAAGGCTTTACAGTGAGGATTTTGTTTTCATCTCCCATGGATCTCTGTGCAAGGTAGAGGAGAGTAAGCTAAGAATGTTTGGAGCATATCAACGCGGGGATCCCAGGGGGTTAAAAGCACGCTAGTAAAATAAAAGTGGTCTGCTTCTGCTTCTCAGAAGTGTTCTATTTTACACATACTACTGAGAAGCTGACAAAGGAAGTGATTCTGATACTTTGTTCAGTCTGATAAACTGGCACAGTATACACAGTCTTAGAACATTTTTTATACTGTTTTTGACTTCCAGTTCAATAAACAAGCTTTGAGGTCTGTGCCTGTGTTTGTTTTTTTTAATAAAGTTCCCAATTATGGCGGTTAACATGCGAAGGTGGAAAGGACAGCTTTCATTGTGAGCAGTGGTAGGGGGCCAGGTCTACTTTCTGTTCTTTTGGCAAAATAAGGGTTAACTTGTAACGGGCTGGGGGTGGTGGTGAATGAATTATTCAGCATTTAGCTTATCATTCTGCATTTTACTTTCCGTTCTTTGGTGCTCTGGAACTTGCTGAGAGAGGTAGAGTGGGTAAGGGGAGGCAGGGGTTGTGATACTTTGCATACACATCCCTGTCATTGTTCTGCCTGAAGAGACAGGGCTGGGTTCAAGGCCACATGTGCTCCTGTCATCATCCACATTTCTGCTCCAAGTGCAATCCGGAGTGTCAGCTCTCCATCTGTCTCTGCCTGGCAGGCGCACGCGCCCAGCACCCTGCCTCGGGCTATGCCGCCCCAGCCCCTTCTGACGGCCCTCCTCTCTCTGCCGGTGCCCATTCCAGAACAGGAGGCATGAGCCCTGAGCACGCTTGCTCTTAGGAGAGAGCCACTTTCTGTGTGTTCGTTGGATTCAGGGATGCCTGGTGAGTTAGCCCTGCTCCGCTTTCTCTCTGTGGTTTTGAAATGAAGAAAGCTTACTTTTTATTATGCTTGGAAAAATACCTTCTGCCCCACGGTGAGCTGTATTTTACGTGGGCAGGCAGAGGCTGGGGGTGACAGAGGTGAGATGTGGAAAGCGGCATAAAATGAGCCCTCAAAAATCTCGGTACAGGGGTACAGGGTGTGGAACCCTTGCTTTTAAAATGTGGGAGGTGTGTTTTAAAGGCTGAGGGCAAGTACAGCCACATATATGTTTGCCAGAGCAATTTTACTTGAGGGATTTAGCTAAAGTAAGAAGTATTGTTTCTGTTCTGGATTTTGTGACTGTCATCTGTACCTTGTATCCTGGGCATTTCATCTGTGGAGAGAGTTTACAGATTATGGTGGAATACTGGGATAAGGTCTCTTTAAAAAGCTGTTCATGTCAGAGAAAGTGAAGGAAGCTTTAGGGACTACAAATTATTTCAGTCTTATCCTAAATCACAGTCCTTAGATGTCATCAGGCAAATAATCGAAATCGGTTAATTAAAAATAAAAAGTCTGCTGAATTACTGAAGCTGTTGTGGTCCTGGAAATTTAGTGTATGTCTGTTTCCTCTGAAAAATATTATCTTTGGAGCCTAGGGTGTTTCTGTGATTGTTGCCAGTGAAGGCTCTGCTTATGGAGAGAGAAGCTTGGTAGAAGCCTGGTGGGGAGAGGGTGTTTCTGCTTTCTCAAGAACTACATGGATTGCCCTTTACCTACTTTGAGTAGCCTATCTCAGAAAAAAAAGGGCAGATAGAGATCCTCCAGCTGGCTGATATGTGCAGATTTTTGGGGTAGGACAGGCAGAAGTGGCTGTACTTGGTCACAGAGTTTGTACACCTCACAGATGGTGTTTTGAAACATTATCTGCCAGTTTTCTGCAACCACAGTTGTGTGTAGGTATCACCAGTTGTTTGAAGAATGTTTTTCCCTTTAGGATGTGTCTTGTAGTCCTCATCATTATTGATATATGTGCAGAAAGGACGGATTTGTGACAGAACTGCACCTTTTTCATTAGTTTAGTAGACAAGGGATGTGTGTAGCTGAAATATGGGGAAAATCAATTTACAAAAAGACAATGACTGAGGTCTCTGAAAGGTCATTTTAACTCTTTAAGCGATCATCTTGATTTATATGCACCATGCAGCTAAAGATGTAATGTGCATTGGGTATGTGATGTGGAATCTGTGTGAAAAAGTGCTTGTGTTTTTTATTTAGCCAGAGTATTGTAGTATCGTTTTATCTGATTTTTATGTCATCAGTCAAATCTAATTTGTTTTTATGCTCTTAATATGTGTTAAATGATCTGATTTATTAGTGTTTTGCAGAGTCTATATTTTGTTTTGGTAAAACAAAACCCTATAATAACCCAAAGCCATTTGTGAATGATAATAAGTGAAAGAGATTAGTTAGGACCCTTGCTATCCCATGCTGGTTACATGATTTTAAAGTATTCTTCAAAGCATCCTTATTTAAAATGCATTGAACTATATTTAAGGTTTTAGAATCATTGATAAGTGTGTTTTAGCGTTGTCGTTAATATATGACTGGTTCTAAAGCAGTAACCTGAAGTGTGGGCAATGTTTCTCACTGCCTCTTCCTCATCAACTGTGTTAGAAAACCTTGTACTTTGATGCAGAGAACATATTAACAGCTGTGACTATGAGCTTGTGTCAGAATGGCGATACTTGAGCGGTTCTGACACTTGGCTATTTTTGATACCCATCTGCACTTTTTAACCACTACTGTCGGATGGACTACCTCTTAATATATTTTTAGCATATTTTAGTCCATATATATATACTTATATTAATGGACAGTTTTTACCATCTGGGACAGATTTTATATTTTTAAGTAAGACATTATGTGTGGAAGACTAAAAGGATGTGTTTCCGGTAATTTGATATTGTCACTGTTTCTTAAATTTGACTAAGTGTTTATATATCAACAATTATTATTATTATTATTATTATTATTATTATGATCTTTTTTCCATAGGTCAGGTATCAGAATTGGATCCTGGTTGTTCCAAACTTGATGTAACAATTCTCAGATCTAGGACCTTTTTCATAAAAATGGGGGATCCCTGGAAACAGATGTGCACAAACTCATTCAAAGACATACTAATCTGTGGGGATGGGTAGGTAAAGTCTTAGTTTCAGGGTTTCTATAACTATGTCAGTTAATAAAAAAAAAAAGCACTTTAGCTGTTGATAGCATACTATTTCAAAAGGAACCATGAAAAGTCAAAGGAGGCCATGCATGCTTTAAAGAAACAGATTAAACTGTTTTGATGATTTAACGCAATATAAGGAAATATCATTTCACTGCCTGTCACTTCGGAACAACTAGATCCTTGTGTTTAAGGAAAGAAAAATGTTTTCTTATGAGAAGGCTAGGAGACGTTTGGCATTATAGTATTTCAGGAGGAGATGGCTCTAAGCTTTCTGATACATTTATATTTTTATCAATCTTTGTATAGTATTAGTAAAGAACATATGTTGACCTACAAAATGCTTTCAGGACTGTTTCCTTAAAAGGACAATAAGTGAGCACAGTCTGCATAGCCCAGAAATAGTGCTGTTCTTTCAGAAGATGGCTAGTATTAGGTCAGACCACCCTTTCTCAATGGTCCTGCTCTCCAGATGTGACTGGAACTTTTTTTTAAGTTCAAGTTTCCAAAAAAAAAAAAAAAAAAAAAAAAAGATTTGTTTTCAAAATCTGGTTTTACTTAAGACATCTCCATCCTGGAGTGCATTTCATAAATTGCCCACATATTTTTCTTAGCAGAGAACTTAACTGGCTGTAATTTTTAACACATGGCCACATCATGTGATATTTTCAAAACACTTACACATAGCTTTAAGAAGGTCCCTGCAGAAATGATCCATCCTCTCACAGCCAGCCTTTTTTTTTAACAGCATATCTGCATTTTCCATTTAGTAGAGCTATATATTATTAGCTTACATTTTTGGGTAGTAAAACAGTGCATTGCTGATTGTAAAACATGGACTTTATTATCTGCTGAAAATTGATTTGGCATTTATAGCCACTGTGTACTAGACTGTTTTTCTGTTTTTAACATCAATGCTTGCAAGTGATGATTTGTGTAAAAAACAGAAATGAAATTGCCATGGACAGACAACTGTTAGTGTCCCTAGTAACTGAACATTTGGATAATGCACCTGGTTATTATTTTTTTTATAGATGCATCTAAGTGCTATTATACAAGAACATGAAACACAACAGTCCATTCACTGTCACTCTATTTTTACCTTGCAAGTTGATTTGCCATTGTGTTAGGCTAACTCTTTGCTGTCAGCTGTTAAAGACAACTATACCAGCAGCAAATACCCAATTATAAATGTAGACTGTGCAGACATTACTTTTTTGAAACAGACATTTAGAAGTTCCAGCTTCTCTTCAAACCCTGGCCCCAGTTCCCTTTTTCTTTTTAAATTATTTTCTGTTAATATTTCTGAGTATTTGACCTTTCAGTTCTATATATTTTAAATAATACTTGGAAACTTTTACAAGGTATCTTCCTCTGTAGTTAATAGTTCATTGAAAAAGAAAAGCATTTAATCTGTTTTTTGGGGGAGTGGCTATAATTTTGGACATTTTCATAAGACAACTAGTTTATTGTTATTTCTTAAAATAAGCATTTGCTTAGTAGGCATTATATAGTCCAGAAATGTTTAGTAACTTTCATCACTACACTGATATTTGATGTTTGCAAGGGAGATACTGTAATAACAATATTCTGAACAGACTTTTTTTTTTTTTTTAATTAATTAATTAATTTATTTTTGGCTGTGTTGGGTCTTCGTTTCTGTGCGAGGGCTTTCTCTAGTTGTGGCAAGCGGGGGCCACTCTTCATCGCGGTGCGCGGGCCTCTCACCATCGTGGCCTCTCCCGTTGCGGAGCACAGGCTCCAGATGCGCAGGCTCAGTAGTTGTGGCTCACGGGCCTAGTTGCTCCGCGGCATGTGGGATCTTCCCAGACCAGGGCTCGAACCCGTGTCCCCTGCATTAGCAGGCAGATTCTCAACCACTGCGCCACCAGGGAAGCCCTGAACAGACTTTTGAATCATCAAAGGAACAAATACATTTTAGAGTCTGGAAGACTGATCTTGAAAGTGCCTTCAGTTTACAGATGTTGAAACTGAGGATGAAACTGAGGATCATAGAAGTTAAGTGACTTGCTCAGGTGATTTATTAAAGTAAGAAGATTCACCCTCTTTACCATGCTGCTTCTAAATCTCATATACACGCTACGCTCACTCACATTACCATATTAGTGTCAATCGTACTTTGTTGTCTTTTATATTCTACCCTGGATTGCTCTTACCATATGCTTTCTCCCCTCCTACTCCATGACTGCAGAGCTATGTGGGAGAAAATTCTGTAACAGTAATCACTTGGCCTGTGGCAAAAGCATGCCATCAAATTTATCTTATAATTGTTTGGAAATTAGCCTGAATGTGGTTAATTACCTGAGTATTAAGCAGATCGAATAATCTGCTTAGTAAGGCTGTGACAACTGTAAGGTTACTGTAATAAGGAAATTCAGGTAGCAGACCTATGTGGGTTGCTGAAAAATCTACCAGGGACTAAATAACTATGGTTCAGTCTCTCCATGCCAAGTACTCCAGGAGTTTTGAGTTCTAGTGCTCCAGGCAGTGAAATAAACAGCAATTATGATATGGAATAACAAGAGCCTGGAGACAGGTAAAGGAACCCAGAGGCAGGTAGTACCTAACTGGATTAGAAGTCAAGGACAGAGCCGGAAGGGTGGGCAGTGGGCTTATTGGAAAGCCTTGCCTGTCTCCTACTTCTTCAGATTGGATCTCTGTTAATGTAACTTAACATTTTTTAGTTTGTTGTTCTTATACTGAGGATAGGACATTGATTTTTGTTTATTAAATTTTAATATCTGTGTGTGACAGTGGGTATAGTATTTCTTGAAAGCAATTTCTTTGTGTACAGTTGTGGTTCTTTGGTAGCTAACAGTATCTAGTGGAATAAGTCATTAACGTAAATGACTCATAACTTGAGAACAATAGGATTTCACACCTGACCAAGAAGGAGGTTTATCTGGCTGGCTTTCTCAAACAGCTGTTTGTATTAATTAATATTAATGTAAATGTACTTTCTGAGAATGTCTAGCTTAATTATGTTTTTCAACCCATAGAGTTCCAATCAAAGGAATCGGGATATCCTCTTAATCTCAAAGGGAGTATGTAACTGCCATCTCCGAACAGAATAAATCTGATAGTATAGTATAAGCCTTTTATTGAAAGCCTATACATGCCAGGCCTCAAGGCTAGGCACCTTATATACTTTCTAATCCTCACTACAGTTCTGCAAAGGGTTTCTGTGACCATGTGATCTATTGGAAACCTGAAGATCAGATAAATTAAGCATTTTCCCTCGAGGACACACAGATATCTTTAAATGTTAGAGATGGGATTCTCTGATTTGTCAGCTGATTTTGGATTCCTTTTTTGTTCTTTTTAAGGAGGGGTGAGTCTGATGCGCTTGATGAGAGGATGGTTTGTAATGGAAGCTAGATGGAAACATTTAAAGGGGGATGTTTGAATTTGAAGTAGAGTAGCATAGAAGGTGGAGTTCTCTGTGCTGAAAAATAAAAATGGAAAAGCATTAGCCTCAGTCATCAAGAATGATCTTGGGTAAAGCAGGTTAGCAAGGTAGTTATTTCTCTGTGTATTTCTGCTTCTCTTGAGAGAGTACAATGGGAGTAATAGGCATTGGGGGACTAATGTCATTATTTTGAAAAGTCTAATAGAAATTGTAAATTTACTCCCTGAAAAAGCTGTATAGGTTAACTAAGATATCACCTTTCTAGGCTTTTGGAATGAGGTAATCCTGGCTATCTTTTGTTGATCAGAACCTCAGATGGATGATTTTCTATGTTTTGGATTATAGTAGAAAACTGGAAATCAAATGATGTATTCAACACATTGGCAGACAAAACTGTTAAACACTGTGTGGTTAAAAAAATATCAGATCTCTTGGTAGTGAGACTGCTGGGTACCCATGGTTCTGCCCCAGGAGGTTCTAGGCAGGCAGAATGTGTTTCCAGAAGATGAGCACGGGTTGTAGGAAAGCAGATTATCTTTTTTCACCATGCCTCTCCCCCTCTAAAAAAAACAGTTGATTTTTAAATTGTGGGCTGTTTTCTCTAGAAGATTTCACTTCTGTTTTCCACATTTCCCTTTTAAAGGCTAAGTGATAAGTGCAGTCTGTAAAAAGTCTCACTTTATTAGAGGGATTCTTTTAATTCTGTGTGGTTTGTTAACATCATACAGTGTACTTTGATGCTCATGCAAGAAAGTAAATTTGAAAGTACCGATGAGAACATGATACTGTAAAGAGTTTGGTCTTAAGACCTATGTAATTAGACAGGCAGAAATGCTCTTTAGGAAGAAGGGATCTTTAAGGGTGTCTTTATCATGTGTTTATGGCTTTAACAAGAGTCCTAAAGAGTTTGTCCAAATAAACAGACCATTCTTAATAATCTGGGATGATTTTGATGGGGTGCTAAGTTATTTAGAACTTTGGGAAAGACAATTGTGCTTCTGAGCATATCATTACTTTACATTTGAACTTTGCACGATTTAACTTCACTGCCTTCCTTTGGACTTGTTTGGTTTAATGATTCTCAGGTTATTGGGAGGAAAATGCATAATAAAATTTGAGGGTCCTGTGGTAACAATTTATATATTATTTCATTTGAAATGCTTAACATGTGTTCTGACAAAGATATGACTGGAACAAAGAAGGGCCTTGATTCTGACACTTTCCATGTGAGATGGGCATTGTTTCCTCTTTAAAATGGTTCTATCTGAACCTATATACTCAGCACTTAAGGCAACACATCATTTGAAAGGTCTGTTAACATTTATTTTTTTCTTTCTTTCTGCTCTAGCATTAGTTGTATTTGTACAGCCTAGAGACAGGAAAATATTAAAGGAATCAAAATGAAGATTTTTGTCCTTAGAAAACACTTTATTTTCTTCCAGACTTTCTGGAATGTTCTTAATCATTGGTTTATAAAATACAGAGTGACAGAAACCAGAGGTAAAGCTCAACTTCTTAATTACCCAGGCATTCTCTTATATACCAGTGTTTGCTTGCTGAGCGTGAAATAGCCAAAAAAATGGTAAATGTAGATGTGATCAAGCTTTCAAAACTTTTTCAAGTTTTTGTACAATTTAGGAGTCTTTCTAAAGAACTTTGCTGAAAGGAAGAGTTACCTGTTATTATTTATTCGCTACATAGAGGAATATCATTCTGGCTTTTTTTTTTTGGTCCCAATTTTTTTTTTTTTTAAACTTTTTTTAAAAAAATTAATTAATTAATTTATGGCTGTGTTGGGTCTTCGTTTCTGTGCGAGGGCTTTCTCTAGTTGTGGCAAGTGGGGGCCACTCTTCATCGTGGTGCGCGGACCTCTCATTATCGCGGCCTCTCTTGTTGTGGAGCACAGGCTCCAGACGCGCAGGCTCAGTAATTGTGGCTCACGGGCCCAGCTGCTCCGCGGCATGTGGGATCTTCCCAGACCAGGGCTCGAACCTGCGTCCCCTGCATTGGCAGGCAGACTCTCAACCACTGCGCCACCAGGGAAGCCCTGGTCCCAATTTTTAATACATCTTATTACTTTTTTTTTTAATGCACTCCTTTAGGAGTCTGAAGAACTGGTTAAAATCTCTGGAACTGCTACTTACCCCCTGTTGTTTTGGGCAAGTAATTTAATTTTGCTGGTGAAGAATATCTTTCTTCTCATATCTTCTACTCATATCTTCTGTGGGTAAAGCATATCAGTGTGATGTTAATACACCTTTTGCTAAAACTTCTTGGAGAATTGAACCATTTTGTAGTGTTTTCCAGAGAGCAGAAGGGTATCTCTTTAAGCTACAAAGTTGCTTCTGTTTAGTTGTTTAAAATTTCTGTACATGTTGGTCAGTTATTTTGAATGGCCCTGTTCTTTATACTTAGCTATGTTCTTAATCAGTTTGTGCTGAATATGTTTTATCTTTTGCTTTATGACTTGGATTTATATTATAAACCATTAATATATTGTGTTTTATGAGGCCATCTATCAAAGAACACAGGGCATTAGGAATGTCAATTACTGGGTGTGAGTCAAGGTTCTTCCACTTAGTGGTGTGACCAGGAGCAAGTAAGTCATTTTACTATCTGCTTGAGCTTCACTTTCTTTGCCTCAGAAACAATTATTCTGTCTTGCCAACTTTTGCTTCACAATACGGTGGGTGGTAATAATGATTGTAAACATGCTGTGTCTCCCTAAAAAGCAGAGTTTACATGCAAGCAGTAATTATTAAAGGCAGACGGTGACACTCTCTGGACTTAAAAATAGGGGACAGCGTTTGAATCACGCAAAAGGGCTCTAGCCTGTTGTGCTTGGTGAGTTTTGTCTATATTTGATGGGATTTTCTGAGTTTTGTCTACACTTGATAGAATTTTCTCTCTTTTCTTTCTTCTGCCCAACCCCTTCCTGTTCATGTGCCCACACTTTTACCCATTCCAGCAATTTGCTAACTTGGAAACCATATAACCAAACTTAGAATGGCGAGTAAAATAATAAAGTGCATGCTTAAGTGAAAACTTGAGAAGCCCATCTTGTTTTGTTTTTGTTTTTTTCCCCCCAGATATTAATAAGTGGCAATTTTAATTTGTGGCGTCATTTTAGGTGGCTGAGACCTTTCCCTCCTTACTGATTTTCATTTCTCTTGGTAGGAGATATTGCTAGAGAGTTGAATTCTGTCTAACCTTTTATGTATCCCAAGATACAGACTCCCCATTGTTTAAAATAATAGACATTTTATGTGTCATCAGCTTTTCTTGATAAAGCTGCCATTTATATTAAGATCTTGATTTCCTAGTTCTGATAATTCCATTCCAGGCTACCTGTGAGGTTAGCATGTAGTAGGCAATCAGCAAATGTTTGCTTAATGAATAAGTGAGGATGAGAGGTGGACTGGGATTCACAGAGATTTTAAAGGAAAGAAATAATGCATAAAGCATGTTAATTATGAGGGGAAAAATTAAGAAGTAAATCTTATAAAATTTTTGGTAAATGGTGTTGAATAATCAAGCATTTTCTTTGAGTTAAGGAAAAATAATACATTAAATTTTTTGGCCGTACAGGTTTCTTGGCAGCTAGCTGCATATTAGTTAATTGCATATTGCATGTATTATAAATCTGGTAGTTTATCATGATAATATTTACTAGAAGTATGATACAATATATAACACTTAAGAAAAACACTTTCTGACAGAATTGCTGAAATTAGAAGCAAAGCCCAGGGCTTTTGACATTTGTAATATTTGGGGAAATTAGCGCTCCCTCTACCTGGGCACTTGCATGTAGTTTGGGAGGATGGGTGTAAGGTGTCAGTGTTCCAGCAGACATATTGACTAAGATTCTAGCAAAAGACAAATACTAACAAAATATTTTCATGTTTTCACTTACAGAGTACATTCCATCAACAGTTTCTTCTACCAATAATCTTAGATGAGTAGCAGTTTGATAGGCTGATAAAATTTATCCTAAAGACTCCAGAGAGATTGCTAAAATAATTCATTCAGTGCCTGATACGTAATTTCTTGGAAAACATACAATTTCTTATAATAGTGAAACTTTCTTTAAATATTTTTGTCCTCTTATGTTTCAACATACACATTGAATCCTTTGAAAGGGATAGGAGGGCAGGTTTGAGTTTCAGAGAATATCATTCATTACCTTGTATACCTTGGAAGAATAATCTTGCTAATTTGACACATATTTGGTAAGTACTTCTCTTAATTTGTGCCTTTAAAAAATTTATAGAAGGTCAGTGTAGCTTATCAACTGAGTGGCTCTGTTTTTACAAGGATATTGCTGATACTCTGCATGGATTACAGACTTTCCAAGGGTCATTGGAGCACTTTGGAAACATGGTGTAGAATGATGTAATTAAGTGGTTCTTAAAGTGGGGTGCATGGGCCAGCAGTACCAGCATCAACCAGGAACTTAATTGGAAATGCATATTTTCTGCCCTTCTGCAAACTTAATCAGAAACTCTGGGGGTAGCCCAGTAATCTATGTTTGAACAAGCTCTCAGAGGATTCTGAAGCATATTTAAATTTGAGAATCACTGTTGTAAATCGTCGTTTTTCTGTCTCCTTGTGTAGTCTAGAGAAAATACCCCCCCTTTTTTTTTTTTTTTATCATGGAGGTCCCAATGAATGGTAATCAAGGCAATTTATTTGTTTTAAACGATGTATTTAAAAAAAATAAAACTCAATAAAAAATAAAAAAATAAAAAACTCAAAAAAAACCCTACAATAAATAAACTCAAGAAATTACAAATAATGTGTTTGTTCAGAGCCTTGGTTTCTAATAGCATATTTGGATGCCCACACATTATAGCTAAATTGAATGAGATAGTTAAGAGAAGGTACATTTCAACCCAATTCTGTGGTGTTGTTTATTCTGATAGTTACTTTTAAAGAAGTGAGTCTATTTCATTGCACTCAGGCACCATTTATTATACCCTTGTCTTGTTTTGAGGCCACCTTCTGATTATTCAAAATTTTGAGTTTAGCTTGATCATCTTTAGAGAATATTTAGATAGACCTCAATTTCACAGTAATATCAGGTAATTCATAAAGTTTAGATATATAAAAGTATTCTTTTTATTTTTCTCTGTGTTGAACATAAATAAGGATTCATTGTCATTACAGATGTTTCATCAGTAGTGTCTGGAGAAGATTTAGGTCTTACATCTCCTGTATCTGCTGTTCTCTTTTGTGCTTGGTGCAACTTCAGTAAACGTAGTCTGACACGCTTTGTGGCCTTTGCCTCCTGTGATAAAATAGATTGAAATGATTCCTGACACCATCTGGTGAAGAGGAGCAGCCCTGGAGGACTGTGCTTTGAGAGAAAGTAACTGAATGCTAAGAAATGTGGAAGTCTAGGGACACAGGCAAAGGATTTTTTTTTTTTAAAGAGCATGAACATTAATACATCTTCTTGAGGTTTGATGGGACATGTACTGCCTACTGCCCCATCTGGTGCTTCGGATAGCATGGCATATTAGCATGCTGCAAGTTCATAATGTATTCAGGGGGAGGAAACATCCCTTGCATACCAATTGAGGCATCCTCTCTTTCAGAACTGCTTTTGAATTTCAATGATGTTTATATCTTCCAAGCCTTGACCAAAGCGAGCATTTCTGCTCTAAGGAATAACATGAGTGAGTGAGATTGTGTGTGTGTGTTCATGTTCTCTCCTATTCCCTCATTAATTTATCTTCCTCCCTTTTTTCTTGATGAAATTATAAGTAGTTATTAATATTATGTTTTATGACTTTTAATGCTTTCTGTTTTGAAACCATGTAATACTTTGTTATTATTTCACTTATGGCACTTAAAACATTTTGCCTTGTGAAATTGTGTAGTTGTCCCCTTGTAGATTGAACACTTTTTTAAGGGTCAGGCCTGTATCTAATTATGTATGTGTCTCCTTGGCACCTAGAGTTCACTCATCCATTTAAAAAATATATATTTACTGAGCTCACACTGTGGGTGTGACACTGTCGTAGGTACTGAGTAAGACTGGTGGGTCTGTTTTCCTCTCAGGGCATTTGTATTTTAGTTGGGAGGAGACAAACAATAAACAGAGAAACAGATACATCTCCGAGATAATTTCAGATAGGGATAAGTACAATTAAAAAACAGGCTAGGGTTTCCCTGGTGGCACAGTGGTTAAGAATCCACCTGCCAATGCAGGGGACACAGGTTCGAGCCCTGGTCCAGGAAGATCCCACATGCTGCAGAGCAGCCAAGCCCATGCGCCACAACTACTGAGCCCGCGCTCTAGAGCCCTTGAGCCACAACTACTGAAGCCCTCGTGCCTAGAGCCCGTGCTCCGCAACAAGAGAAGCCACCGCAGTGAGAATCCCGTGCACCCGAATGAAGAGTAGCCCCCGCTCGCTGCAACTAGAGAAAAGCCCGCGCACAGCAACGAAGACCCAACGCTGCCGAAAATAAATAAATTTATTAAAAAACAAACAAACAAAAAACAGGCTAGAGGGAGGGTGGGTGAGTGGGGCCACTTATTTAGATTGGATTGTCAAGGAAGTCACCTTTAAGGAGGTAATATTTTTGTGGAGACCTGAAGGATCTGAAGAGTTAGTGGCAGAGGAACAGAAAGTTCAGAAGCCTTGAGGTGAAAATATGATCGGCATTTTCAAAGGTAGTTCGAGCCGAGTTCAGGGGTTAGCCCATTGCTAGGAGTTGGGATTTTATTCTAAATGTGTCAGAAGCCATCAAAAGTGACATGGTCTTAAAGGATAACTTGAACTGCTATATGTCATGTTCTTAGTGGGCACTAAATAACTATCAGAGGAATGAGATGAGCCTTTAAATACATGGAGGCACTCTGTTGAATTGGAATTAGCATGAATTTTAGAATCAGAATAAACATCTCTTGGATTCTGACCTTGATGTTTGACTTTGAGCAATTTTTTAACCTTTTTTAGCTCATGTCTTCTCATCTGTTGAAAGGGAAAATTAGTACCTAAAATCATAGTATTATTGTGAGAATTAAGTGAGGTAATTCACTTAAAAGACCTAGCACAGGGCCCAGTTAATAACAGGAGCCTGATCTACCAGCGACACACACTGATCATAATAAAACATCAGGATGGTTTCGAGGAATATTTAAACAGTTGGCAGCATCTTGTTGCGAATCCTTTTCTGGTACTGTTGTCTTCTTTTTTTTATAAATTTATTTATTTATTTATTTATTTATTTATTTTTGGCTGTGTTGGGTCTTCGTTTCTGTGCGAGGGCTTTCTCCAGTTGCGGCGAGCGGGGGCCTCTCTTCATCGCGGTGCGCGGGCCTCTCACTGTCGTGGCCTCTCCCGTTGCGGAGCACAAGCTCCAGACGCGCAAGCTCAGTAGTTGTGGCTCACGGGCTTAGTTGCTCCGCGGCATGTGGGATCCTCCCAGACCAGGGCTCGAATCCGTGTCCTCTGCACTGGCAGGCAGACCCCCAACCACTGCGCCACCAGGGAAGCCCTGTTGTCTTCTTAATAAAACATTGTTAACATATTGCCAGGGTGGTAGTGTGCAGCATCTGCAGTCTCTTGCTCTTGATCTAGAATTATGTAAGGAAGGAAACTCAAGGAATTCTATGGCAAAGTCCATGCCCAGTGAAACAACCTGGGATTGAAAAAAAAAAAAATTTTTCTTAGCCAGAGTTTATCTCAGTGAACTTGAAAAATTTTTACAAGTAACACTCTGTTTTTTTGTTTGTTTGTTTTTTGGTTTTTTTTTTTGAGAAATTTTAACCTGAGGAAGTCAAATTGCCTTCTGAATTGGAGTGAAAATTGTGGTTATATGAAGGATATTGTAAAAAGAGTTTTAATTCATAAAGCAGTAACTTTATTAGTTAGTTGCATAGTTATTCGATATAAACTGTTTGAAAGGAATTTTTAATGCACTCAAGTGGAGAAAATAAGGCACTCCATAGTTTTTGCACGCATGATGCATTTAATTGCAAGAAACTATTCTGTGATTATTTTCATTTAGTCTGTGAGGCAGTGTTTAGGTTGTCAAACTTTCTGTAGAAGAATTGTGGGGTTGGGGGGCAGGGGCAGATGTTGCTGGTGGTTGAATGTCTAAAGAGAGTTCCAAGTTACTATTGTCTTGGACATAATCTTATCAAATATATGGATTAGTTGAGTTATTCTTTAAACTCGCTCCCCACTTTTACAATCATGTATTTGTTTTTGGCTAGAGGTTCTCCGCTCCTCCATCAGTAGACTTTTTTTTTATTATATCCATTCCCCTGCCACCCAACAGTCAGGAAAACAAATAATGCTTAAGTAATGTGGAGGGGGAGGTAGTGTGCACTTAACGCGATTCTTGAGATGTTTTTTGATGTCCTACAGAACTGTACAGAGCTGTTGACAGCTGCATGTTGTGTGAGAGGAGTCACATTTATTGCTGCTGAATTCTGGCTGGAGTGTAAGAAGAAGGGTGGGAAGGTAGAAGAGCCGTAGAAGTTTGGGAGGCGGAATCACAGTTCAGAATCTGGCAGCTGGCTGTTGGCTCCTAAGATTGATCATTTTCCTTAGTTAAGCACCAGTTGGATTCCTAACAACAGCATCTTTCAGAAGTGATGGGTTTGCAAGGCTTCAGGAAAATTCAGAGGGGATCATTTCCTCACTGAGAAATAGCCTTACAGACACTTTGTAGGCCATCCCAAATGTTGTCTGTTCAGCACCCTGCTTGCATACTCATCCTACCCTGCAGGATGCCATGAATACAGATACTTGCGTCATATTTGTTTTCCTCTAGAAAGAGAGGAGAAAGAAAAGCTGGCTGATCAGGTGAGATAGGCACATACATTAGTAAGTGTTGGGTCTAGCAGACAGGAGCCTGACACGTAGAACCTGCGTGGTGCAGTGCCACATCTGACCTAGGTCCAATGCCTCCTCATTTTAGTTTGTTTGGTTTACAAGATATAATATTACAAACGACACTACTGGATGTCTCCTCTCTTGTCTACTACGGACAGTGACCATATCTTGGATAATGGGATAATCCCCCAGTTTGTGATTATTTTCAGTTACTTTGCAAGGGTGACCTTTATTTTTGACCAATTTCTCTCACTTGCTTTTTTTTTTGGTTTCTAATAGTAGAAACAGTCAGCACACCTCAAAACTTGTTTCCTTAGAACATATTTAAAGATACTGCACACAGTCTATCTAGTTAAAACGAACGTCTCACCTTCAAAAGACCAGGCTGGGTGTCAGATCTGTGCTTTGTTCTCTCTGTTGGTCCGTCTGTTTTTCTCTTTCTTCCTGCCTCCATTCCTCCCTCCTTCCTTCCACAACACGCTTTACAGAGGTTATAATATTTCTAGGGATTTAACCCATAACAAGCTTCAGTCATGCTAAAGTCATATTGCACACACAGTGTCTGAATAACAATTTGCTCTATTTTCCCCCAGTTTAAGAATGAAGGAAGGGCAGGGCCTAGACATCATTTACTGACACTTCATAAATTTTGACAAAATCAGAATTTCTTGAAGATCTGAAAAAAACTATATTTTATGTTCATTTAAGCAATCAATATATTACAATTAATTATAAATGTTTACATTTCAAGTTACTTGTTTATTAGAAGTATATCAGTTGAATTGGTTCATTTGGTGAGCTAAACACTTGGCAACAAATATAACTTGGCACATGCTGACCCTTGATGTGTCTCCTTTCTGTTGTAAACTTTTGCATGTAGGCAGGTGTGTAGCAGATGCTGGAGGAAGTGGGTGAATAGATAAAATGGGTGTGGCATCCTTTGCTCTAGTGAAACCTCCGAGGCACTTTTGGGGCAAATTGTTTGAGGTCAAGGACTCTTTTATTGTCTTTTATTCCTTTTTTACCCATAGAGCCTAGCACAGTGTTTTGTACATAATATGGGTGATCAGTGTCTCATAAAAATAACCTGTAACTCAATCATAACAGTTCTATGATTGATAAATTCATTTAATCAGTTGTGTAGCAAGTATTGATTGAGCTCTCTTAATATCTGCTACACCATTTTCTAGCCCCTGGGGATGAGTCAGTGAATAAAGCACGCTCAATTCCTTGCCCTCATAGAACCTAATTCCAGTGTATGGGTAGGTGTGGGGGTGGGAGGACAGGAGTGGACAATAAATGATAAACATAAAACATAAGCGAATTCTGTAGTATGTTCGAAGATGATAATTACAAAAAAATTGGCAGGGTAAGAAAGGTCCTTAGGACTGTTAGGGCAAGGGGTCAGCTTGCAGTTTTAATTTGGGTGGTTCAAATGGGCCTCTTTGAGAAGGGATTTTTGAACAGAGATTTCATGTGGCTATATGGGGGGAGAACATAAAAGTGGAGAGGTGGAAAGGCTGGAGTGTGGCCTGAATCATTTCAGGGACAGGAAGGAGGCAGCCATCGTGGCTTGGTTGGACCTGGGTGAGGATGGATGTGCACTGGGAGATCAGACTCAGAGAGGTGGCAGGGAGAGGGAAGGGGAGACCATGTGTTTCTTTTTAGGCCATTAAGGACTTTCCTGTCTAACAAATTGAACACTCATCCCAGGTAACCTCTGTCCAGCACCTCTGCATGATGCCATAACATCAGGTATTTAACAGTGTCTCAATCAGAAGACCTCATTGTGCCTCGAATTCCTATTATTGATTATTCTCTGCATCATGCAGATTATTTTACTATCATCGGTATTCAGTCCAGTTTGTTTGCTTTCTGGTTCTTTGTATTGCAGGGTGAGTCCTTTAAGCTAAGCACCACTCTATAGAGTGCTAGCCAAGGCTGCATGTTCAGTCTGCTTTTGGGTCTTGACTGCTGTTCTCTAGTACTTTTAAACCCATTTTGGGTGTGATGTGCTGAGGGACAGGCATTTGCCAAAGGTAAACGAACAGTTGAGCTGGAGTAATATTAAAAATCTTTGTGTAAAAAAATGTGTTTGCATACAGGGAAATTATTTGCTACTCTTATTATAAGCTACGGTTTAGAATCTCCTTCCACATTTCTCTTTTTTAAAATTTTTTAATTCTTTTAATTTTTGGCCGTGCCACGCGGCTTGCAGGATCTTAGTTCCCTGACCAGGGATCAAACCTGTGCCCTCGGCAGTGAAAGTGTAGAGTCCTAACCACTGGACTGCCAGGGAATTCCCTTTATTTTGGTTTTTGTTTTCTTTTCTTCATAATGAACAGTCCCCATGTTGAGGTCTGTTATGCAGCCTCCCTACTGCCCTTGAAATGGGTTTCACTGGTACAGGTTACCCTGGCATCATCTATTAGCATATGAGAAGTCAACTGTGCAGAAAAACTCATTTCTTTCTTCTTTCAAGGCAGAGACAGTCTGGAATGATACATGAATGGACATAAGGTATCGATGAAATATTTGTGTCCTCTGGGAGAACACAGGCCACAGTGTAGACTTCCTGTGTAGCAGTAATGTCAGTTTAATTATCTGAATAATTTCCTTGGACCCACTTAAAATTTCTGACTTCTATGAGGTTGCTGCCCCATCTCAAAGTAGCTGAGTTGTAGTGGCTTCATAGGCATCATCTCAAAGTATAACTGAGTTTTAGTGGCTGCACATTAGAGAGGATTCATTTTAATGTGAAAAATATTTAGCTACTGACTCTGGGAAGGACTTGTGCAAAGCACTGCAGGGGTTTCAGAGAGAGGACATAGTCCCAGCACTGAAGGAACTTGAAGTCTAGCAGGGGATGTAAAGTTGAGATAATGGTTGCCGTGGAAATTGAGAGCCAGGAAAGTGGAGATTAATTGGGAAGAAATTGCAAGAGGCAGTGAGGGCCCAGATCAGCATGGTAGGAATTTAAATGCACCAAGGAGTTGGAGTCTATGGGATAGGAGTTCATTGAATTCGTACTGTTATTTGGGAGAAAACGAGGAGCAGAATCAAGAATGCTGCTGACATTTTGAGCCTGGGTAACTGGCAAGATGACTGTGCCTCAGTGGAAATAAGAAAGTCAGGAGGAAGAAGTGGTTCTGTGGAAAGGCTGATCTTACTGATGTGTTGAGTTTGAGACTCTTATAATAATAGAAGCCATTCTGCAGACAGTTGGAAATGTGGGAGGGTAGCTTGGGTGAGGAACTAAGTCCTGAGATAGAAATTGAAGTGGAAAAAATTAAATTGTATGTGACTATAAGGGGTAGACAATTTTGAGAAAATGGAAAATACTGGATTAATGTTTTATTCAAAATTGTGACTATGCATAAATTCCAGTTTAGAAATTAACTTTTATATTCTTTTATTTGTATTTTATACCTTTATTTCCCATGTTTTTGATAGCATTTATATTTCTTTTAGTTATATCAGAGCTATGCTCACATCTCATAATTATGAATACCCTATCTAGGCTCCACATTTCACTACTTTCTGATACTTATATCCTGTACATAGTTTTCTCATTGTGGAATTCGTTGACTCTAGAGTATCCTTATTTGAACCAACATGGTTTCTGGGTGGAGGGTAATACAATGCTTAAGAGCTTGGGTTTTGCAGTCAAACAAATCTGGGTATGATTTCCTCATCTGACCTCCATTTACTTGCTCTGTGTGCCTCAGTTTGCTCATCTGGTTCTCTTAAGTATTAAATGAAATCATGAAAAATTATTTCAACACACGTTGCCCCCCTCCACTCCTGCCCAATAAATGGTTGCTGAAGTAGTAGTAATGATGATAATGATAGCAATAATACTTATTCTATCTAAACCTCATTAGATGTATCCAAATCCTGCTTCCGTATGTTGCAGACGTGGGTATAGGAAGTAGAATGAGGTCCTTCCGTGGAACATGAGTTTGCTGGTTACTCAGGCCACCTCTTCATAGTACTCATTTTATCATCTCTTGAAAAGACGGATCATGACACAGACTGACTTACACCCTCTTGGTCCTGTTTAGACATTTTTTTCATGGATGCTGCTCCTGGTGTGGCGTTGACTTCTTCCCAACTGCCTTTCTGTGAGACCTTGTAGAACTCATATTGGTTTTCTCATTCACAAAATGTGAATACAGCCAACTATCAGTTACAGCCTGTTTATTCAGAGCGAATTGATTTTGACCTTTCTCTCCCACTGCCTCCCTTTTGCCCACATCACTGCTAATTAATTTCTGCACAAGAGAATGAGCAAGAGCAGTGATAAAACATAAAATTAAGATTAGTTAATGTTGGTTCATGAGGATTTTTGAGAGCAGGCAGAGCTTTGTCTGAGTTTTCATTTATTTATGCCATTCCTGACTCGTTATCATGAATAGTAAGAACTGGCAATTGTATCAAACAAATAAGGATTATCTGATAAAGAATTTAGAAATTTTAGGATAAATTCAACTGAAGGTATTACAAATTTTAATACCATCTTCCCAAAATTCTAAGGAAAATGTGACTGAAAATTTTCACATATGCCATCTTTTTTTTTTTAAATTAATTAATTAATTAATTTTTGGCTGCATTGGGTCTTCGTTGCTGCGTGAGGGCTTTCTCTAGTTGCGGCGAGAGGGGGCTACCCTTCATTGCAGTGTGCGGGCTTCTCATTGCAGGGGCTTCTCTTGTTGCGGAGCACGGGCTCTAGGCATATGGGCTTCAGTAGTTGTAGCATGCGGGCTCAGTAGTTGTGCCTCATGGGCTTTAGAGCACAGGCTCAGTTGTTGTGGCGCACGGGCTTAGTTGCTCCACAGCATGTGAGATCTTCCCGGACCAGGGCTGGAGCCTGTGTCCCTTGCATTGACAGGTGAATTCTTGACCACTGAGCCACCAGGGAAGCCCCACATATGCCATCTTTAATGTAACATCTTATATGTTTGCTACTATAAAAAATATAAAATAGTCGTGCTACTTTTTATTTCATTTATTTAAAAATTTTATTGTGCATTTATTAAATTTTATGAGATAATAATGTTTCTTACAGTTTTGTGATAGCCTGCTAGAACCTAGTTTGTTTGTTTGTTTGTTTGTTTTTCTTTTAGTAGATTTTCCTTGCTTGCTAATACTAGGGCTCAAAGAGGAAAAAGAACTTAGTGTTTCTTTTTAGGAAGGGATTTCATAAACTTGGTTTAGGGACATTTGAGGATATTTTAGCTACTCTTAGATAATGGATGTCAATTTTCTTAAAATTATTTTCAATTGAATAAATTTAACTTTTTTAGGGAAACTTTTTTGGGAGGAGGGGGCAGGATGCTCTATAATCAGGCTAGCAAAGAGGTCTGAGAAATTTGTGTGGATTAAAATTCCTCCTTAGGAAGAGTCCTCCTCCGTACTCACCCTTCATTTTTTATGACAAATAAGAAATATGTCTTCTGGGACTTACCTGGTGGCGCGTAGTTAAGAATCTGCCTGCCCATGGGTTTGAGCCCTGGGCTGGGAAGATTCCACATGCTGCGGAGCAACTAAGCCCGTGCACCCCAACTACTGAGTCTGCGCTCTAGAGGCCTCGAGCTACAGCTACTGAGCCCGAGTGCCACAACTACTGAAGCCTGCGTGCCTAAAGCCCATGCTCCGCAACAAAGAGAAGCCACTGCAACGAGAAGCCTGCACACTGCATCTAAGAGTAGCCCCCGCTCGCCACAACTAGAGGAAGCCCATGCGCAGCAATGAAGACCCAACACAGCCATAAATAAAGAAAGAAGAAAGAAATATGTCTTCTAGTGAGAGAAATGAGAAATGGGAGAGACTGAGGTCTGGGTGAATTATCTGGATATGAACAAATAGGGACACAAGGGAAAGGAATAAGAACCCACAATTTTGAATGAAAATATAGTTGTTTGCTAAATTTTCTCTTTCTAACTCACATGCTGAATCCAAAGATGTAGCTTTGGACAGTAAAATAATGAAATACGACATAGTCTTCCTGTGAGAATGCTGTGTTTGTTTCATGAGCAGGTGCTTACCTTTTCACTTCGTGTGAGTGTATCAGTCAATATCTGATTCTGAGTATTGCAGTAATAGCTGCCATTTATTTAGTGTTTGAGTAGTTCTAGACATTGTGTAAGTGCTTCACATTCATATTTTCTCATTTAATCCTCAAAATCACCTACTGAGGCAGTTGCTAGGACCACCCATATCTTAAGGTGAGGAAATAAAGATTCACAGATCAAGGAATTTGCCCAGGTTAGGAGGTGTATCTAGGATTCCTTTCAAGGCCTGCTGATATACAACCCACGCTCCTAGTTACCTGTCTGTACTGTTCCCAATGTGTCATCACCGTATCATAGGCAGCAGGCACTTTACCTGCATATACTAAAACCATAGAATTTTTACAGTTGAAAGAAATCTTAAAGAACCACACCTTCATTTTATAGAAAAAAAATATATATATATTAGGCACAGAGTTTTAAATAATCTTTTATTTGGCCAGCCAGTCGGCCAGCAAATATTTACTGAGCATTTACTATGTGTCAAGTAGTAAATAAGCCAAACATAGCCCGTGCCTTCCTAGATCCCTGGTGGCCTTTATTTATGTATTTGATGGTGGGTTATTGGGGGGGGGGGGCGCTAGTAGTATAGTATAGTAGCTGAATCAGGAGCGTGGGCCCTGAAATCATACTCCTTGGCTTTGAATCCTGTTCACTAGCTACAGGACAATGGGCAAATTGATTAATCTTTTTAAGGCTCACTTTTTCCATCTGTACAATGGTAATATTAATAACATTCACAGCACTGGCCTATTGTGAAAATTAAATGAGTTAACATATGTAAAGCATTTAGCAAGGTACCTGGCACTCGGTAAATGCTCAATAAATATAATTGCTATTAAGATATTTTGACAGTAATAGTAGTGATATTTCTCCCAAGCAAGGAGGACACACATAAAGTTATTTACAATAAGATGTGTATTGTGTTATGACAGGGGAAGGAGCAGAGAGCTTTGGAGTGCAGAGAGCCAGACCTTCTAACTCCCAGTTGGTTCAGGGCAGGGTCTAATGTAGAAATGCTATTTTCTTTCTCACCTTCTATGATTTTCTTTTTTTAACTTGATGACTTTCTTTCCTTTGCTGTCCTAAATCCTAGTGTTTTTGACTTACAGCAGTTTGCCATCAAATGTTTATTCAGAGCCAGCTACTAAGCATTTACTTACTAGGCTCTGTGCAGAATGCTGGGGTGGAATAATCAATAGGATGTGGGCCTAGTCTTCTAAGGAATGTATGTGTATGTGTGCATAGTATACACACCTGGACACACACTTGCAAGCACAACAATTGGATGATGCTAAGTTCTCTAATAGATATATGCAAAGTAGAGCCTAAAGAAGGAAGTGATGATCTCTCTCTAATTTGAATGTGGAACAAGGGTAATGAGGGAAGCCTTCATGGAATAGGTGGCGTTTCTTCTGTGTCTTGAAAGATCACAAGCTTCTTGTTGCCAGAGGACATTTTAAATATAGGGAAGAACATAAAACAGGAATGCTAAGGCATGAACCAGCATGGCTAGAGCTTACAGCATGAGGAAGTATCAGAAGTAGACATCTGTCGTATAGGTTGGAGTGGCAGAAAGGAAAGTAACTGGAGGCTTTTAAGCAGAGGGATCATATTGTTGGGTTGAATGTTCATATCACTTTGGAAGTGATGTAGAAGGTAAATTGAAGAAGATGAAATCTGCAGTCTGCTTGGTGAGATAGGATGATGATTGGCTTCAGTATCAATGAAAAAGAGAAGGAGGCTGGGAGCAGCAGGCTCTAGGGGTACTAACTAGAGAGAACCAAAGGGCTCTAATACATCGGTTGGATGTGGAGCCAGGGACTGGGGAGTCGTGGTGTCTAGGATGACTCTGAATTCTTATTTGGACAACTGATCGCCATTAACCAGAATAGTGAATAATTCATCAATAGAGCATTAACTTTCAGGTTTATCTGTTATATGACTGCTGAGATATTCCATAGGGAGCTAGATCACAGGTTTGTTGAGTAGAGATGTGTATACTGAAAATCTTGATTTGAAGTCAGAGGTGATAGCTAAAACCTTTGGAATGGAGGCAAATGTATGGTGTGAAGAGAGAAAAGCCTCGAAAAGAACCCTGGTGACTACCAGGGCATCTGAGAGTCAGGTCTCATTAAAATCAGGGGGGCAAAGAGTTTCATGGAGGGAGTGGTCTATAGTGTGAAATGCTGCAGAGGGACCAGGAGTTAATTGGGAGGGGCTAGATTGCCTTTTGGATTTGGCCATCTGGAAGGAATATATCAATAGTTACCAGTAAACCTCTGTCCCTTTGTTGGAGCTTGTTTGTGGTGTGTTTCAAAGTTGATGGAAGAGATGATGTAGACAGAGCCAGTGAGGTCTACCCTTCAGAAGCCTGCCAGTGGAAGGATGGAGGGAACACCATCTACATGGAGAGAGGGGTTGGTTTGTTCTTGGTGGGAGAGATTTGAGCATGCCTAGGTTCTAGGAAGGAAGAGGTAGAGTCAGACAAGCTCAAGTTAAGGAGAGGGTGGAATGATTGGTAGAGTGAAGCCTCTAGAGACAGAAGTTGCCTCTTCTGAAACTCAAGATTCAGGTGCAGAGAAGCAGGAGTTCTGAGGGTGAGGTTTGCAGGGCTTTATGCCTGATAACCTCACTTTATTTGCTTAAATAGGGCATGAGGTTATCAGAATTTGGCTGGAGGATTGAGGCAAGTCAAATGATGTCTTCAAGATTAATTAATGCACCCTCATTTTTTACTGTCTTTCTTGTCTCATCTTGTCTGGGGCTCAACCAGGCTGGACACGCTCAGGCTCATTTAATCTGGAAAGCCTTCTTCATTTTCTCTGTCCCATTCAGCTTTTCCTCTTTGCTTTATCACACCGCCCATCTAACCTTGACCTTAGCATGAACTCTTGGTTATTAACCCTCCCTTTGTGTTTCTGGTTCATGACCCCTCCCTGTTTCTTTTCTTACTGGTTTTATAACTAGTTCACATTCTACTGTTGCCCCTTTGAAAGTTAGAATTCTGTCTTTAAAATTTTGTTTTAGCAGGTCTTTTGTAGTAATTCTGTGCCAGACACTGTGCTGGGGCTGGGATTCTGGGGTGGGAGCCCACTAAACTCCAAGGAAAAGGATGTAAAAGAATTTTGAGTTTTCCAAGTATGTGAAGGAAACAAAGGGGCACAAAAACCTGCTTGAGATTGGATGGCCAGGGAAGGATTGATGCCCTCAGGAGGTGACATTGATGCTGAAAATAGAAAAGGTGAAAATGAGCTGACCATTTGTAGAGGGGAGAAGGAAAATAGTAACTTTCTAGTATTTATCATATTCATAAATAGATGTTCCATAGACATTGGATTATATCCTTCAATATGTAACTGCCTAGAACTGTTTGTGATACTGTCCTGTCCTTCCCACTGATACTTCCTTGGTTCCTGAAGGCCCTATAAAACAGGGATTTCCCCCCCCCCCCTACCCCGTGAGTGGCAGGGGAGCTGCTGCTCCCCATTTCTCCATGACCGCCTGAACCATGCCTCCCCACCCCCCGCCTCACCATGGAAAAATTGTTTTCCACAAAACCGGTCCCTGGTGCCAAAAAGGTTGGTGACTGCTGCTATAAAAGACCTATAACAGCTTATCCTTCAAATTAAGGTAGAGAAGGACCATGTTTGTTTGTTAAAGGGTTAGGTGTTACTGAGCACTCAGTAATGTGTTCAGGGCGGGGCAGAAGAGAGGAACAAGATAAATTCCCTCCATTCAATTGCATGGTGTTTCTTTCTGCATTTCCTCTACCCTTCCCCCTGCCCCTCAACTCAGGTAATTCTGAGTCACAAAATGAGGAAAAGTGTGTGTGTGTGCCAGTAATTAGTTACTGCCATTATATGATTACTGCAACTTTAGTCCCAGAAGTAGACACTTGGGACAGATCTGAAGCTCTGGACGTTGGGTCTAGGTGGGTGTCACAATTTACTGTCTTTAAACTAAGGGTAGGATAAGAGTTACAGATTTCTCGTGGGTGAGGAATAGTGGGAGGTACTGAAAGGAAGATAAACCAAAGAGAAAGGGGAGACACTGAAGATAAATGTCGCTGACTTTATAATTTTGCCTAGAGTCAGGCCAAGTAGACATAAAATATGATCTACCAGGGCAAAAGCTAGTGTTTTCTTGCAAATCTAAGCTCGTACTAGTAAATTATTGTTTTTCAGAGAGTGATGATGAAGAGTTGTGAAATGGTTTATTAGTCTCCAGTAACTTTCCTGAGGTATCCTGGGCAGTAATTTTGAGAAGGGAGCGGCACGTAATAATAAGCACTGGTTTGACCCCTCAAAACAGAGATTCCCAGCATCTTTTTCTTGCTGCTGCTCAAGGAATGACAACATTCACAATGAGAGTGGACTTCTGTGCTGGTGTTTGCCCTGTGCCAAAAATTCTACCCCTTTGCTTTTTAAGGAAGTAGTAGTAGTGATATTATCATAGGGGTGATTGGATATATCCTAATTTGAGTTATTGTTAGTAACAAGTTAGTAATAATGTGGTGAACCTTGAATGAGAACAGCTTCCTTCGTATTTAGACATTTATTACTTTTGTGATTAATTTATCTGACAAAGAGTATCAAGGAGGTCGTGCTTTTGAAAATGATCTTATATATCTCTTGCAAGCAACATTTTTCATTTGTACATGGAATGCTCTTTGCAGTTGTCCATCAATGTTTGGTTTGACTTCCTCCCATTATAATTCTTCATAAACTCAGAGAAGACATCTCTAGTGCTATATGAAATATAAATGATTCCTAGTAAATGGATGGGAATTTAGACTGTCATCTTAATTTAATAACATATTTACCCACATTTAAAGTATATGTACAGATGAGGCTACATTAAGGACTTAATAACTTGAATTTATTTACATGTCTACTTGAGGCACATCCCTAGAACTTAAGGTGGTGTGTATTGTAAAAATGTGTCATTCAGACTGTAGCCAGATAGAATTTTATAGTTCTTGGTTCCCTGATGGTCTTCCTGAGATTAAAAGATACGCTTGCTTTTGAAGTGTCTTGATATAAGGGAAAATGGACTTACTTAGATACATCTGAATATACATGTGCAGTTATTTCTTTGGTAAACAGAACTTGAGCTTCTGTCCTTAGGGAATATTTATTAGCAATAATTAATTAGGGTACCTTCTCTGAATTACTTTATTAATTTAAATAAGGTCATGGGCCTCCATGAAAAATTGTATTATGCAGAATATTAACTGAGGCAGAATCTATTAAGAAATAGTAAATGTGAAATTAACCCAACTGTGTAGAATTTATAGACTTGATCTTTTTATATATTGACCATACTAAGTCAGAGAAATGTCCATTTAAACACATACCTTCAGTTCTCATGTGGTGTGTAAATATTGTTATATGTAAAGAATTTGCTAATATAATTCATAGGCAATCCAAACTTGTCTTTGGGAACCCTTCTCTAGACAACTTAGTGAAACAGCTTTAAGTGGAGGGTTCTGTTATGTTGTATGGTGCTCCTTGAACGGTTTATAAAGAATTTGATCATTTATTTGGGGATTTTGCTCTCATGGTGTGCTACTATACTTCTGGATTCTCCCCTGCTAAGTGATCTGAGATCTTTTCCTTTCTGTCTGTACTGTGTGTGGACTTCTTTATTACTAAAAGAGCATTTATCCCTTTACTCAATAGACACTGGTGCTAGGCACTGCTAGATGATTGGGATACTGAGGTGAATAAGGCACTTTTTCTACCTTTGTGACATGTTCAAGGGTTTTCCTGTGCTACAGCCCCTGTAGAGAACCCTACCTCCTGACCCCTCCCCTCCCCCTTTTGGTTGTCTTGAATCCCAGTTTTTTGCTCCTTCAAACTGAAGCTGAACAGCCTTGGTAGACTTCCAAATAGAGCGAAGTATGTTTTTCTGTTAATTTTTTTCACATTTAGTTTCATTAGAAAAATCTAGGTGTGCTATATTTTATCTAAATTGATTTTAAGGCCCATGGTTATTTTACAAGTAAAAAAGTGCTCCCAGAAAAAAGTGCTGCCACTAAGCATGAATAATGCTTTGATTCCATGGTTTTAAGAGTACTTATCCCAGTTTCAGAGACGATATAAAGAAAAAATAGAGGGGTCTTAGAATTGTTTAAATACAGTGTTAAAACTGAGCAAAAAATTGAAAAGAAAAAGGCTTTTTATAACATGACTGTTTGACAGTATATTTGAAAGCTCTGCCCTATTGTGAACCACTGATTTAAGAGATAGCCACTCTTAATATTTCTGATGTAGATCCTTTGTATGCGTATCCTTCAAGACTTTTTACCTGTGCACACAAATACAGACACATCCATCCATCTATAACTGTCTTAAAATAGTTGTTTTTTTAAACAGGATCCTGCAAAGCATATATCTTTGTAGTATCTTTCCATGTAAATATACACATCATCATGTTCTACTGTATGGTTCTATTAGAATTTGAATTGCCAAATGTCCATAGTTGGACAACTAGGTTATTTCCAGTCTTCTTCATTATAAACATCTTTGTACACTTGATATTATTTACTTAGGATAATTTTTAAACAGTGGAATTGGTATATTAAAGGATATATATAATTTAGAGGCAGTCGATACATATTGCCTAATTGTCCTGTAGGAAAATTGGTATCATTTTACAAAAATGTTAAAGTGCCAGTTTGTACTGTAACTAATACTATATTATCATTTTTTAAATTCTGTCAATCTGTTAGATTAAAGAGTATCTTGTTTTAATAATGTAAAAAAATACTAGTGAGGTTAAATTTTTTTCTCCACAGGGTTATAGGTCATTTATTTTTCTTTTGTGCATTTCCTATTCCTGCTGTTTTACAGTCTTTTTTGATGGGCTTTTTGACTTTTAATTATTGATTCAGTGGGACTATTTATATATTAAGGATATCAATTCATTGTTGTCACATAACAAATATTTGTTCCCTGGGTGTTGCTTGCCTTTTACTTTGTTTATGGTATTTTTTGCTGTACTCAAATTTATTAATAAGTGCCGTTATTGGTTCTGCCTTTCTTATAGTTTAGACTCTCTTTTCCAATCCTAAGAGTAAACAAGTAAATACCTATATATTTAGTATTTTTTTTTTTCATTTTTATATTAAAGTTTTATTCATACGGGAAGTGAATGACTTTGTATATGAGACAGGGGTTTACTTGATTTTTTCCAAATTGTTGTCTAGTAGTTCCAAAGAGAGTTCATTGAATTGCTTTTATCATTTTCTCACTAATATTAGAAGTCATCTTTACCATATACTGAATTCTTAGCTATATAGTCATTTCTGAGCTTTATATTTTTTCTGCTTTTCAGCTTTTATTTTGCTGAATTATCTGTTTCTATACCAGTAGCACATTGTTCAAATTGTAGTTTTATGGTGCATTTTAACAAATGTTAGACTCAATTTCCTCATTACATTTCATTTCCTGGTTTTCCTAGCTATTTTCATTTTTATTTCAAATTAACTTTTAAAACATTTGTAAAATTCTGGAAAAAATTTGTTAGTATTTTAGTTGGGATTGCTTTATATTTAATGATTACAGTATATACCAAAGGGGAGTAGAATGGACATCTTGATAATTTAATTTTTTTTAAATGGCTTAATACAACAAACTATTTAAGGACCTACTGTGTATAAGGTCCTTTTTTAGACATTGGAGATACAGAGTTAAGAAGAGAAGAACCTTCATTCTTTTCCCTGACCAACTTTTATAATTGTAGAAAGATTTTAAATAGATTATATATTGTAGAAGGATTATAAGAAGATTTTGTCAGATTCATATTTTAAAAATATTGCTCTGGAAGCAAAGGGGAGAAGATTTGAGCAGAGAGGGACCTAGAGGTAAAGAAAACCATTCAGAGGCTCTGTAGGTTCTGAACCCAGGTCAGAGGTTAACTGAGGGTGGATCCTAAAGGTGTCAACATTTAGAAGTGGAATTGATAGGATACGGGGCATGGATTAGATGTGGAAGGAAGATGGTGCAGAGGGGGGAGGCTTAGGGTGATTGTGGTCTTTCAGCTTGGAGATAGAGATTGAAGTACAGGAGGAGGCACAGATTTCCTCAGGAAGATGGTAGATTTGATTCTAAATACAGCTGTCAATGGGATATCTGGGTAGAGTTGTTAAGCAAGTAGTTAGATAACTCGTCTGGTTCCCAGGAGAGAGCAGAGGGGTTGAAGGCAGTTCAGAAGAGGAGAAGGTGAGACCCTGGCTCATAGGAGGGGCCGGGGTCCGAGAGAACTCAGTGAAACTCCTAGTGACAACTAGAAGAATGATACTACAGGAGAAAAGGAGTAAGAAGTGGCTGGACAGATCAAAGACTGCTGAGAGCTCAAGTAAGATAAAGATTGATTGATATCTTTTGGATTAACCACAAAAAAGTTTGTACCTATGCTGGAGTGGTTGGGTGGAATGGTGTTGGTGGAAGCCCCATTGCAGTGAGGATTAAGTATGAATTTGGGAGACTGGTTCTGTTATTATCACCATTGTTTTATTATCTCTATCATCGAAGAAATTTTGAAATTCCTTTTAAGGGAACTAAGGAATCCAATTGCTTTGCTCTACTTGTACCTCCAAATCTGTATTTTTAAATAGAAAATGTCTTTATCCACAATTTACTTATACTAGGTTCTTAACAGTGTGATAAATTCTGGGACTGAATTGATATATGATATTGAAATGATATGCTCCCTGCCATTATGGAGCGTTGTCCTGTCTGATAGGGGGTGTTAGACAACAAGTAATTATACAGTTATTTTTAATAGTTTCTGTAAGCTCTGTAAGCAACAGTTAGATGGTACAATAGAGCTTATAACACAGGGGGTGGGGGGGGGGAGGGGGGATCAGGGACACCTTTGAGTAAGTGAATTTGAGCTGAGGTGGGTTTTCTTGGCTAAGTGAAAGGCCGTGAGGTGAGGTGAAACTTGCAACTGATTAAACCAATGAGATGTGAGATAAGAGAGGAGACTTAGCAAAGACTAAGTCTATCTACTGTTCTAGGTCACTTAAAGGGTTTTGGATATTATCTTAAGAGTGATGGTAAACCATTGAAACACTTTAAAGTATTTAGAGTAGTAACTTGATCTGATCATTAGAATATAAAATTCTTGAGGGCAGTGATTTTCCTTTGTTTTTATTGCCTTCTCCCTGTTGTATAAAATAGTACCCAGCACTTTGTAGATGGCTCAGATATTTTTGAATAAATGCTGTTATTTAGACGAGTGAATACGTTTGTGTTTGACAAGATTATTCCATCTGTTGTATGGTAAACAGATGGCATTATGGGGTGAGGGGTTGTGAAGATTAGCTCCTGAAAAAGTCCCGGTGGAAGATGGTAGTGCCCGAGGATGGTGATGGAGATGGAGAAACACGTTTAGGAGGGAGAATAATTTGATGGTGGCACCTGTGGGAGGAGAGGAAGATGTTTAGTGTGTTTTATATATGAACAACAGAGTGTTGCAGGGATCCCTCTAAGTCACTATGACTTAACGGAACTTTTTTCCAAATGGTTCTTCCTATCGTGTTTGGGTTTGCTTTTTCACATTGCCATGCACCTCTAGATTCCTACTTACTCAAGGTTTATCTTATTTTGTTACGAAGCTCTGTGAATTTGACACAGACTTTTCAAATGTCTCCTGAATCTCCCTCCTATTCTCCATTCTTAGGGCCACTTCCATGCTGGATGCTGTATCATTTCTTGCCTACACTCTTGGTATCCGGTCCTCTTGCCTTTCTTACCCTATTTATTCTCTGTTCCACATATACCTATAATATAAAAATGAGTATATAATTCAGCTGCCTAAAAACTCTCTGTGCTTTCCCATTTCCTATTATGTGAAGTCTACACTAACAGTACCGATTGGTTATTTTTAAGAGTACATTCAATTAAATTCAACAAATATTCATTTGAGCTTCTGCTATTTGCTTGTCTGTGATTTAGTCATGGGTACATACTCTGCGCACCTTCATAATTTTCTGCCTAGATTTACTAAGTCTTATCTAGGTAATCATAATTGACTGCAGCTGGATGTGTATGCTACCATTTTTTCTGCGACAGCTCTCAGAGCTGGCTCTATAGCCTTCTTTGTCATTGGCAAATAAGACAAATCTTGATGGAGTAAAAAATTGTGTGTACTTTGAGATTGTTAAAGGTTTGGATCACTATCTAATGATTTTTTTCACCTTCTGGAATAATCTGCACTTTGGCAGCAGGGGTTTACATAAATGCTTATGTTCAATTTATGGGCCCTTGGTGATGCCTTTGTCTTTCTCTGCTCTTTATGCAAGCAGGAGTTACTTTTCTATGTATTTAAGAGTTGTGGTTTTTTCCTTAGTGTTTTTATCACAGTCATTAAGCAAACATTCCGCTAGTTGCCTGTGCCAGCCGTTTCAAACTTGTCTTTCTTAAACAAGAGGTTCCTTTTTTCCAAACGAAATCTTAAAATACATTAAATCTTAAAACAGATTAATGTGGAACTATGCTGGTTAAAGTACCATAGTTAACCCCAGGCTGCTTGATATCCCCTTGGTGGCTCCAGGAGCTACCTCCAGGAAGTGGTTATTAGACTCTGAAGCAGAATCACTGGAGTGAAGGTAATAACAGATGTGGGAGAGATGACATTTCTAAGGAGCTTATACATACAATTAATGCCTGGAGTCTACCAGTATTCATAAGACCCACATTCCTTTCCACACTTTATGAAATTCGTAATTGATTTTTCTAACCAGAACCACCATTTGGGTACTTATTAATGTTTATAGTGCTTTCTCTTGGTGGGCTGCAGGTCATCTTTGTCAAAAATGAATGAACTGGTTTAGACTATGTTGGGCCTCTACTCCATTTAAATGAGTGTGTGCTTTCAGCATGTCTCCTGTCTGCTTACTCATCCTCTGGCCCACTCTGGGTAACCATAGAGTTACTAATATGTCTCTGCCTGTTTTGTCAGAAACTCGCTTTACTTTTTCCCTTGCTTTTACTTTCTTTATTCATTCATTCAACAAATCTTTATCAAGTGCCTACCGTTTCAGGCACTCTTCTAAATGCTGTGGAAGCTGGAGTTAACAAAATAGGTCAAAATTTTCTGCATTTGTGAAGTTGACACTGTGATTGGGGAAACATTCAAAAACAAGATAAATATTTCAAGTACTAGCTACTTAAGTGCTATAGAGGAAGTGAAGGGAAATTCATTGTCCCTATAAGAGATGACACAAGAGATTTTTGAAGTTATTTTTCTAGAAATTGTGATAGATTAGTATGGATTTACCTCATTCTTTTGCCGTCTTCCATCTTAACTCACGCTCTTTAAAGGCATGATGTCCTGTTTTAGGCAGTCATCCCTGTTTCTGGACCAGCTGCTGGCTCAGCTGCTGGCCAGCTTCTTCCAGGACTGAACCCTTGGCGTTGTTCTCATTAGCATAGTTATCCCAGTGTTTACTGATTACTTGGACTGAGCATGACTTATTCTCCTGCTTCCTCAGAGCTCACTTATCTTAGTCATTGGGTTTCAAACTTTTATTTTTCCTTTTACCCATCAAATGAAATCATATGCAGAAGCTCAACCTATAAAACAAGTGAAACATCTGAATGGGAATGGGAGGTGTTTAGGATGAGGTCAAAGGCACTCCTTCCCCCATCCCCACACTTTCAGGCTGCGTGGACACTTCCATGGATTCTTCCCACGGAGCTTTTGTTTCTAAGTGTAACATTTCAGAGCCATTATTTGATTACGGCGTTGTCCTTTTGTGATGACAGAAATACTCTATAACTGAGCTTTCTAGTATGGTAGCCATGTCACCACGGCTGTTGAGCACTTGAATGGTGGCTAGTGTGACTGAGGATCTAAATTTTTAATTTTATTTAGTTTTAATTAATTAAAATTTAAATGGTCATATGTGGCTAGTACAGTAGTTTTGGAAGGTGCAGTTCTAGTATAATGCTGTCTCTAGGTTTAATATTTACTGAATGTTTCTTTATTTCAGTTTTCCAGATCTTGTATAAAATAATATTAGTTTTAGATGATAATGAACTCTGAGACGACCTGGAGTAAGTTCTAGCTTGTAACCTCGAACAAATTATCCACCCTCTCTGGTCCTCAGTTCCTTTATATAAGATGGTCAAATTTGTAGTACCTTTCATAGTGAGATTTTAAAGTGAGATAAAGCATGCAGGGCATTTGGTGTAGTGCCTAACGCCTGATTTTAGGTGATTTATCCTAAGGGTTTTTTTTTTTTCTTGTAAAAATAAAACATGTTCATTGCATAACTTTAAATAAAAGAAAGATAACAGAAACTAAAAATAATCTATAATCCTACCATCCATACACAAGCAACAGGAAAACTTTGAAATGTGGAAAAAATTGGTTTTGGTTCATAATATGTTTTTTTTTTTCTTTGTTTTGAATGTACATATGTATGATGTATGACTACGCTGATACTATTATTGTAAAAAAGGGAGCTTTTGGAGGCTATGTCATACGTGTATAAATTGCCTTACAAATCTCCTTTTCTAATATAAAAGGTTTTAGGAAATATATTGTGATTGCTGAAAGGCATTTTAAAACTGGTGAACTCAATAATCCAATTCAAAGATTTATATTTGGTTACTTAATGTAGAAATTCTTTTTAGGATTTTTTTAAGGATGGAAAAAAGATGTAGATGATTGTATCTTAAGTTAAATCTGTCATGTCTCTTGAAAGTTCTAGTGTTTCAAAATTGTGACGAAAGGCATGCCTTATTGTTACCTGAAAACTGGGTTCCCCTCTTGGTGGGTGTTGCAAAAGACACAACCAAGCCAAAGATCGGGAAAAGGAAGGATTTATTACTTGCAGCAAGTAAGGAGAACACTGGAGATCCTTCCCAAAGCAGTGTCTCCCCAACAGCAAAACTGGGGGAGTTTTAAGCTACGTGCATATTCATGATGGGGCTTGAGCAGAGGAGAATTCTACATAGAATTGGGGCAAAGGGTGACAGAATCTAAGCTTTAGTTGATTGAAGTCACGAGGGTCAGAAAAGGTCAACATCATCTTTCTTTAGGTTCTGGGGTCTTACCTTACCATCCTCCACCTGGATGGAGGCCTTAGTTCCTGTAAAACAACTCCAAGATATGTATAAGATGGTTATGTATATCCCTTGAGGAGAAACTAGGACTCTGATTTATTGCTGAACTATTGTTTCTTGACTGCTTTTTCCTCTGTTCCTGCATTCCTTTGTTCCCTTAAAATCATTAATTACTGAGACCTATTCAAGGACAAGCATTGTGGCCAGGCTTAGATCACAAAATGGTTTAGGCCTAAAATGGCTTCTCTTATGTCAAAAAGCTATATCTGGTTCTTTTTCTCCAAGGACACCCTACCCCATCTGCCTACATTATGACATTATAGCAATATATATTCATTTAAAATATTAAATGTATTGAGAACCTTCTATGTGTCAAGCATTGTGCCAAGTGCTGGGACTATAACAACAAACCATATGTCATAATTTCCCTTAAGTAAATCATGAACTAGTGGGAGAGACTGACGTTGGTTCTAAGTACAGTGTGATCAGTGCCATAAGAGGAACTAGAGAGTGAAATAGGGAAATGTGGGGGAGTTTGGGACAGCCTGAAATGGGAGGGTTGTTGTTTCTGGCTGAAGTGACACCCAAATGGAGTTTTAAAGGAATGATGGACTTAACCAGGCAGTGGTGGGGTGAAGAGTATTTCAGGAAAGGGATGCAATGCAGTGGAACCCTGTGTGACCCAGGGGCATTTGGAGAGCCATAAGTCGTTCAGTAAAGAGTTACTGAATGGATGGGGGTGGATGGGAACCAGATGAGTCACAAAGGTCTTTCTATGCCCTACTAAGACACAAGGACTTTATGCTTAGCATTATGAAAGGTCTTTGGAGAATGGATCAGAGATGAATAGTCAGATCCGGGAGTCCATTCAATGGATTGTTGATTAGGCCAGGTGAGAGATGATGGATGATGAGGGTTTGAATTCAGGCTGTTGAAATGAGTAGCATTCTAGATATTTGGTTCTAGAACTTGGAAAGGATATTAGGGCTAGAGTTATAGGTACAAGTTATCTGCATAATGGCCATGGTGTAACTATCCCAGCACCAATGAAGTCACTAAGGAAAAGGTATAGAGTGAAACTTTGAAGAAGAACACTGGGGGAAAATAACAGTAATTATCACAGAGGTGAAGAAGGGTGAACCCATAAAAGAGACTGAGAAGGAGCACCCAGGAAGGCCTAAGAAACATGAGGAGAGTGTTAGAATAGTGGTATCATGGGGACAATATGTTTCAGGAAGGAGGAAGTCCTGAACAGTGTCAGCTGCTACAAAGATGCCAGATAAAGGATACAAGTGTTTCTTGGATTAATAATGAAGAAACTATTTAGAAGAGTTTCAGTGGGAATTAAGAGAATACATCGATGCTACATTCCAGGGTTATTTTAGTCAGGATTCTTTGGTTTTGCGTGAAAAGTCAACTCAAATTAGGTTTTAGGCAAAGTAGGGACTGATTGACTAGGATTGTTTGGAAGATCCAAATTGTAGGAATTTTAGAGATGCAGCTGGTGCCTAGGATCCAGCAGAGTGAAGAACTTTACTACAAAGCACTATAAGGATGATCTCTTGCCACTTCTTTGTTTCTTTCTGTCTGTTAGCTGCCTTCTTTTTCAACACAGGCCTGCTCTCTGGACATGGAGGGCAGTAGACAGTGTGGTTTTCCTTGGGATACAGTCCTTGAGATTGTTTTCCTTTCCTGAGATTGCCCATCTTGGACTAAGCGCTGTGCCTGGACCAGCCACTGGTATCTTGGGTACAAGGTCACGAAAGAACATGGTGGTTCCCAAGGTAGTTATGAGATTAGAGGGCATGGCAAGTCCCTGTACTGGGAGGGAAACTTTCTAGGCATAAAGTCTTACAGGTGTCCCCTCCAAGTACACGTAAGGTGGAATGGGAAATAAGGAAAGTGAGTGTAGATTACTCTTTCAAGAACCCGAGCTGTGAAAGTGAGTGTTTTGATGATAACTAAACAGGGAAATTTGGACATTTTGTAGGGTATTTTGTAACCAACTCATTGATGGAGATTTAGTAATGAGGATTGAAAATGTATTTGAAAACTAGAGGTAGATATTAATTTTAATGTTTATGGGAAAAAATTTCTGTGCAGACATATTCTTGTGGACATAGAAATTTATGTGGACAGAGGAAATCTAGTGGTCACTTTATTGTCAGCTATATTTTCTCTGGGTAGTCTCCTTTATGTTTGAGATGATCATAAGCCATATCTGGAAAAAGAAACCAGAGAATATTAGAGTTTGCAAAAGATCCTTGAGGTCACGTATTCCAGGATGCTTAGTTTTATAAATAAGAAAAGCAGACTCCAAAGAAGTGAAGGAATCACTTATAGATACAGTAGTGCCTATCAGAAGAAGAAGGGCTATTTTCTTCTTGGGTCTCTGTTTAGAGAGTGAGGAATTCTTTCCTAGAACCTTTTCCATAGGCCTCATTCATGACCCATTGTCCAGAATTGGAGCACAACACTCACCTCTGAAACCTGTTGCTGATAAGGGGAATGTGATAACCTGATTAATGTAAAACAAGGAGACTCTGGCCCCCCAAATTTTGTACCCGAACAAAATTAGAGCTCTTCAGCAGGAAGACAGGGATGAGGGCTGTTGAGTAGGCACTCAACAGTATCTGTGACATAAGCTAAGCTGAAGAGCATATATTTCATTCTGTGGTCAGTGGGACACTCCCAAAGGTTTTAAATCAGGGAGTAGGTCAGATCAGATTTGTATTTCAGATATAGCAATCTTCATATAACACCTGTGGTAAGACATGAGGTAACAGGTCATTCTTACACTTGCCTGAAACCACATAATAAGTGGGTTGCACAGTTGAACTGAATTTTGGATTTTCAGTATCTTCTCATATTACCTGTACTCTATTTCCTCATATATTTATATGCTGTTGATGGTTCTGTGTTTGTCTTTTGCCATGAAATTAGGGTTGCTGTCTTTGAACTGGCTATAATATAGGGAATGGATTTGTAAAAATTAGGAATGTAACCATGCTTCTAGTGAAAACCATGGTTGTGTTTATTTTTTAAATGTCTTCCTAAGGAGGCAGTTAAAAAAATTGCTATCAAGTTGCTTACTATTTTCACTGGTTGGGGTGTTAGAGTGTATAATACACATTCACATATACAGCTATTGTACAGATGGGCTGTGATAAATGCTAAAAGAGAGGCAGAGGAAACCTGATGTGGTTGACACCTGGGGCAACTGGGAAAAGCTGTAAGAGGATGTGGAATCTATAATGGGCAGTGAATAATGTATAAGATGGGACAGGTTCTTCTAGATAAAGGAAACAACAGCATGATAAAGAAAGGCAGAAAAGCCAAGGAGTAATGTCAGGGTGCCCTATATAGACAGCATAGAATTGGGGAAAGACACTGGAAATAAACCCATAAATGGATCATGAAGAGGAAGGTCAAAGAGAACGGAGCTCACACGTGTTGGTATCTAATATGAGTAGGCGCTGTGGTGGGGTCCTGATGAGGTAGAGGATTGTATCCCCATTCCTATGAGGGACTGAGGCTCAGGGTAACTCACTTGCCTGAGGGCCCACTACTGACGGTCAGGAGTCTACATTTGCAACCAAGTCTGACTTAACTTGGAAGTTCTCCTGTTATTGCTAAATATCCTTCCCACTGTATCAGTACATCCAGCTTAAAATATTAGCATTTGACTTTTATTCTTAGGCATTGTTGAAGGGTTCTGAGCAGGAATGAATGTTACCAGAGGTGTTTTTCAGGGAAATGAGGTGGTGGTGGTGTGGAGGCTGGATGGCTACCTTTCCAATCTGCAGACAGTTGCCTGTAACATCTCACACCCAATCACTGGAGTCACTAAATGACTCAATTGTCAGAACTGTATTTGCCAAATTTTCCAGAGAAATAAAAATCGAATTCTGTACCAGTTTTGTTCCTCCTGCCTTTCCATTAATAGTACCGTGGTTCCACTTGGGCTTAATCCTCTTTAGTGCATACCTTCTAGCTTTTGTAACTAACACTTATTCACATAAGACTAACTCTGGACTAACTACTAATTGACCAAAAAGTTCCTCAACCCATAACACCTATGAAACCAAGATATTTCTTCTATTATAATTGACATGATGAACTCTGATAGAAAATGTCGTGCCATTCATTATACCAATACTGAAATCTTTTTACACCAATCATCTCTAGAATGGTATGTAAACAAGGGAAATGTAGAATGCCTATGCTTCATACCTTAAAAACACATCTGGAACTATTTGAACTAACTAAAAGTAAAATAAGTGCCATGGCAGATTATGCCATACCTTTTCACATAAAACAACAACAACAAAAAGGGAAATGGAAAACATACCACTTCTAGAAGGCCCTGACATTGATTGGATATTGAAATGGTATCGGTAATGTATTTATATATGCCACATTTTCTTCCATGCATCAGCCATCTTTGGTACATATGTGTTGGATATTTGCTATGGGAGTTGAAAACTTACCACATAGGGAAGATCTTGTTTAGAAGTGATGTGAATCATTAAGGTAGAAGTAAAGTCAGTTCTTTTAAAACACATAATTCCCTGATCTGATAATTTTTTTCTTTCTTTCTTTTTTCATTTTGTGTCAGTCTTTCAATAAATGTCAGCTTTCCCCTACAGCAACTAAAAATAGAGATTACATGCAAGAACGGTATAATTTTCATGAACTTAAAAAATTACATGAGAAATATTATAACTTAATATTGGTTTTACTATATCCTCTAATTTGAAATGGAGTGAAATGCTTCTATGCTTGAATCATAGCTCTATTGCTGTTTGCTATAGAAGTTTCAAGAATATATATTTCAAAATGTTTTTTTTTTTTTTTTTTAATAATCCAAAACAAATGCAACAGAACGCAGCATACTTGAAACACATTTTCTGAATTTATCTTAAATCTCTCTACTCCAGAGCGTTTTTGTGTGTGTATGGCTTAGGCTTGGCTGGTTATTTCATCATCTATTTCAATCCTGGATTGATTGCACTGAACAGCACAGAATGAGTTACATATGGTCCCACTTTGTCTAAGTTTGTAGGACCTCTGGGTTGGAACTCCATTTCATCAGAGTGAAGCTAGCCATCACAGAAATGTGGCTAATGTCAAAATCTTAAATATATACACGTATACATGTATTCCGGAGAGAATGTGTGTATTCCTGTTAGAAGTAGTGGTGTTTTGCTATTCATTGGCTCAGTGATTATTGCTCCTAAAATACTGACAACATCTCAGGAATTTTAAAAAGTTGTTCATCTACATTTTATAATAATTGTTGTTGGTATTATTATTATTAAATTCTGGATAGGAATCATGTTACACAAGTGGACCAAGATAGGTATTCAAAAGGTATTCAAATTAAAATTATGAATATATCAAAAATCTTTCTAAAATTGGGCAGAGGAAGACAGAAATACAAACTTTATCTTAAAAGAGTCTGAAGAGGAAACCCACTGTCAACTTTATGGTTTATTATTCCCTTTTTCCATAGTGTGGGCTATTGGAAAAAGAGTAATGAAAAGCGTGTTTAAGATACATTTCCAAGTTTAGGTATTGCTCAAGAATTGCATCAAGTAAGGTAGGGCCTGTGCCCACCAAGGCTCGGCTTTTAGCGGTGGTGAAACTGTCCAGGGTAACTTTCTCCCTTTCCAGGCTCTTTTCTCCCTGCTTTTTGGTCTGTTCCCTCTTTCTCACCCTTTCCTTCTATTGCTCGATATACTTATTATTTCTTTCTCTGTTATTCCCACTTCCCCTTCCCCCTCCTGCTCTTCCTTTCTCTCTCTGTGCAACCACGTGCTTCAAATCTGTGGGTCTGGACTGCCTTCGCTAACAGCTCCATGTGAGTGTTAGCAGAATGAAAACCAGATGGACCAGCAGTTCCCACTGTTATCTCCCAGCTGACTCTGGCAAGCCTCTCTTTATCCCTCCTTCCTTGGCATGAGGGAAATATTTGCCTTTATTTAGGGAGACTTGTATTTGCTGCTATACCTCTTCCCTCAGCTGCAACACAAGTGGAAAGCTATTTATTCCCTTGTTGCTGAGGTTGGTTGAGGTGAGTAAACGGTGCAATGAATTTTACTATCAAAGAAGTGGTTTTAAACCTGCCTAACTTCTGCATTTCTCTACAACAAGTTATTCACTGGTACTCGTTAAATGTTCTGGAATAGCAATATGAGGTCAAAATTTTAACAGTACGATAAAGGTAGAGATGCTCTCCATGTGTCTTCACAATCATCTCACTCAGAACACTTATTCACTATAGGGACAGTCATTGTTATTCAGCCAGCAGTAGAGACTAAGAAATAGAGACCCTGATACTGTTCACTGGATCATCATTCACAGTGCTCTTAATAGAATGATTATTATTTTCATTCTTCCCTAATACGGTGTCAACGCTATTTCCACTTTCAAAAATTGTGTTCTATTGCAACCCAAGTCTTATGAAATTGCTTTGAATAAAGGTAAGGTAGATTTGGAATTGTCATAGTAGTAATTTGGGCTTTTCATTTTAATAATTGACAAGTAATTTGAGAGTTTTTCACTATGGTGATCATAATGTTTTAAGAGACCCATTCTTTATTAATAGTCTATGTTACATTACTTTTCAAAAACTCCAACTGGGAGATACCTGTGCCTAAGGCCGCAAGAGGCGCCTCAGATATTTTTGGGGTGTGTGTGTGCATGTGTACACATGTTTGTAGAAAATTGGATCTAAAAAAAAAAATGAAAACTTTTTTTTTTTTAACTGGAGATCTGTTTCTTTGAGTAGATCAGATTGAGAAAAAAGTTTAAAATTCCAAGGGAAAAGTATACTTAGTATAAAACAGTCCTGAAGTGCAAATGTTCATTATTGGGTAATTAGGAAATTTCTCCCTGTCACATACTCATGAAAAAATATTAGAAAGGTCTTTAGTTCTCAGTTTGGGACTTTTCCATTCTTACTCTGCCTGAGATTATTAATTGAAGTATTGGTTTGATATGTTTTATTTTATTTTTTAAATTTATTTATTTATTTATTTATGGCTGCGTTGGGTCTTCATTGCTGCACACGGGCTTTTCTCTAGTTGCAGCGAGTGGGGGCTACTCTTTGCTGCGGTGCACGGACTTCTCAGATTTCATATTTTTTAAATGGTGGATCATAAACTCACAAGTTCTAAGTCAATAATAACTTCACTTCGTTTTGTGACATTTATGTAGTGGTGATTTTTCAAACAGGTCAGAAAAAAAATTGAAGTGAGAGGTTATGTCTGGGAGACATAGCCTGCTTCATCTGTTAGGCTAGAAAACTAAGCATGGAAAGGGGATGGTAGGTATTACAAAAAAGTCATTGCAAAACACCAGCTTCTAACAGTATCCCACCTGCATAACAGAGCCTCAGATTTGTGTTATTTCTGAGCTGTCCGAGGGGTTCATTACCATCCCACTTCCTCATCTATTTTTTACTTCTTGCTAATGTTGGCTTCAGCTTCAAGCGAAGTTGTGCTCTTGCATGTAACACTACCAAGCATCTGCCCAAGCCAGAAATAACAATAGGATGTAAAATTACCCAGTTAGAAATGAGGTCCTGCCATCTGTGCTACACCTTCTTAAGTGGGGTTTGGATGATAAAGTCTTGATTTAAGCTTCAGTAGATAAGCCTATTTTATTGATAGAAGATGTTGGATTTCTTACCTCACTTGTAAAAAAGATGAACCTCTCATAAAACTGAGGTACGAAAAAAACCCTAAGGTGCTTAAGGAGTAAAATAACATGATCATGGTGGCATCCTCCAGATCGGACTGAGAAGCACTCCACGATGCCAGACTCACCTGTGGATGTGAAGACCCCGTCTAGGCTGACTCCTCCCACGATGCCACCTCCCCCAACAACTCAAGGAGCTCCCAGAACCAGTTCATTTACACCAACAACGTGTAAGTAGGCATTTCTGCATTTGCTGTTTCCTTTTTCAAGTTCAAATTAAATTTTTTTCTGCAAATAAAAATTAAGGGACAGCAAGATCCAGCATCAGTGTATTATGCAGAAATGAAGCCCCACCCCACACACACAAATAATTTGTTTGCCAGTGAGTAGGTATTGAGCACAGAATTATCATATCTTGGGTGTAATTTGTATGACTGCCAGTATTTGCCTGCCTTTTCATTATTGTTTCAAAGTTGTAGTCTTCTGTGATTTCAGCGAATGAAGAACGCTGCCTTTGGTCTGTAACTCATCATTGCCATGGTAACTTCTCCTTTGACTTAATGAGGAGCTCCTTATTTTAGTTTGTTCATTTTGACTTGGAACATGTTAATATGCTATAATTATTTCCAGGTTACTTCTGATCTTCTAATACCACTTTCTTCTATTATTTACAAATAATGTTAAAATCTAACATTCTTAAGTTAAAAGAGGGATCATTCTATGCAACAGTTGCATACAGAAAACTTTCTGAAATAAGGAGCATCTTTCTTGGCTTGAACTTGTCAGACATTTATTAAATATTCCATTTCAGCTTGGCTCAAGACTTGTGTTCTGAATCAGTGGAGTGTATTGCTTTTTGTGTCATCCAAGGAAAGGACAGAATATTCTGATAGAATAGCAACCTCCCTTTTTTTCTCTATATTTTAATAGGAATAGCAGATAGCTTTGTTTTCATCAATCTGAAAGTCCTGGTTAAAATATCATCAAAAGATATGTGAAACTAATAAATGCTGTTGGTTGCAGATAATACTATTTACAGACTGTTTGCCCTGAAATCTGTATATGAATGAAAAATAACTAATAGGCAAAAATAGATCCTTGGGATTATAAGGGTTCGGCAAAATACACATCCAGGCTATTTATGTAGTGTTGCGCTGCCTTTTATAAGACCTTTCCAAACATGTAAGGAGCAGGGGCCTGCAACAGTGCCAAGTTGTAACACTGTCATCTTGTATTTGGTTTGTTGTTACCCAAAGCCACAGTGATAGGCATATGCCTCCTGTGAGAGATCCTAGTGAGATGTCATTTCTTGCCAGGTTGCTTTGGTACTCATTTGGGACGAGACCATTTTATTTTCTTGAAACTTTTAAGAATAATAAGGTGCTTAAAACATCTTCAAACTATTGTTGGAGGTAGTTTATAAAAATTATATTTAAAAGATGGATTTGATAAAGACCTAACATGATAAAGTCAACATTTCTTTGGTGAGAAATGTGCAAAATTTTCTAGCCTAGTTCTTATGGATTATCACCTTGACGTTCAAATAAATTTTATCAAATGAATTTACGAAGTTACCACCAATCCATGCTGTTAGTTGGACTGAGATGTCCCCTTTCGATTTCTAGAAATAACTCTTTGATAATTACTATATGCATTTTGGCTTCTTACATAAAATTGGTGTTTTCCTTAAAGAAGTGGTTAAGAAATATGAGGGGGAGAAAATAGCCTTCTAATTGGGTGGTATAAGGTTAAAACTTGAAAGTCGTATTTCTATAAACACAGCTGTCAGTTGTGTGTACAAAACATGATTAAAAATGTCCAGTGATAAATTTAGTCTCCACCAAATGTCCATTTTCTCTAGGGGAGCAGTTTAGAAAGGAATAGTTCTGTTATATTGATGTAAGCCTGGCACAAAAGGCTGACATCCAAAATGCTGTTTGTTCTGTGTTTGCATATGTGTGCATGGGAGGCAGGGCTGTCCCTGTGCTCCAGCCGGCTCCCATTTCTTATCAGCTTCTGTGCAGGATATCCTCATGCGGTGTGAGGAGTCCACCCATTTAGTTATGGAGTACCTGAGCCTCTGGTAATCCTGTGAAGTCAAAGCATTTTACCAAAAAGGCCCAACAGCTTTTAAATTACCAACTTCACTAGATTGGAAGGGAAGGATACTTAATTGTAATTTCCTTGTGCGTGTTCTCTGTAAGTTTATTTTTTCTTTCTGATTTTGTGCCCTCTGACAGTAACTAATGGAACGAGCCATTCACCCACAGCCTTGAATGGCGCCCCCTCACCGCCCAATGGCTTTAGCAATGGGCCTTCCTCTTCTTCCTCTTCTTCTCTGGCTAATCAACAGCTGCCCCCAGCCTGTGGCGCCAGGCAGCTCAGCAAGCTGAAACGGTTCCTCACTACCTTGCAGCAGTTTGGCAATGACATTTCACCGGAAATAGGAGAGAGAGTCCGCACCCTCGTACTAGGACTGGTGGTAAGCAAACGGAAATCGGCCCAGTTTGGGTTAAGGGAGAGTGTGGGGGAGATTCAAAATACAGATTCCATTCTCACAGGTATTTTGTTTCTACACCTGGAGATTGCATGCAAGTCTGATAATTCTGTAGTAACAAGGGTTTCAGTTCTGCATTATGTATTGACCACACCATGATTTCTTTTCCTATTGATATTTAGCTAATGAAGATGTGGTTATACAAATTTATCATTATCTTGGCCATAAAGTTGTGTGTGCATAAAATTTAATAAGTATATCCTCCTGGCATGGCTAGTGTCTTTTCAACAATGACAGAATATTTTTGTTATGTTAATGGTTTGCTTAATCTAATTGGGTGCTTATTTTAACTTAGTTGCTTTGGGGGGGTTTTATTATCAGCCTAGATGAGCAAGAATTTATAACAAGTAACACATTATTCTTTTATGTTTTCATTTTTAAGGCTAATAGCATTGAATTTTTTGTGTGTGGTAAAATACACGACATAAAATTTACCATTTTAACCATTTCTGAGTGTACAGTTCAGTGGCATTAAGTACATCCACACTGTTGTATAACCATCACTACTATCCATTTCCAGAACTTTTTCATCACCCCAAACTGAAACTACCCATAAAACAATAATACCCTGATTTCTTCATCCCTTAACCCCTTATAACCATTCATTGTTTAAAAAAAAACAAAACAAAACAGTTTTTTGCTATAGGTAGAATTACACAAACCATTAGTTTGAGAACAGAAGTGTTGATTTTGGCACGTTATATTACAGTCTGTACATTGTCACACTGGAAATTAGAACATATTTCCTTTTCTTGCATTCTAAATCACTTTTACATGTCCTGTGATTTTCTTTATGAATAGAGGATTTTCATTTAGGAAGGTGATTTTCCCATAGCAAACTGAGTCATAGAGAAGCTCTGAGTCACATATTCAGGCCTTTTATCATCCAGGCTTACAATGGAACTGAAATTCATACGATAGGCAGCAGTTTCCTTTTTCTCGATATAATCATTTATTTTTACTACATGGACTTATCATGGGCAAAGCCATAGCAGTTGTGTTTTACAAAAGAAGTCCTAGAAGTAAAAGTCTGGGTGAGAGTTTAGTGCAGTAGACATGCTTCAGATCATAGTATCTCACATTTGACAGAGACTTTGCAATTCAATTTTTAACCCTTACCTCCCTCTCCCCCACACTTTAAGAACAAGAAGCTTTCACATTTCCCATAATCCATCAGCTTCCTCTGACAAATTTGTATTCCTCTGGAATACAAATCACCTTGTATTCCTCTGACAGGAAGGTGATTTTGGCATAGTGTGTCAGCGTACTGCAGTTACTTTTGTCAGTCACTTATCTTTTCCTTTTTATTTGTTCTTGAGTTTTGCATAGAGTGTTTTTGACACATAAATAGGTTACATCATAGAACCACAAAGTAAATCCAAAGCAGTAATTGTATCAAGTGAGTGATGAAATGTTGTTACTAGTAAAAAATGTTTATTTTAAAACTGCTTTATAAATTTGATATGTTCTTTAACTGTGGTTTCTATAACTTCATATATAGAAAAATTTGATAGCTTTAAGTAGATTTTTCCCATATGTTAAGTGGAATACTTTTGAGGGCAATACTTTCTTTTTTTTTTTTTTTTTTTTTTTTTTTTAAAAGGAATTCCTTTATTTTTATTATTTATTTATTTATTTTTGGCTGAGTTGGGTCTTTGTTTCTGTGCGAGGGCTTTCTCTAGTTGCGGCAAGCGGGGGCCACTCTTCATCGCGGTGCGCGGGCCTCTCACTATCGCGGCCTCTCTTGTTGCGGAGCACAGGCTCCAGACGCGCAGGCTCAGTAGTTGTGGCTCACGGGCCTAGTTGCTCCGCGGCATGTGGGATCTTCCCAGACCAGTGCTCGAACCCGTGTCCCCTGCATTGGCAGGCAGATTCTCAACCACTGCGCCACCAGGGAAGCCCGCAATACTTTCTTAAGATTTTATTTATCTAAAAACTTTATAAAGATAAGTTGGGGAAAACATTAATTAATAGTGCTAGGCATATATTCAGCAGGCAGTGAACATTTGTCAAAAGATGAATGAATAGAGAATGAATTTTGTTTTGAGCATTTGACTGCAAGCTTTTACACATGTCATTTTATTTATACACATTTTACGTGTGGGGAAACTGAGGCTTATAGAAGAAAAATATTCTAGGCCACCCCATTGGTAGTGACAGGCCTATGATTTGAACTCAGGTAGTAATCGTAATGAATAACATTATGCTGTTATTTAGATGGAGTTAAGAAAAGTGTTAATAAGAACTGTTTTCATGTGCAAAACACAACTGGTATGGCTTTAGAAAATGGAGCCAGAGAAACGAAATGAAAGATTAAAAAATGGACTCTCTGACCCTTATTGTTACAGATAGGAAGTTAGTGTTTATTCATAGTTTCAAGGGAAGATGTTTCAAGTTTGGGGG